>NW_023270418.1:17602040-17665670 GCF_011800145.1 Mirounga leonina | reverse complement strand
TCTCTCTCTCTCTCTCTCTCTCTCTCTCTCTCTCTTTTTTTTTTAGTTATCAAGTATGATTGGCAGATCTTGCTTTGAATAGGGCATTGTGTGATGTGAATTCAACTGCTGCTCAGAATTGATTTCATCTCTATTTTTCCAGTGGAGTGCAGTTCTTTTTGAAAAAGAAGGTTGCTTTTTATTTTGCTCTCTCTTTATTATGATTGCTGTCTGCCCCTGTTCCTTTTTTAAAGGAAGAGTATAGCCAAAGCTTTAGAGCCAAACGCCCTCTTGTTTCTTCCTTCGCTGTCCCCATTCTGTGCTTGCTGCCGTGGAGCTTCTTATAAAAGGAAAGAGCAATGGGAAGCAGATTCAGTGCCATCCTGTGCCTCCCATGCTTAAATAGCTGTTTTATATTCCTTTGAAAACAAATATTACTTTATGCATCATTTCTCAGAAGTGCAGATGAATCCTCATTTTTCCCCTTTTCCTAGACAGTCCACGTCTTGGTTGGACCTAAACCTTAAAGATGATACTTATGGAGCTGAACACTTGGAAAAGCTTCAGGCAAATGTGTCCTGACCTATTTGGTTTTCAGAAGCTCTTAAGGAAATGAACAAATAGAGTAGATGAGTGATATACTAATTTCTAAACTAACCTCAAAGAACCAAAAGAGCCTTCAGTAGTAAGTTTTAATGGTTTTTATAGTGCAGTCATTACAACATTTAGATACAAATTAGAAGATATATGTAACACATCTATAGATCTAGGCTATTTATAGACTTGTATAGTGTTCACCTAATTCACAATATTCTCCAAACAATTCTGTTCCTCTTAACCTGCACTTCTTGGGAGCCACTCCTCTGGGCAGTTTGATAATAAGACATTACTGAGATGTATTCAATGCCATTTAATGGATGTTTTTCCCCCTGCCATTCTGGATTGATGTATCTGAATAGTCTCTGCTGTGCTGAGTTGCTGAGCACTTCTATTTGCCTGGAGTATAAAGAATCTGTGGAATTTGGACTGACTCCTTTTACTCCTCCTGTGGTCCACACAGTGTATGGGGCCACAGAAGGACAGCGGTTTCTTGGTGTCAAATACAAGTTGAGCTTAATATATATTACTGTTGGCTGCCCCATGATGCCAAGTCCCATCAGGTTAGGGTTGTCCGATTAAACCAATAAAAAGAGAGGACATCAGCTTAAATTTGAATTTCATGATAAGTAAAAAATATATGTATTTTTAAAAATATAGGTATGTGTCATGCAATATTTGAGATATATTTGTATCTGGTTTGAGATTCCTTCTTAGAGTTGGCAACAAGGGTTGCTAAGAACTTAGAGACATAAGTCACAGTCTGGAAAAAGAGATAATTCCAATACCAAGTAGTTCCCAAAACATCATGTTCAAAGACCAGAGACAGGTACAAAGTCAGAGGTGTGTGTGTGTGTGTGTGTGTGTAATCTTTTTAATGTGCTGTTGAATTTGGTAGTAGTCTTTTATTTTTGAGTATAGTTGACACACAATGTTACATAGTTTCAGGTGTACAACATAGTGATGTTTATACCTTATGCTATGCTCATCACAAGTGCAGCTACACTGACTGTATTCTATTCTTTAGAAGCGTGTCACTAGTCCCAGTCTACACTCAAGGTGAGGGATTACATAAGCGTATGACTTTAAGGAGATGGAGATGATTGGGAATTATCTTAGGGACTGCCAACCACCATAAGGTACTGCCCACTAGCTTTCCAAAATGTTTGAATTCTTTTATATTCTAACCAACAATGTACGAGGGTTCTAGATGCTCTGCATATTTGCCCATACACATCTTTGCTAATATCTGGTATCATTTTTTAAAAATTTTAGCCATTACCATCACTGTGAAATGTCATTTTATAGTTTTATTTTCATTTCTGTAATGACTAATGATTTGAGCACCTTTTTCTGTACTTAAGGACAATTGATAGCTCTTGTCTTAGGAATTTCTCTCTCTTTTTTTTTCTCATAGGGTTATCTATTTTTTACATTGATGTCTAAGAGTATTAGAGTATTTATATATTCTGGAAGAAGTCCTTTGTCAGAATATATACCACAATTAATTTCTCTCTAGCTATGGCTTGCTTTTCATATTCTTAATGTTTTTTTTGAATGAATAAAATATTTATTTTGATAAAATTCATTTTTAAATTTCTTTTATTATTAATTTAGTGATTCTTGTATCTTAAGTATTATTTGCAAATCCAAATTTGCAAAATCCCTTTTATTTTATTCTAGAAGCTTTGCAGTTTTAGCTTTTATGTATACATTTCATCTGCTTCATATAAAATTCTGTGAATGATATGAGTAGTGGGTCAAATTTTATTTTATGAATAAGCTTATTTAGTTGATTCAGCACCATTTGTTGAAAAGATTTTCTTTTCCTTTTGTACCTTTGTCAAGAGTCATTTGTCTTTATAAGTGTGGTTTTATTTCTGGACTCTCTATTCTGTTCCACAGATCTTTATGTCTATCCTTATACCAATACTATTCTAATTAATGAAATTTATCAGGTAGCTGAAATCTTCAACTTTGATCCTCTCTTTAAAAATTGCATTGACTACTTTAGGTCCTTTAATTTTTCAATACAGATTTTAGAATCAATTTGACAATTTGTCCCAGAAAAACAAACAAACCAAAAACCCTTGAAATATTAAGATTGTATTGTTTCTGTTTATCAGGTTAATAATGTCTGGAAAATATTGAATCTTCCAATTCATAAACATGATATATCTATCCATTTACTTAGTTCTTCTTTAATTCCTATCACCATTATTTTGTAATTTCCAATGTGCTGATCTTGCACAATTTTTTGTTAAAAGTTTTGATATTTTACATGTCATTTTCATTTTAGAAATCTTATTTTTTAATTGTTCATTGATAGTATGTAAGTATACAATAGAACTTTGTCTATAGAATGAATTCTGATATTTTGCTGAATTTCTTTATTAGTTCTAATAATTCTTCAAGAGGGGTCTTTTTTTATATATATTGTTTAGTTTTGTTTTCACCTGCACAATTATGTCAATACAAAATAAGATAATTTTGCTTCTTCTTTTCCAAACTTTATGACTATTTCTTGCCTTACTAAAATGGGTAGGACACACTGTGTAATGTTTAATATAAAATGCTCAGAGCAGTCATGCTTGCTTTGCTCTAAATCTTAACAGGAAATTGTTTAATATTTTGCCATTAACCTAATGCTACCTGAAGACGTTTTTGTAGATGGCCTTTATCAAATAGTTGATATCCCCTTTCATTTTTATTTCAAGATTTTTTATCATTAATATTGAATTTTGACAAATGCTTTTTCTGTGTCTATTGACATGATTATATGGATAATATATTATTCTGTTTTATTTATTTATCTATATATAATGTTTTATTCTGTGAATGTGGTTAATTTCATTAGTTGGTTTTCAAATGTTAAACAAACATTGCATTCTTGAGATAAACTCTGCTTGTTTATGATTAGTATTTATAATTTTTTGCATATTATGGGATTTAACTTACCAATGTTTTATGATAAATTTTTGTGTCTTTGTTCTTGAAGGATACTGGTTTCTAATAGCCCCTCTTTCTAAGGTTGCCCTGTAAGATATACTTTTAGGATTACATTATCTGAGTTATTCTGTCCTAATAGAATGAGTTTTGAAGGGTCCTGTCTTTTTTATTTCCTGAAAAATATTTGTCTAAGACTGATATTATTTATCATAATAAGTGATAGAATTCACTTAACATTAACAAAAATATAAAATCTCTAGAAATGATATTAAGAAGAAATATGTAGGTCCTAATGAAGAAAACTGTAAAATTTTCCTCAAAGACACAGACTTGCATAAATTGAGGGACATATCCTAACACTGGAAGAAGACTTGATATTACAGAATTTCAATTTTCCTGCATCGGTTTATAGGTTTTAACATGAACCCACTCAGTGAGTGTGAAATTTTGTGTTGTTTTGCCTTATGGTTTGCTTTTGTGGTTGTACTTTTTTTTTTTAAGATTTTATTTATTTATTTGATAAGAGAGAGAACAAGCAGTGGGAGTGGCAGGCAGAGGGAGAGGGAGAAGCAGACTCTCTGCTGAGCAGGGAGCCCGATGTGGGGCTCGATCCCAGGACCCTGGGATCATGACCTGAGCCAAAGGCTTTCCTATGTTTCATTGTTTAATTTTTAATACATTTTGTTTTTTAGAAATTTCCAGTTTTACATAACTTGTTGAATTTATTGGCATAAAATATTTATGTTATTTGTTATTGTCTTCATGATATCTACAGGACTTCTAGGGATACACATTTTTACTACCATTATGTTTAGAGCGCAGCTATAGATCTGAATAAATATAACCTAGGGGTACCTGGGTGGCTCAGTCAGTTAAGCATCCAATTCTTGATTTTAGCTCAGGTCAAGACCTCAGGATCGTGAGATCAAGCCCCACATCCAGGCTCCACACTCAGTGTGGAATGCTTGTTCCTCTCCCTCTGATTCTCGCCCTGCTCATGTTCTCTCTCCCTGTCTCCCTTACTTTCTCTGTCTAAAATAAATAAATAAATCTTTAAAAAAATAAACCTAACCTCAGTTCAAATACTGATTTTATTGATTGTTGATGCTTTAGATACAACATTGAGGCTTAGTAGCCTCATCTGTAAAATGAGATAATAATACCTAGATATTAGGGTAATTAAAATTTTTAAATAAAGTATATATGAAACTATATTTTAATGTCCTGTTTGCCTTTATGAACTTCTATTGGATTTATACTCCATGGTGGACAGATTCTAAAATGGCCTTCAGTTTTTCATGTGTCCTGGAATAATCCTGAGTGTGGGCAAGACTCATGAGTTGTGTCTATTCAGTGGAAAATGTCAAATGTGATAGGTGTCACTTCTGTGATTAGGCTATATAAAGTTGTGACTTTTGTCTTCCCAGAAGTATCTTTCTTTCACTGAAATAAGCTGCTATACTGTGAATTTCCTTATGGAGAGACCTGTATAGCAATGAACTTTGCACAGACCCTGTCAATGGCCAATAAGAAGCTGAAGCCCTCAGTCTTATAGCTTGTGAGAAACTGAATTCCCCCAAAAGCCACATCATCTTGGAAGTGAATCCTTTTACACTGAAGCTTTGAGGAGACACTGCAACCACACCTTGGTGTCAGCTTTCAGATGAGATCCTGAAACAAAGCACCAAGAAGAACTTTGTCCAGACTCCTTACCCAACAGATGGATTTGAGTAATTTAAAAATGTTGAGTCCATGGGTCAACTGATATGTGAAAGGATATGTCAGAATTTTTTTCTTCTATTTAAAAAGAAAATTGTTAACAAGTGAATAGCAGTGGCATGAAGGAGAGGATAACATGCTGTCATTGGGAGTTAGCATTTTGTGGTAATAAGAGCAAAGTCTTTTGGAAGCTTGCACTCCAGTGCTTCACAAAGCTGATATATGTTAATTTCAGAAAAAGCAGAAAATGGCATTAGGGAACTATGATGGACGGGGAGGTCAGAACTTTATCAGTTCTTACACCTTGAGCAGTGAGAAATTTAAGAAATGAGAGAAATTTAAGTCTCAAAATTAAACTTGATATAGGTATATGGGTAATTAGCACTCAGCCAGAGGGCAAGTAAAGAGAGAAAAGGTGGAAATTAAAATCAACCCTATGGTAACTTATTAATAGGTTCTTTATGGAAAGAGATTTAAAATCATTTTCTTTGGATTGCAATGACAATATTATCTATACCTAGAACTACCATTCGTTGAGTACCAATCCTGGGACAACTCTTTACACATTTCACTAATCCTCACAAGTGTCTGAGGTAGATTTTATATTCCTAATTTTTTTTAAGATTTTATGTATTTATTTGACAGAGAGAGGACACAAGCAGGGGGGAGCAGCAGGCAGAGGGAGAGGGAGAGGGAGAAGCAGGTTCCCTGCTCATCAAGGAGCCTGCTGTGGGGTTCAATCCCAGGAATAGTGGCTATTTGGCACACTCACTCCAAGCATACTCCCTGTTTCTTTATTTTGTGCCCTATAGAAATTAAAATTTTATTGAATTTTAGTTTGCACAGAACATCAGTGGATATCACCCTATTTATCTTGGCTATACCTAGTCTTTAGAAACACATGTGTTTCCAATTTTGGCAAATATTAGTGTTCGAGCTGTTAATGCTTTTCTACCATTCCATAATTTTCTGAATAGACTAGATGAGAGAAAGAAAACAAATCACATGTCATGGTTCTGGTCTATTCCTGATATACTGGATGTTTCCAAGAAGAATTATGAAAAAATAAGGGAAACTTATCACTGAGTCACAATCAGGAATGTTTCACTGATTATAGAGTATTGATGTACCAAAGAATGCACTGATTATATGTTTCCTCTTTTATAGAGGGGTTTACTAACATTCTCTGTAATGTTTAAGTGCTGATGCACCTGTTCAAAGAAGCTTAAAATATTCTGATTCTATTCAAAGTAATCTATTCTTATTTCTTAACTTCATTTGCATGCATGCAACTTTAGATTTTAATGATTTAAAACAAATCATCTAGAATATTTATAGTTTTCCACTTTATATTTAAGGCTATGATACATTTTTAATTGAATTTGTACTAGGTGTGAAGTTTAGATCAAGGTTCTTTCTTTTCTTTCTTTCTTCTTTCTGTCTTTCTGTCTTTCTTTCTTTATTTCACTCTTTCTTCTTTCTTGTCAATGGACGTCCAATCGATACAGCATTTATTGAAAAAGCTATTCCAAGAAGAGGAAAAAAGAAAGAAAAAGCTATTCCTGATCCACTGAAATGCTTTTGCTCCTTTGTCAAAAATTAATTGGGCATATTTGTGTAGATCCACTTTTGGATTTTCTAATCTGTTCTATTAATCTGTCTATCCATTCCCCTATACCACAGTATCTTGATTACTATTGCTATATAGTAAATGTTAATATTGGAAGGAATTACTACTAATGCTTGACTATTTTTTTTCAAAATAATTTTGGTTCTTCTTAGATCTTTTATTTTCCATATACATTTTAGAATAAAATTTCCTAAGTTTTTCTGTGTTGACAATCATATCAGCTGCAAACAGAGGTAATTTTATTTCATTTTTAAAAATTTGTATTCATTTCATTTCTTTTTCTTGATTGATTGCAGTGGCTAGGACTTCCAGTACTATGTTAAATAAGAGTTGTATGCTAAGAATCTTTGCCTTTTCCCTGATCTTGAAGGTCTTTCACCATTAAGTATGATTTTTATCTGTAGGTATCCTATGGATACTCTTTATAAGTTTGAGGAACATAGGAAAAAATCTCCCAGGGTCTTTCCCTTGGCTTGACATCAAAGCATAATCCATGAAAATAAAAATTTATAAATTTGACTTCATCAAAAATAAAAGCTTTTCATCTGTGAAGCATATTATGTTGAAAGGATGAATCTGTCTTTATACAGACTTGTATAAATATATTACAAAACACATATTCAAAAAAGGGCTTGTCTCTAGAATATATATAGCACTCTGAAAACTCACCAGTAAAAGAACAACAATCCAATTTTAATATGGGCAAAAGACATGCACAGATATGTCATCAAAGAGGATAGACAGATGGAAAATAAACATAGGAAAAGATGTTTAACATCATTATTCATTAGACAAATATAAATTAAAACCACAATTACATATTATGACACACATATCAGAATGGATAGAATAAAAAAATTGGTAACACTGAATCCTAGCCAAAATGCGGAAGTATTAGCTCACCATCCATTGCTGGTGAGAATGTAAAATGGTACAGCCACTTCAGAAAAGAGGTTGGAAGTTAATTTTAAAGCTAAAAATGATCTTACAACAGGACACAAAATTGCACTCTTGGGCATTTATTCCAGAGAAATTCTTTTCATGCAAGATTTATTTTCATCCAAGAACTTACAATGAATGTATATAGCAGCTTTATATAATCATTATAGCCCTCAACTAGAAAATACTCAGATGTCCTTCAATGGGTGAATGGGTAAACAAACTTTGTTACATCCATACTATGAGCATACCACTCACCAATATTTAGTGCCAAACTATCGCTACATGCAACAATTTAGACTAATTTTAAAGAAACTATGCTGAATTTAAAAAGCCTATTTAAAAAGATATAGTCAGCATGATTCCATGCTTATAACACTCATTAAATAACAATTAAAATATGGAGAAGATATTATTGGTTGCTAAGGTTAAGGATAGGAGTTGGGGATAGGTATATCTGAAAGGGGTAATAGAATTCTGTGGTGATATGTATGTACAGTTGAAAATCTTCATTTTGATGGTAGTTATACAAGGATACGCTCATGTTAAAATTTCATAGAGCTTTACAAATACATAAACACAAATGAGTGTATGTATAATTAACAGATCTTGAATAAATTCCATGGATTTTACCAGTGCCAATTTTTTTGTTTTTGCCATTGTACTAAGTTGTGTAAGATGTTAACATGGGAGGGGGCTGGGAGAAGTTGTACATAGGATTTTTCTATACATTTCTTTGCAACCTCCTATGAAGCTATAATTATTTTTAAATAAAAAGTTGAAAAAAATCTCCCTTTTCTCTTTCATCAAAAAAACTTTAAGGAAATTTTCAAAAACCCTGAAATTCAGAGTTTATTTTTTTCTTTTTCAAGGAAATATTAATTGTAAAGTGTAAATTAATGGAAAACTTATCTCTGTTTCTTCTTAGAGTATCTGCTCTCCTGTCCCATGGAGGCTGAAATATGATCTTCAACCCCTTGACCAGAATGGTAAGAATGGAAGTAGCTTTTTGCCTTAAAACATCAATTTAATACTCTTGGGAATTTGAAATTGTGTCACAGAAATTCTAGTTGGCCCATGTCAGGCAAATCTGTGATCATGGAGCTCTGGGCCAACAATGATTATAGTGCACCAAAGTAGGGACAGCAAGTTTTCAGAGAGGGTGGATAAGGTGAGATAATGCACTGCAGAAGATACAAGATAAAAAATGTAATTCGTATTTTTGGTTCTTTATAAATCTTAGATGTCTTGCCATTGGATTCTGTGAGATACCTCTCGATCGGAGGTATCTCACCCCTTCTTTTTTTTTTTTTAGAACATAATGAATTTCTGCAGTTTCTATTTCTCTTTCCTAAACTATTTCTTTTTTTTGTCTTAAACTATTTCTTAGTGATACATGATGGATTCAATTTTTGGTACAGGGTGTGCTGATAATTTGAAGGTTCATTTTTTTCATTAATTGATTCTATTTTTCCCTTCACTTTCCCTCTTTTTAACTGTATTCCAGCTGTAAGAGACAGGAACAAATAAGGGGGAAAAGTGTTAGAAAAACCTGCTGACAACTATTCAAATTTCTTATGGGCATAGAGGTTAGAATGTTTGTTCTGATAGGATTTTCACATTGTCTACAAATTTCCTTTCTGCTTATAGTAACATTCCAACAATTACCAATGGTCATTAACTGACTGCCACATTTTACTCTAGGATTGGCATATGCCCATTATAGGATAAGGTCATATGTTTTTGGTTTTCCACTATGTGCCATGGAAAGCTCTTAAAACACTTTTGGTGTGGACTTAATCATAATTATATTTTTCTGAATTTCATAAAATTATTTTGCAGATTTTATGAATTTTGATATAATATGTATTTTGGTACCTAATTATTCTAGAGAAGAAATTAACTCCTTACTCATGTGGATCCCAGTGGGGTTGTTGGTTATATCAACATTAGGAATATGATAAATATTCTTAAAATGCACATGCTTTTTAATTTGGTCTTTCTACTTTGAAGTATTGGATCCTACAAAATTTGCTAAGGAGATGCAAGAAAAGATTTAGTTTGAAATATATATTTTGTAGCACTGCTTCCAAATACAAAACATGCTAAATATCCAACATAGGCTCTTGGCTCACTATATAAACATACACCTAAGCAGTGGAATAAAACTGAGCAAATAATATTTATGTGGTAATTTAAGAAATACATATTATACCTGTTTAAATGAAAGCTTGTACTAGAGCTATTAAGTATATCTGTTTTGACATTAGTCAGAACTGGATTCAAGGGTTCATTCTGTATCTTATTCATATTGAGCTATGTAATTATACTTTCATTCTCATGTATTTTTTTTTAGACTGTTAGCATGCCGTGCACCATAAACTTAATGGCTTAAAACAGCACACACTTATTATCTCAGAGTTTCTGTAGGTCAGGAGTTCATAGAGTTTAGCTGAATCTTTCGTTCAGTGTCTCACAAGGTTGTACTCTCAACTGAGGCTTGAGGTCTTCTTTTAAGCTCATCAGTAGTTGGCAGAATTGAGTTTCTTGTGGTTGGAGGACTGAGGCCCTCCACATCAGAGGCTGTCCGTCATTCCCTGCCATGTCATTCTCTCTACAATATGGCATTTTATTTCTCCAAGCCCAACACGTTGAGTTTCTTAGCTATACAGGCTAGGCCCATGTAGGAATAATCTACCTTGTGATTAACTCAAAATCCACTGATTTGGAACATCAACTCAAAATCCACTGATTTGGAATGATATAACATTTGGTTATATGTGCAAAATTCCTTCACCTTTACCATATCAAGTAAACACAAGAGTGAAATCCCATCATATTCCTACCCACAGTCAATGAGAAAGGGTTATAAAGAGAGTGCGAGTCATTGGGAATCACTTTAAAATTGTGCCTAACAAACACACACTAATGCTTAATGTGTTTATTTGTAAAACTGAGCTAATAATTTACCAAGTTAATTGGAATTACATAACAATTAAATGAAAGAGAACTTGAACTCCAAACATGGTGTAAAACAAATATGATGTGTGTGTTATGGTTGCTATAATTAATAGTATTAGTACTAGCAACACTGAAGAAAAGGACTTAACAAAATACATAAAGCAGCAAACTACAAGTAAGGCAACATGCCAGAATTTTACAGTGGCTATCTCTAGTTGGAATGGGATTGTGGATATATATATATTTTTTACATATCTCTATTATTATGTCAATATTATTAGAATCTTCTGTATTTTGTACGATAATTACTGATACTTACAAAGCAGTTAATAAATGCCAGGGCACTGTTATAAATTATTTTCACAAATTAACTCATTTAGTCCTCATGCAATCCTATAAATTAGGTACTATTAATAGCTTTGGTTTACAGCTGAAGAAAATGAGACAAAGAGAGTTTCAATGTTATGCTCAAGGTCACCTGGGTATTAAGTATTAAAATCAAAGTAGTAATTTAGGCTGACTAGCTTTTGGCACTCCTCTATTTTGCTTTTCTATGAATAGTCATTGTTTTAGTAGTAATAAAAACAATACAAGTTTTATTATTTAAATAAAAGATAAAGCTATGGCAAAATAAGGCCAACTAGAGTTTATTAAAAATTAGAGTGAGAAACTGAGCTTGGAGTTTCCTGAATCTTCCCCCAACCCCACCCTTTTAATGTAGCCTTTTATAGTAGACCTTCAAACATTTGGTAAGCCACGGCAGTAGACTGGGAACCTGCTGGAGACTGAATACACTGCAGAGGGTTGGGGGGGGGGCGCTATTCCTGGGAGAAAATCTGCACTCTCCCAGCAGCTCACGCTTCAAACGGCCTCATCTTTGTTCTGAATTGGTTTGCCTTCTCTCCAAAGGCTGTCCTTTTCTTTTCTATTTTTTTCCCCTTTGCAAGATCGTTTTGCACAGAACTCCCACATAGATGTGTTTCAGCTAAAAAACCTGTCCCCCTAACAAATGATTCCCACCCAATCAGACACCGGAATCATCCAACTTCTTTGACTTCCTACAGCATTTTCTAGGTGGTTTTTGGAGTATGTCTGACTCAGGCAGCACCTGCTGGCACATATTAGGACTCCTACAATGAGGCATGATTTACTCTCATCCCTTTCTGTGCATATTAAATATGTTAAGCAACAAAACAACTCTTCTCTTCCAAATTCTGGTTCAGATAAATCCCCTTGACAACAGCTGCTCAACATTTGTTCATCCTTAGTCACTACTGTCAGAGAGAACCCTGCTTTCCCCTACAATTATTATTTTTTTCAAGTGCTTCCTGCATTGTTTGCTGTCTGACCTTTCTTTTGTCCTTTGCAAGTACATATATTAAAATAAAAATACCAAGGCCAAATGCCTCATTCTTATTCCCGCACATCTTGCTCTGATTTAGAATTTTTTTTTTTTTTTGGATTAGGTTTGAACTGTGTGTGGGTGTTGGAGTGGGTGAAGGCAGAGAAAGAGGAGATGAGGGGGCAGGAAAGGAAGGGAGATGGCTCTCTCCTTTTTCCTTTTTTATCTTCTTGTCTTTCTTCTTCTTTTTGTACCGTGGCATAGTCACAAAAGCAGAGTGGTATATTCATTAATTTATTTATTCATTTATCAGATATTTGCTGTTCTAGGCAGTGGAATTAAAACAATGTGCAAATGATGGAAAAAAACAAAACAAAACAGAATTATATTCAGAAGACCTTGGTTCTTCCTGGCATCTAAGATTAGTATTGTGAAAATTGGCAAGTTGTTGAACATTCATCAAATATTTAATACTCTACTACCTGCCAAGCCCTATGCTAATTGTGGGGGCATATTAATGTACACTAGAGAGATAGTTCTCAGTCTTTGGGAAGATCTTAGTCCAGGGAGCTATTTCATTTCTTTGATCCTTACTCAAAGCAGTACACTTGGAGGTTTTACCTTACTTTTCTCCTAAAACCTTACATTCCTGCTCTTACCCTTCATTACAGTTCTTTCTACTTAGGGGGCTATATTCAAATGCACACCTGCTCACCCCAGACCCTCCCCTGCAAAGAGCTCCACCCACTGATACCCCTCACGTCTCCTTGTTATCTCTTTTTATCTTACAACACCAAAGCTCACAGAGTAAGTGGGGTTCAGAATAAAGCAGTCTAATGACTGCAACACTAAGATATTTAACCCCTATCCACTTCCCCATAACCTTAATTTTCAATCAAGAGCACAACAAAACTCAAATTGTTAGAATTTGCGGCACTGTAAAAATTTAAGTAGAAGATGTATAAGCAGCCAGAGGGAAGGTGATTTGGTGTAGACTGCTAACATATACATTATTTATATCTGCCTTGGGTGAAAGAAGTTTGATTTGAGAGGACACATTAGAAGCCATCTGTTTCCATCTTTCAATCAGTAAATGGAAGTACAGACTATTTAACTAATGAAAGAGACTGTGTTGATGATAATGAGAACAAAAATGGCTTCAATTTATTGAGCACTTACTATATGGGTGGCTTAAAATATTCTGTGCATAATTATATCATTGGATTATCATAAAATTCTGTGAGATCAGTAATAACACAGTCTTCATTTTACAGACAAGAAAATTGAGAATCCGAATGGTTATGGACATGTCTAAGGAAGAAAGTGACTAAGAGGTCCAGGGGGCTTTCAAACATAGGTGTCCTCAATTTTTCCTCTAAAAAAATCTAAAAAGCAATCCCAATTATGACCTATGTTTCTGCATTATTTCTTTATCAGTATGTCTATCCACTATCCCATATACTTCATATGCTATTCCTCATTTGCCCAGAGTTTTTTATTCCTCTCATGTGAGCCCATTAATTTTCTAAGAGCCATTAAAAAAAAAAAAAAAAAAAAGCGTAAATCTCTTTTGGTAGTAGTGTAAGGTATTTCACATTGTAAAAAAAGGTAGAAGTAGTGATTGAAATCCTATATTGCTCTATATTTGGTCTAGAAAATGTTAATATCAGGATTAAGTTAGGCTGGGTCTTAATATCAGTGACTTAAATAATGTTTTATTTATTTTTCTAATAAAAGAAGTCTAGAAGTAGGCAATTTGGCTGGTGTGAGCTTTGTCTGCTTCACCTTCAGTAGACCCTATTCCCCTCCTATCTGTTCTACCTTTGCTAGTTCATGACTTCCATCTTTAAGGTCACACCATGTTTTCAAGGTAGCTACTAGACCTCTTGCTATGGCCTCCACTTTGTATCAGCACTGACAAGACTTTGAGTTGACTTAGGACTCTTTAAGAACTTTCTCAGGATTGGTCATGAGTTCTCTTTCCGTCTTAATGCTAGCTGTATCTACAAGGCTATGAAGGTGCATTGAGCTGAACTTAGTCCATATGCCTCCCCCTCCCAATGTAAAGGTTTTGCAAATAAGGAAGAAATACTGTATGTGTGTGTGTGTATGGAATAAGATCATATATGATTTGGGAGCACAGGGTGGCTCAGTCAGTTAAGCATCTGACTCTTCATTTCAGCTCAGGTAATGATATCAGGGTCCTGGAATCATCCCCGTGTCTAACTCCATGCTCAGCAGGGAGTCTGCTTGAGATTCTCTCCCTCTGCCCCTCCCCCCAGCTCTCTCTCTCTAAAATAAATAAA
Source organism: Mirounga leonina (assembly GCF_011800145.1). Taxonomy (NCBI): domain Eukaryota; kingdom Metazoa; phylum Chordata; class Mammalia; order Carnivora; family Phocidae; genus Mirounga; species Mirounga leonina. Next base: position 17,651,248 of record NW_023270418.1, on the reverse strand, counting down.
TAAATCTTTAAAAAAATAATATATGTTTTTATGAATCCAGAATATGGTATATAAATAAACTTAACTAGATAGAATATCAAATGTTTTAGTTTAAATGATCAAAAAATCATCAAGGTTAGATGTGAACAATGTTTTAGCTATTAACAGTGATTTTAAAAGAATACTTAATGCTTAGAAACCCATGGATTTACCTCAGATGTTTCTTTAGTTTGGTTGGTGAGGTTTTATGGAAGAATAGAATGGTAGTCAAAGGGAAGTAAGCAGATAGCCCTTCCTTGGATTTTAACATGAATAAAGGAGGGGTCCTAAATTTTCTGATTCATATAGCTGAGATGTGTTTGATTTCCTTTGGAAAGAAAAGAAGGGATACTATTGCATAAAAGTTAATGGAAACTATTTGTATATGACTGCTTTTTCATATTTTACTTGAAAGCGACTTGCCATAGAAATCCATAACAGGTGTTAGGCTAAAGAACCCAATTCTCTTGATTCCCAGTTTAGTACTCTTTCTACTACATTTCATTAGAATTAACCAGAAGGATTCATATACACGTCCCTAAGCTTTGGAATTTGTGCTCTTTTGCTAGCTCATGCTCTATGGTCCTAATTGATTTATTGATTTATTCAATCAGCAGATGCTGCACATAATGAGCAGTAACTATAAACTCAAATGAAATCAGCACAGCTAAAGGAGAAAACTTGTTCTAATTTAATACATTATACATATGCTCATGTATTTAAAATTATTCTTGTATTAATAAACTCTGTGAAGCATATTGAAGAAAAACACTATTACTCCGTTACCTTTGAGATTTTTTTGTATAAGACTATTTTATTCAAAACTTTTTAGGAAAATTTCATTTTGGTCATACTTCCAGTGTTTAGACACCCAGTTAAATTGTTTCTCATTTATTATTACCTTCATTTTTACAGTAAGGAAATTATGCTTAAAACAATTTGCTAATGATCACACAGTTCATTGCTAGAAAGCAATGGATTCAGGATAAGATGACCACCAATGTCTATAAACTCATCTTCACTCTGGAAACACACAGGCTTCAAAAAAAAGTGGCAGTGTTTTTTGGTGTCACACATGGTCCTCTCTGCTGGTATACTCTGCTCTGCCATGCCATTTTCAGAAATACAAACACACATTTGTGCCCACACCGAAAAAATATTGGCGATTTTAATTTCTGCTTTCTTCCTTGGGATAATGAACTCCTGGTCTTGGAGTCTTGGTTATTCTTCCCAGGTTAGCTTCTGCAGTGGATTAGTCCCTTGGCCCCAGGGCTCTAATATGCTCATATCTGTCCAACTGGAGTTCTTGTCTTCTTTCAGACATGCTCATAGTTCAGAACTTTTCATGGCTGAGCTTATTCTAGTCCAAATAGAGAGGCATCATGGTGAACCATTTGCCACATGGTTTTTCTTGAAGGAAATTAAAGCTATCTTAAGTGTTTTAATGGTGTTTTAAACACAGTGAAACAGACAAACCAACCAACAAACAACCTAGCCATCAGAGATTAAGCTTGTTACCCTGGATAAGATTTACCTGATACGAGCTCTTAATTCTAGAAAAAATTTCCACCCCACTCAACTATTTTTTCCAGATTGAGTCTACTCATTTGGTTTTGTTTTTGCTTGTTTTTGCTTTTGACATTAAGGTGTGGTCCCCTGACTATCTGCAGTGAAACCCCATATCTTGAATCTGGAGACCCAGGAATCTGCATATCCCACATGATTATTGTACACATTCAAGTTGGAGAGCCACTGCCTTGCTGTACTTGAAAGTTCTTTTTATTTTGCACAAGAATGTTTTATTTGGGTTATTGAGTAAGGCAAACCTGTTGTTATTGTGTGTGACACATTCTGCCTGCATATCAGGCAGGTGTGAAGGTGACTCACAGCAATGTAGGTTGGCTTTATATCTTGGGAATAAAAGTAGTGTATGAATGCAATTCACTGAAGTAATACTGTATTTGAAGTTTGAAGGAAAATTCTGGTCCCTGAGCAGGAGGTTTCTACTTTAGCTACCATGAGAAATTAGTCAACAATATATTGAGTGTTTATTGTGCAGGGGAACAAAGCAGAGATAAAATGCTCTGTTCTGTTAAGGATGAGTTTACCATTAGATGGAGGCCCCAAGAAAGGAAAACATATTCCAATGACATAAAACAAGTTTATGTAATAGCAGAAGCAGGCAAACCAAGTACATTTAGATGTGGGACAGGTGGTGCACACAAATTCAAGTGTGACTATTTGGGTATGTCTTGCAATCATTTACACTATTCCTTTTAAAGCTTCCAATTCCTATAAAGGCCAGAAACTTTCTGATCTCCAGGAAGCTCAGTTCAGACTTTTAAGCATCTTTCACTAAGTCATCCTTGATTCAAAAGTAAACTAGCTAATCTGTCAATACTTGGTCATTATCCCTCTCACAAAAGAACCAACTATTTTAATAATGTTTAAGTGTCCTCAATACTTTATGGCTCCCCCCAAACACAAAGATTATAAAAACAGTTAGAATATTTTACAAAATGGTTGTTTCCTTTCACTATGTAAAAATACTCGAACAAAAGAAAAAATGAGAAGACCATAGACTAGGGTTTTTATTTTTTAACTTATTTTTTTTCCTTTGAAATTATTTGTCCAAAGATAAAGAACCAATGAAAATGGATTAACCTTTGTTCCTTCAAGAATTTGCTTTGTTGGGCGCCTGGGTGGCTCAGTCGGTTGAGCGACTATCTTCGGCTCAGGTCATGATCCTGGAGTCCCGGGATCGAGTCCCGCATCGGGCTCCCTGCTCGGTGGAGAGTCTGCTTCTCCCTCTGACCCTTTCATGCTCTATCTCATTCTCTGTCTCAAATAAATAAATAAAATCTTAAAAAAAAAAAAAAAGAATTTGCTTTGTTTTGCTTTCAAAAATAGGCTGTTTATCTGAAGTCAAACAACTCCATCATCTACCTTAGATATGTAGGTTCCATCCATTTCTAGACATTATAATAGATTATAGTATGTGAGAGTGGAGGAGTGTGTGTGTGTGTTGCATTTGTGAAGCCTATGAGATTAGTAGTATTCTACTGCTGTCATAACAGAGCACCACAAATGAGGTAGACTTAACAAGATAACTTAATTATCTTACAGTCTGGAGGTCAGAATTCTGACCACTGGGTACAATGTGAGACTTTAGGTAGGGAAAGTTTTGTTTTAAGGAAGAAAAAAAGGGCACCTGAGTGGCTCAGTTGGTTAACCATCTGCCTTCAGCTCAGGTCATAATCTCAAGGTCCTGGGATGGAGCCCTGCATTGGGCCCCCTGCTCAGCAGGATTTATTTACTTGGGGCTATTTATTACAGAGGAACTGAAGATATTTGGGATTATTAGCAAACATATCTTGTGCCACATTGAAAATTTTACCATGAGGAAGAATATGCATCTAGATATTATGAAATGTATTGATAAAGTTGCTAATCTAGAAATCCTGGTGTAACAGTCTTAATTTTCACTACAAATTAAAATTTTTAAGTGTAAGAATTCTAATCAATATATGTAACTAAAGGTGCTAGAAATAATAAGAAAAACAATTCTGTATGCAAGGTAAGAAGGATGTATTTTTGATAAGAGGAAGGACAGGGTTTGGAAATGAATTTTAAGGGAAAAGAGAGTAATTTTGTCCTAAAGATAAGCTTTCATATCAATAGTGTGCCTATGTAAAACTAAAATTTAATTTTCTTTCATCTGTTAAAAATGATAAAGCTTTCTTGGACTATTGGTCTGTTCTTGATAAGAGATCGTGAACAATTTTTCTTTACCTTTTGGGTAATCTGCCTGGAGAGCAAAGATTTTGTGTCTTACCAAAATAGATTCCTGTGTTCAATATTGCTTTTATCAAGTTTTTGATTTCTGGGGAGAAATGAATCTTTTCTATTAAAAGAGAAAAGGTTTTTGTGTTGTTGTTGTTTTGGTTTGTTTTTTTTTTTAAAGAACTAAGGTGTTTGTTTTTTAAAACTATGTAACTTTCTCTGTCTTTGAAGTCTTTAATTGCTACTTAGGTTAAAGGGATAACTAAGTATTGTTTCACAATGATCCGTGATCCTATTTAATCAAGTATTTTATTATTTTATTTTATTTTATTTTATTTTATTTTATTTTATTTATTTATTTATTTGACAGAGAGAGACATAGTGAGAGCAGGAACACAAGCAGGGGGAGTGGGAGAGGGAGAAGCAGGCTTCCCGCAGAGCAGGGAGCCCGACGTGGGGCTCGATCCCAGGACCCCGGGATCATGACCTGAGCCGAAGGCAGACGCTTAATGACTGAGCCACCCAGGCGCCCCTAATCAAGTATTTTAAACATTCTGATATCTTTGACTACCTCCCCCAAATAAAATTCTAAATGAGGTCTTTTTGACCTCTCACTAACTTTAAGATATTTCCATGTGTACCTGAAAAATTTCAAAAGAATTTATTCTCTCCATGTAAAAAGAGAGATGTTGAACAAATGAGACTTATTTGATATATTAAATTGTGTAAGAATCATTATTAAATGCAAAGTGATGTTAAATCTCCTTTAGGTTATATTTGTTTGGATATGTGTTATTAATAAAAGTATTTCAGAAATTGTATGAAACTCCCAAAGATCTGATATGTCCTGGTATAATGTTATTGGTCATAATTCTAATTACTATCTTTAAATGTATGCCACAGAAATAACCAAATTTTCTTGTCAATTGCATTATAATGAACTCTCATCAACTCTTTACCATGGCCATTTTTAAATCCTTTTGTCATTTAGACAGTTTTTTACTCTGATGCTTTTACAAAATCATTTTGTCTTCAAAGAAATTTATGGAAAGGACTCTGAAAAGTACAGCTTTCTGGTAACTTTAATAATCATACCACTGAATGGGTAAGAATTTCAAGAACTCTAATGGAAAAATGGAATTCATAAAACTGCTAACCCAAGATCAAACAGAACAAGAATTAATTATGTGGGACTGAATGAACTGATGGGGTAATTATAGTTTTTTTGTGATTTTTTGTTTGAAACATTGCTAGCTCTTTAGCATTTTGTTTTTCAGATCTAAGAAAAACTTTTTTTATTAAATTATCTTTGACTTAAGCAATTTGGTAAATTATATCTTTGTTAACAGAATTGAAACATTTATTTCTTTCTTCCTGCCTGATCTTTTTAGAATTAGAAAATTCTTAGTGAGTGGTTTATTTTCATGGCAATATAGTTATTTGCATAATTTTAATAAGAATTCATTCTCCTTTTAACAGGACACAATTGGAAACATTTATTATATTACCGAAACTTTAACTAGAATGTAATATTTGAAAATGATGTACATAGAATCAGATATGACCAGACTATTTTAAGGAACTAAGGTTGACTTTATGGAGTCAATAAAATCTCTTGGAAAAACCATCTGGTAACTTGCCTATAGGGTTTTGGGCAGCCTTGCCAGGTAAGGAAAGCAGGCCCAGGAATCTCAGGATATTTGGTGGACCCCCAAGAAGAGAATAATTCAGCCAAATCTATAGGTATTGCAGGCAAAGTCTGATAGTGAGTACTTCGCTTGACTTTTTAGCCTCAAGAAGCTTTTAAAAGTCCAATCTGACAAAAGTTCTAGTAAAGCAGGCTTAACAAGAATGCATATGATTAATCATTATCCTTGCTGCATGTATGTAAAATATCAGCCGAGTTTAATCCAACTAGACTTATTCTGCAAATAAATTAATCTTACTGTGATTCTCTTTGCTAGAAATAAGGGTGATTGTAGAGAGAAAAAATATTTTTTCAGTAGAAAACTATAACATATGCTTGTGGATATCAGATTTTAGTCCTGTTTATTGTTTTTGAGTTTTGATATCTACCTGTACACTGGGCCGTATCCTGAATTTTTCTAATTTCCCCAAATATCGAGCCATGAGTCTCCAAACTAAGGTTTCCAACTTTCCCCTGCTCTTCTGACTTAGGACCACTAAGAGCAAAGACTGACTTTGAACCTCATTGGAAAGGCCAATACCTGGTCCTTTGCACTACCCAGATGGCAGCCAAACCTCAGGTCCCTGAAACTTGGGTTCACATCTCCCAATTGAAAATCCGTCCTCCAGAATCTTGGCACTGAGCACCGGTTGGAGATCTAAAAATCAAAACTGACTAGGGAGTTTCCTCATGGAAGCATCTCAAAGATGAGGTATCAAGATCTTAATCTCCAATATGAAACTTCTGTATCATTTGCATTTTTTGCCACTTGCCTTTTCTCTCTGTAAATGCCTGGAAAAACAATGCTCTAATTAGGATTTCATAAGGAACAGCTACTGCAGGAAACTAACTGCTGGGTTTGTCATACTAAACCCAAATCAATATGAACTGCCCACTCAATGTTTCAAAACTTTACTATGTAAGAACTTCAGAAGGCAGATGAATTTTGGTAGCTTGGCCTCCTGTAATCCTTCCACCATAGACCCTTGGCTATTAACCACAAATGATAGCATCACAAAAAGTGAAGCAATGATTACTACCACTTTAACAAGGTTAATGTTGCTCCTCAGGATATGTTTTTGTCTGTGTGGCAATGGTAATAAATATACATAGAGGGTCACCTGTCTTAATGGTAGGCAAGTACAGAGCTAGTATGGATGAGAAATTTGAGCAGCACCACTATCACTTCAAAACAAACCAGAATTGCAGCCTTGGTCCACTCTTCTAAATGTGCATCACCAATCCAAAAGAAGTTTTCCAGCAGATGTTAAGCCACTCTGGATAGGCATCATTTGAAGAGGCCCACTTCCTTGGCTTGGAGTAAATGCAAATGAAACATGGATTAGAATCTTGTCCTTAAATCTGTTAACTATTGCTAAAATTAACCTTATGGACAAAACTGTACAACCCAAGTCCCTATGTTTGGAAAAACTGAGAGCTTTCCCCCTAAGGTCAGGAACACAGCAAGGATGTCCACTATCACCACTACTGTTCAGCTAGTACTAGAAGTGCTAGCCTCAGCAATCAAACAACAACAACAACAAAAAAAAATAAAAGGCATCCGAATTGGCAAAGAAGAAGTGAAACTCTCACTTTTTGCAGATGATATGATACTTTATGTGGAAAACCCAAAAGACTCCACCCCAAAACTGCTAGAACTCATACAAGAATTCAGTAAAGTGGCAGGATATAAAATCAATGCACAGAAATCAGTTGTATTCCTATACAACACCAACAAGACAGAAAAAAGAGAACTTAAGGGGTCGATCCCATTTACAATTGCACCCAAAACCATAAGATACCTAGGAAGGAATCTAACCAAGACTCAGAAAACTATAGAATACTCATGAAAGAAATTGAGGAAGACACAAAGAAACAGAAAAACATTCCATGCTCATGGATTAGAAGAACAAATACTGTGAAGATGTCAATGCTACCTAGAGCAATCTACACATTTAATGCAATCTCTATCAAAATACCATCAACTTTTTTCAAAGAAATGGAACAAATAATCCTAAAATTTGTATGGAACCAGAAAAGACCCCACATAGCCAGAGGAATGTTGAAAAAGAAAAGCAAAGCTGGTGGCATCGCAATTCCAGACTTCAAGCTGTATTACAAAGCTGTCATCATCAAGAGAGTATGGTACTGGCACAAAAACAGACACATAGATCAATGGAACAGAATAAAGAACCCAGAAATGGACCCTCAACTCTATGGTCAACTAATCTTTGACAAAGCAGGAAAGAATGTCCAATGGAAAAAAGACAGTCTCTTCAACAAATGGTGTTGGGAAAATTGGACAGCCACATGCAGAAGAATGAAACTGGACCATTTCCTTACACCACACACAAAAATAGACTCAGAATGGTTGAAAGACCTAAATGTGAGAAAGGAGTCCATCAAAATCCTAAAGGAGAACACAGGCAGCAACCTCTTCGACCTCAGCCGCAGCAACTTCTTCCTAGAAACATCGCCAAAGGCAAGGGAAGCAAGGGCAAAAATGAACTATTGGGACCTCATCAAGATAAAATTATTTTGCACAGCAAAAGAAACAGTCAACAAAACCAAAAGACAACCGACAGAATGGGAGAAGATATTTGCAAATGACATATCAGATAAAGGGCCAGTTTCCAAAATCTATAAAGAAATTATTAAACTCAACACCCAAAGAACAAATGATCCAATCAAGAAATGGGCAGAAGACATGAACAGACATTTCTGCAAAGAAGACATCCAAATGGCCAACAGACACATGAAAAAGTGCTCAACATCGCTCGGCATCAGGGAAATCCAAATCAAAACCTCAATGAGTTACCACCTCACACCAGTCAGAATGGCTAAAATTAACAAGTCAGGAAACGACAGATGTTGCTGGGGATGCGGAAAAAAGGGGAACCCTCCTACACTGTTGGTGGGAATGCAAGCTGGTGCAACTACTCTGGAAAAAAGTATGGAGGTTCCTCAAAAAGTTGAAAATAGAGCTACCCTATGATCCAGCAATTGCACTACTGGGTATTTACCACAAAGATACAAATGTAGGGATCTGAAGGGGTATGTGCACCCCAATGTTTATAGCAGCAATGTCCACAATAACCAAACTATGGAAAGAGCCAAGATGTCCATTGACAGATGAATGGATAACGAAGTTGTGGTATATATATACAATGGAATATTATGCAGCCATCAAAAGGAATGAAATCTTGCCATTTGCAATGACATGGATGGAACTGGAGGGTATTATGCTGAGCGAAATAAGTCAATCAGAGAAAGACATGTATCATATGACCTCACTGATATGAGGAATTCTGAATCTCAGGAAACAATCTGAGGGTTGTTGGAGTGGTGGGAGGAGGGAAGGATGGGGTGGCTGGGTGATAGACATTGGGGAGGTTATGTGCTATGGTGAGCACTGTGAATTGTATAAGACTGATGAATCACAGATCTGTACCCCTGAATCAAATAATATATTATATGTTAGTAAAAAAATAAAAAATAAACTGAACCAGGAAAAAAAAACAGTCCCTATGCTCTCCTGCTAAGGTGGCTTTAGATAACAGAATGACTTGAGATTACTTTGTTGACTGAATAAAGAGGAGTCCATGCCATAGCAAATATTTCCCACTGTACCTAGAGCAACACTTCCTGTACTGTAGAAACTCAAATAGAAGAAATTGACAAACAAACCACTTGGCTAAAATAAAAGCCTCCCTTTAGGTCAATTCTTTGATTGATTTGATATCAACTCATTTGGTTAATGGGGGCCCTGGCTAAAGAGCATACTTCAATCTCTTGGTATTGTCCTTCTGATAGTCAACTCTATAGACTCCCTAGTACACTGTATTCTGTCAAGTGTCTCCAATGTGTGTTCATGGCCATCAATAGTACATTAGATGTTCTCCATCGCACTTGGAGAAATAGAAACAAGATGGACAAGAGGTGAACAGAAAAAAAAAAAAAAAAAAAAACCACTTGCCATGAACCTGTCATTATAACATATGAGTTTCACAATGAGATAAGAATAACTTAATCCTGGAGCTTCTGGGTGGCTCAGTCAGTTAAGTGTCTGCCTCTTGATTTTGGCTCAGGTCATGATCTCAGGGTCATGAGATCAAGCTCTGCATGGACTTTGCCTTAAGTGGGGAGTCTGATTCTCTCTCTCTCTCTCTCTCCCTCTCCCTCTGCCCCTTCCCCTGCTCATGTGCACTTTCTCTCTCTTTCTAAAATAAATAAATAAATCTTTTTTTTTTTTTTTAATAAAAGGAAAAAAAAGAATAACTGAACCCTGAGGGTGACTGAGAATGGCACTAATACCAAATCTCTTATGTAGGGAAGGATGACCAAAAGGGGGAATTGTGAAAGTCATTAAAAAGGAGGCTGTTAGACTGAGGTGGCCCTAACACATAGGCAGCCTATGTGAGCAAACTTGAAACCTAAGCCACAGTCGATTATAAATGCATTTGTATCCAACAAAATGAAATCTAAGAGCAATCAATCACAACCACCTAGGCTTTCCCAAATAAGGCAACTGCTCAAGCTATAGCCAATCCAATGATCGCCTTGCTTTGCCTTTGCATCTGCCCTATAAGTTTTTCCCTTACCTTCTGTCTGCAGAGCACCCCTCACAACTTCCAGTTTGACAGTGCCCTATTGGAATCAATGTTTGTTTAAATAAACTTAATTTTTTTTTTTTAAGATTTTATTTATTTGACAGAGAGAGACACAGCGAGAGAGGGAACACAAGCAGGGGGAGTGGGAGAGGGAGAAGCAGGCTTCCTGCAGAGCAGGGAGCCTGATGCGGGGCTCAATCCCAGGACCCTGGGATCATGACCCGAGCTGAAGGCAGATGCTTAACGACTGAGCCACCCAGGCGCCCCAAAATAAACTTAAATTTTTTAATGTGCCTCAGTTATATCTGTTAGCACCGGTCAGTTTAAAATTATACTTTTTCTTCCCAAAACATACTTAAAGGCTAAGATGTTCAACTGGAATATTTAGGACATAGTATAGGGAATATTTTCACCATGAGTCTTCCCCCATGCTTGGGTGGTGGGTAATGTTTTAGCCCTAGACTTTAGTATAGAATTGTGTTCAAACATGATCTTTATTACATTCATATTCTTTTTCATTTATGAAGTCAGCTTCCACCTCTTTCCAAATAATGCTTCTTGGAGAATCACAGGGAAGTTTTAAGGAGTTAGGAGGTGCTTGCATCCTCAGTTCCTTTTCATTTAGATTTCATGATAAGTTGTAGAGAGAAATAAAATTTGAATATTTAAATATTTTTCATGGCAAGTCTTTAAATCTTTTCTTATGTTAGAGGCCTTTTGTCCTTTCCTACTTTCTTTGTTCCAAATCTTTATTTGCAAGAATAGTTTTACATAAACCAAGAAAAATCTGTTAGAAGATAATTCAGGTTTATGATTTTCTGGGCAATTGATATAAATTTTCCTAAAGAAAAAAATTCAATATACCAGAATTATACATTGATAGAGAACCTAAAACCAGTCGTATAAAAACAGATTTGGTGGCCATCTATTTTTAGTATATTTCTATCATAAATAGCAAGATTATGTGCAAAAGTATGAGAGAACCCCTCACTGGACACCCTCATCTCTCCTTAGTATTTGCATATCACTTCCTTTCTCTGCCCTCCTTTTCTTCTTCTCCCTCTCCTTTTTCCTTCCTCTTTCCTTTTAACTTACTTTTGTTTTTACTAATGCATGAAAAAACAGCTATTGTTTTCTTTAGAGTACATAAGCATATTTGAAATTACTTTGGAAATAGCAAGAAGTATTTTCCTGAAATAGTCAAATTTGAAGATGACTATTTATGTCAGCAGAGGGTCCCCAATGTTTGAAGAAATGGTCTGCTTTGAGTTAATCTATCCTGGCCAGGCTTTTGGAGTATAAGCTTTATGTAGGTCTCTTGCTCTTTCTAGGTGCTGGAATAATGCACAAGGAACTTGGGACAACACTAAGACCAAATTGTTTACTAATTTCCGTTCTTTTGCTGATCCATATTTCTCTTTTCAATAAAACATATTTTCTTACTAAAATCTCAGGTGCTCAAATACCATGGAAATTGTTTGAATTTTTTTTTTAGAATTTAAATCTTTTTTATATGATTTTATTTATTTATTTGAAAGAGAGAACAAGTGAGCTACTGTTTTGATAAAGCAATTTTTATCTTCTAAATTAATCCCACATCTCTTAAACCTGTTCCAATGTGGCAATTACCAACCCTCCAATTGTAGAAAGCCACATAACTACACTTGAGTTAACTCTTTCACTGAAAGTAGATTATGTTTATAATCTTTCTTCTTGAGATTAATTGCTGTAACCATGAACCAATCCACAATTTAGGTTAGCTGCTCTAAATTTTGAGTGTGTTTCAGAAGCACCTGGAAATGCTTCTAAATGCATTGTGCTGCCTTAGATCATAACAAGTGTCCACTACAGTATTCTAACCGAACACTCTAATAGGAATTGGTAAACTAGACCCCCAAGTAACAACTGTTTCAGACAATATACAATAATGCAGCTGTTGGGAAGCAAGAATTTCCTGTCCCCTTTCTAGCTGGACTATGAATCAAATTGACATGAGACAGGTTAACAGAAGAAAATCAAATTTAACTTCATACCTACTGGTAATCCACACAAACATGTAAAGACAAAACATCGGCAAATGAGGTATATATGTCATTCTGACCTAAGGAGAAGGGGGTGGAGATCTGGGACTTCAAAGGGAAGGAATGCAATTTATAGGAAGAGGAAGAAGAATAAATGTTTGGTAAGCAAGTGTTTGCTGGACCAATGGGAAACAATGGGACATAGAGGACTTTGATCCAACAGTTCTTGCTAAGTCCTCCCTATCATACCTATTTCATTATCATAATGTAGTTATCTATGGTGATAGCTCTCTTCCTGGAGTAGGTCCTTTATCTAAATTCTTTTTAGGCAGTTGTGGGAGGTGAGAGCTTTTCCTGAACCTGCTAGGTTTTGATTGCTTTTTAGCTCAAAATAATCTTCTTGCCCAAGTGACCCATCTAGGGGCAGCCTGCCCTTGGTCCCTACACAAGAAATAATAGTCTTTTCTTCTTTAAACCAAACGTGTTCATGGACTCAAAACTTTTTTTTTTAAAGATTTTATTTATTTATTCGACAGAGAGAGACACAGTGAGAGAGGGAACACAAGCAGGGGGAGTGGGAGAGGGAGAAGCAGGCTTCCTGCAGAGCAGGGAGCCCGATGCGGGGCTCGATCCCAGGACCCTGGGATCATGACCTGAACCGAAGGCAGGCGCTTAACGACTGAGCCACCCAGGCGCCCCTCAAAACTTTTTTTTTTTTAAGATTTATTTATTTATTTATTTGAGAGAGAGAGAAAGCATGCAGGGAGGAGGGACAGAAGAAAAGGGAGAATTTCTAGCAGACTCCACGCTGAGCACAGAGCCTGACACAAGGCTCCATCTCAAGACCCTGAGATCATGACCTGAGCCAAAACCAAGAGTGAGATGCTTAACTGACTGAGCCATCCAGGCACCCCTGGACTCAAAACTATTTAAAAAACATTTCTAAGAGAAGCTTTTCCTTTGAGGGACTTGTAAATTTGGAGAGATATTTAAAATTTATGTTTATACATCTTTGCTAATATGTTGACTCATATTGTAGATATTTGGTTAAAATCAAATGGTAAAATTTGAAGATTGAAATGATTTTGCCTTGAAAGACTGATTAGAAATAATTGACTTTTTGTTTGTTTGTTTGTTTGTTTGTTTTAAAGATTTTATTTATTTGTTTGACAGAGAGAGATAGTGAGAGATAGTGAGAGCAGGAACACAAGCAGGGGGAGTGGGAGAGGGAGAAGCAGGCTTCCCACTGAGCAGGGAGCCCAATGCGGGGCTCGATCCCAGGACCCTGGGATCATGACCTGAGCCTAAGGCAGATGCTTAACGACTGAGCCACCCAGGCACCCCGAAATAATTGACACTTTGAAAAGGTGACTTTCTTTATCAGGTATTTTTTTTTAAGATTTTATTTATTTATTTGACTGAGAGAAAAAGAGAGAGCACAAGCAGGGGAAGAGGAAGAGGAAGAAGCAGGCTTCCCCCTGAGCAGGGAGCCCATTGCAGGGCTCAATCCCAGGACCCTGAGATCATGACCTGAGCTGAAGGCAGACGCTTAACCAACTGAGCCACCCAGGCGCCCTCTTTATCAGCTATTCTAAGCTAACAAATACTAGAATTTGACCTTTATTGGATGAAAAGATAATTTTCCAATATAAGGTTAGGAAAGTAAAGTGGTTTGGGACACCTTGCTGTAATGCATTGCTTAAATTATTAGTAGAATTGAGTGTGTTCACAGTCTCGATTCCCATTAAGGAAGGCATCAAAGTGGTTGGAGTTCATAATATTCAATAGATATTATATACTTCCTTTTAAAATTACAGGGGTAAGAAATGAAAGATTGATATGACCTTCGTATCACTCTAGAAAATTCCTATCATGCTCCCAAGAGCCCCAGGTGCACAATTACAATTGTCAGATTGCTCAGGGTTTGCTGCTGGAGAAGGAATGTTGGGAGCATGAAACACGGTAGGAAAGGCCTATTTAGGAGGCAACCTGGCCTCTAAATTTGCATTCAATAAGTATTTTTCTGATACTACATTTTGGTAACAAATTTGGTAGTGAAATTCCATTTGAAGAAAATTGCCTGAAGTTGAACATGTTTGTGTGTGTGTGTGTGTGTGTGCGCACACGGGCATGTGTGTACATTTAGCTCTTTGCTAAAATGAGAAAAAAAAAATTCTGTCGTTTGGATGGTAAAACAACATTGTTTCTTTTTATATTTTTCTTGGGAAAACGTATATAATGATTTGTATGTACCAAAACCAAGTGCAAGGGGATTCAGAAATTAAAACCCTCCAATAAAGGCTGTGCTGATGGGATTCATATCTATCATGTACTAAACTATTCTAGAAAGTTTTAGGAAATGCTATCTCAAGGTACATTCCTTCAGAAAGTGGAACACATGTATGGAATGAAAGTCTCAGAAAACAGGTTTGCACATGGATACCATAACTGAGAATGGCTTCCTGCTGATGTCAAAACAAGAAGCCAAAGAGATCCAATAATCAGTTTCTTAAAAAGTGTGCCTGGCTTTAAATCCACCTCTTCTACCCATAAAAAATGTGATGGGGATTTGCTGGTTTGCACAGCTGTCTCTTTCCTGTCTTTCAGGTACTACCCCAACCATTGCCTTCTCAAAAAAACTTTCTCAGAGTATATTATCAAAATTGGCTTCTTCCCAGAATTTTATCTCATCACCTTGTATATTTCCTCCAGGGTCTTGTTGTAATCTACAACTACCTGGTTGTGGATTGGTTGAGTGGCTTGTTTGTTTATCTACATTGTTAATTATCCCCAGTTTCCATAAAATACAAGCACCATGAGGGCAACTTGGTTAATTGTGTTATTTACCAAACTCATCCACAAAATGCATTTGCATTTGTGCATTTTGAGTGTGTAACAAGCACTCAGTAAATAATTGTTAACAAACTGAAGAAAGGAGTATCGTTTTGAGGTGTATTTCGTGATCTAATATATAAAGGAAAACAGACTATGTCTTGTTCAAATTAACAATGTGACCTTTACTTCAGTTGCTTGAAACAACATCTTCTTTGTCTTGTACTTCTGTGCATGTGTGTGCTCATGCATGTATGATAGAGATGGTTTAATTGAAATAATCAGTGTTGCATTTCCAAAATAAATTAATGACCACCTTCACAGGGCTATATATTGCCTCTCCAGTTCTGAAACAATAGACCTTGTGAAGGTGCCTGTATTTTTTATACTGGGATGTGAGTTG
Organism: Mirounga leonina; assembly: GCF_011800145.1. NCBI lineage: Eukaryota > Metazoa > Chordata > Mammalia > Carnivora > Phocidae > Mirounga > Mirounga leonina. Next base: position 17,635,894 of record NW_023270418.1, on the reverse strand, counting down.
GCAGCCCGGGAGGTTGCGTGCAACCAAATGTTGAACAATACTTTTTTGATCAGATATTGTTTTTTTCTCAAAGATAAGCGGGGAAATTAAGCTAAATTATTTAAACTTAATTTTTAAATTAAATGGTGATACTGCTAAGGAATCAAATGCAAATCCATATGAATCTTTAAGATTTAAAGGAATTTCTTGCTACCTGATTAGATCCCAGAAGGGTTATATATTCTCTTTCTTCTCACTAGAATAATGACGGGTAAAACATTTTGAGAAATATTTTTAGAGCACTTGTTCTCTCTGATACATCAATTAAAACATTTTATAAAAAATAAAACTTTATTCCCTTGGAAAATCAGTAATCTATTTTCAAGAAGATGTATTATAATGCATAAGAATTTCAAGTGGCACAAGTTACACTGTTTCCATTTTTAAAAATAGAAAAATCAAAAAGCCAGGTGATGAATGCAAACCAACATGTTATTCATGTAAGCTGTCTTAAAAGGCTAGATTTCCCATTGTTAATCTGCACTTTAAATGGCCTTTGCTAGAAATGCAGGAATTGCCCTCAGAGTGGTACCAATATAAAAGCATCATTGTGTTTACCGCTGCTGGAAGTCTTTTTGTTCTTGTCAGTTTCTAGCTCTCCTTTATGAAGCTGCTTGGCCAATTTGAAATGTTTTGCTCAGAGATGACTAGGGTAAGACTTTGAATGCCTTTTTCTCAGGAGAAATCATCAGACACCACTGAAGACAAATTTTTCTGAGTAGGAAATCCTTATTAACTCATTTTCACTCCTATTTCAGCCCTGTTTATGAAGCCTGATAATCACAGAGGAGAGGAAGAGCAAAGACTGTTAAGAGTAAAAAGAGAACAATATATTCATGCCACATAAAGAAGTGAAATGGGAATGTGGAGAAAGGGAAGCAGATGAGAAGCAAAGAGAAAGGAAAATCAGGTGATTGAAGTAGAAGCTTTGAATGAAAACAGGCAAATGAATGCTGAAGCCATTTCCTTTAACGTTTTTTTAAGGATTGATTATTTTTAAGAAAGAGACATTTTTAGCATTAATAGCCTGATAAATGCACTTATCAGGGAGTGATGAAAGCACGGTTTTAAAATCCTCTTAGAAGCCTTTTGTCATTTCAGGCTTTCACAACAAGAACAATATAAATAGTCACAAAGTTATTTTAAAGAAGGAATAAGAAACAAGTGTTGCATTCTGAATTCAAAACCTTGCTCTTAATTTGAAGTTTGGCCAAGTTTGAAGTTTGGCTCTTAATTTGAAGTTTGGCTTCTCTTAAAATGAATTCTCTCTATCACTCATTGCGAGTTGGAAAGGGCTCTGCTTTAGGTATCTTACCAGGACTTCAATGCCGTGTGCAGGCAATATTGGCTCACACAATGTCTGAGTCCATGGGAATGCTCATAAATGCAATCTCCCCAACCCCCCAGCACTAAAACTGCTTAAAGCATTCCCCATGTCACACAGAAGGATAAGGATACACTGGACAATTTCAATTGTTAACATCAAGACTACCAAAGTGTCTGTTTTAAGTTCTTACAATAAATAAAACATGAGTGAAGGGACACCTGGGTGGCTCAGGTGGTTAAGTGTCTGACTTCAGCTCAGGTCATGATCTCGGGGTCCTGGAATCGAGCCCCAAATTGGGCTCCACGCTCAGTGGGGAGTCTGCTTCTCCCTCTCCTTCTCCATCTGACCCTCCCCCTGCTCATGCTCTCTTTCTCAAAAAAAATAAAATCTTTACAAAACAATAAAATAAAATAAATAAAATAAAATAAAACATGAAGTGAATGGGTCTTTTCTCCCTGAATTACATAATCCTCCTAGTGTGCATATGTAGCACTAACTATTCATGCTGATAGCAGAATAGACAGAGTTTCCACGACTGGCAGAAACTGAAAGAATATGTGACCACTAAGCCATCCCTGCAAGAAATATTAAAAGGAGAAAGACCCCAAGAGTGATCTACAACAGAAATTTACAGGGACAATCTATAAAAACAACGTCTTCACAGGCAACATGATGACAATTAATTCATATCTTTCAATAATCACTCTCAACGTGAATGGCCTAAATGCTCCCACAAAACGGCACAGGGTTGCAGATTGGATAAAAAGACAGGACCCATCCATCTGCTGCCTACAAGAGACTCATTTTGAACCTAAAGATACATCCAGACTGAAAGTGAAGGGATGGAGATCCATCTTCCATGCCAGCAGACCTCAAAAGAAAGCTGGGGTAGCAATTCTTATATCAGACAAATTAGATTTTAAACTAAAGTCTGTAATTAGAGACACAGAAGGACACTATATCATTCTTAAAGGGTCTATCCAACAAGAAGATCTAACAATTGTAAATATCTATGCCCCCAACATGGGAGCAGCCATCTACATAAGCCAACTGTTAACCAAAATAAAGAGTCATATTGATAACAATATGTTAATTGTAGGAGACCTCAATACTCCACTCTCAGCAATGGACAGATCATCTAAGCAGAAAATCAACAAGGAAACAAGAGCTTTGAATGATACATTGGACCAGATGGACCTCATAGATATTTACAGAACATTCCACCCTAAAACAACAGAATACTCATTCTTCTCAAGCACACATGGAACTTTCTCCAGAATAGACCACATACTGCATCACAAATCAGGTCTCAACCGATACCAAAAGATTGAGATCATTCCCTGTATATTCTCAGATCACAATGCTTTAAAACTGGAACTCAATCACAAGAAAAGATTTGGCAGAAATTCACACACTTGGAAGCTAAAGACCACTCTGCTCAAGAATGTTTTGGTCAACCAGGAAAACAAAGAAGAACTTAAACAATTCAGGGAAATCAATGAGAATGAAAACACATTGGTCCAAAACCTATGGGATACTGCAAATGCAGTCCTAAGGGGGAAATACATAGGCATCCAAGCCGCACTCAAAAAAATAGAAAAATCCCAAATTCACCAACTAACTCTACACCTTAAAGAACTAGAGAAAAAGCAACAAACAATGCCTAAGCCACACATTAGAAGAGAAATAATTAAAATTTGAGCAGAAATCCATGAATTAGAAACCAGAAACACAGTAGTTCAGATCAATGAAACTAGAAGTTGGTTCTTTGAAAGAATTAATAAGATCGATAAACCATTGGCCAGACTTATCCAAAAGAAAAGAGAAAGGACCTAAATTAATAAAATTATGAATGAAAGGGGAGAGATCACGACTAACACCAAGGAAATAGAAACAATTATTAGAAATTATTATCAACAACTATATGCCAATAAACTGAGCAATCTGGATGAAATGGAGGCCTTCCTGGAAACCTATAAGCTGTCAAGACTGAAACAGGAAGAAATTGACAACCTGAATAGGCCAATAACCAGTAACGAGATTGAAGCAGTGATCAAAAACTACCAAAAAACAAGAGTCCAGGGCCTGATGGATTCCCTGGGGAATTCTACCAAACATTCAAAGAAGAAATAATACCTACTCTACTGAAGCTGTTTCAAAAAATAGAAACAGAAGGAAAATTTCCAAACTCATTCATGAGGCCAGCATTACCTTAATCCCCAAACCAGGCAAAGACCCCATCAAAAAGGATAATTTCAGACCGATATCCCTGATGAATATGGATTCCAAAATCCTCAACAAATCCTAGCTAATAGGATCCAACAATACATTAAAAATGATCATCCACCACGACCGAGTGGGATTTACCCCCAGGATGCAAGGGTGGTTCAGCATTTGCAAATCAATCAATGTGATAGAACACATTAATAAGAGGAGGGAGAAGAACCATATGGTCCTCTCAATTGATGCAGAAAAAGCATTTGACAAAATACAACATTCTTTCCTTATTAAAACTCTTCAGAGTATAGGGATAGAGGGAACATTCCTCAAGTTCATAAAATCCATCTATGAAAAACCCACAGCGAATATCATCCTCAATGGGGAAAAGCTGAGAGCCTTTCCCTTAAGATCAGGAATACGTCAAGGGTGCCCACTCTCACCACTATTGTTCAACATAGTGCTAGAAGTCCTAGCAACAGCAATCAGACAACAAAAAGAAATAAAAGGTATTCAAATTGGCAAAGAAGAAGTCAAACTCTCTCTTTTCGCAGATGACATGATCCTTTATGTGGAAAACCCAAAAGACTCCACCCCAAAATTACTAGAACTCATACAGAAATTCAGTAATGTGGCAGGATACAAAATCAATGCATAGAAATCAGTTGCTATCTTATACACTAACAACCCAACTGTAGAAAGAGAAATTAGAGAAACGATTCCATTTACAATAGCACCAAACACCATAAGATACCTCGGAATAAACCTAACCAAAGAGGTAAAGGATCTATACTCTAGGAACTACAAAACACTCATGAAAGAAATTGAAGAAGACACAAAAAGAAGGAAAAATATTCCATGCTTATGGATCAGAAGAATAAACATTGTTAAAATGTCTATGCTACCCAGAGCAATCTATACCTTTAATGCCATCCTGATCAAAATTCCAATGACATTTTTTCAAAGTGCTGGAACAAACAATCCTAAAATTTGTATGGAATCAGAAAAGACCCTGAATCACTAAGGAAATGTTGAAAAAGAAAAACAAAGCTGGGGGCATCACATTGCCCGATTTCAAGCTATATTACAAAGCTGTGATCACCAAGACAGCATGGTACTGGCACAAAAACAGATATATAGACCAATGGAACAGAATAGAGAACCCAGATATGGACCCTCAACTCTATGGTCAAATAATCTTTGACAAAGCAGGAAAAAACATGCAATGGAAAAAAGACAGTCTCTTCAATAAATGGTGCTGGGAAAATTGGACAGCCACATGCAGAAGAATGAAACTCAACCATTCTCTAACACCATTCATAAAGATAAACTCAAAGTGATTGAAAGACCTCAATGTGAGACAGGAATCCATCAAAATCCTAGAGGAGAACATAGGCAGTAACCTCTTTGACATCGGCCACAGCAACTTCTTTCAAGATACAGCTCCAAAAGCTAGTGAAACAAAAGCAAAAATGAACTTTTGGGACTTCATCAAGATAAAAAGCTTCTGCACAGCAAAGGAAACAGTCAACAAAACAAAGAGGCAACCCACAGAATGGGTGAAGATATTTGCAAATGACACTACAGATAAAGGGCTGGTATCCAAGATCTATAAAGAACTTCTCAAACTCAAGACCCAAAATACAAATAATCAAGTCAAAAAGTGGGCAGAAGATATGAAAAGACACTTCTCTGAAGAAGACATACACATGGCTAACAGACACGTGAAAAAATGTTCATCATCATTAGCCATCAGGGAAATCCAAATCAAAACCACACTGAGATACCACCTTATACCAGTTAGAATGGCAAAAATGGACAGGGAAAGAAACAACAAATGTCGGAGAGGTTGTGGAGAAAGGGGAACCCTCTTACACTGTTGGTGGGAATGCAAGTTGGTACAGCCACTTTGGAAAACAGTGTGGATGTTCCTCAAAAATTTAAAAATAGAGCTACCCTATGACCCAGCAACTGCACTAGTGGGTATTTACCCCAAAGTTGCAGATGAAGTGAAAATAAGGGCCATATGCACCTCAATGTTCATAGCGGCAATGTCCGCAATAGCCAGACTGTGGAAAGAGCCAAGATGCCCTTCAACAGATGAATGGACAAAGAAGATGTGGTCCATATATACAATGGAATATTACTCAGCCATCAGAAAGGATGAATACCCAACTTTTACATCAACATGGATGGGGCTGGAGGAGATTATGCTAAGTGAAATAAGTCAAGCAGAGAAAGTCAATTATCATATGGTTTCACTTATTTGTGGAACATAAGGAATAGCATGGAGGACATTAGGAGAGGGAGGGGAAAAATGGGGGGGGTTGGAGGGAGAGATGAACCATGAGAGACTATGGACTCTGAGAAACAAACAGGGTTTTAGAGGGGAGGGGGTGTGGGGGGATGGGTTAGCCTGGTGATGGGTATTAAGGAGGGCACGTTCTGCACGGAGCACTGGGTGTTATACGAAAACAATGGATCGTGGATCACCACATCAAAAACCAATGATGTATTGTATGGTGACTAACAGAACACAATAAAATTAAAAATAAATAAATAAATAAATAAAAACCGGAAAAAAAGAAAAAAAGAAGTTACCATATTAGGAATAATGAATACATAAGTTGTTATGAATTATGCAATCTAACATCTGTTTTCCTTGGCAAAGTTTCTCTTCTTCAATTGTTAAGTGTGCATTGCTCAGATGTGCTAGATAAATAGTTATTATAAGATGTAATTGGTGCTTAGGCTTCAGGAATACTGCTCATGTTGCATGACTCATGCCCCCTAAGTCATGGGTAAATTGAAAGAAGAACACTTCCTTTATAATGCACTTCGCCCTGATCCCCAGGCTCTTCTAGGCCAAGTGGTGAATAAAACTGACCCAACGTAATTTTAACACACCTAGATCTTTGTACTCCCCTGGAGATGCCATGGAATTGGATTTGTCTAACGGTGCCTAATATTAGCCACAATCCAGAGCTAGTATTAAAGTTCTGAATCCAATTAGTGAGCAAAGGTGGGAAGTTACTGGTTCTACCTCAGCTTGGTCAAGTCATTCATTCCAACAAAGTGACACCATGTATTGGAAAAATAGACTCATCAGAAAAGGTAAGAAAGGTACCCCAAAACTGCTGTTTTCTTTTTTATTGGTTGTATTTCTTATCTTTTTCCTTTTCTGTACCAGTCAAAAATATTTTATTCTTTCCACATCATTATTATGCTTTTGAAAAATATAAAATTGACCAAGAGAAAAGAAATGTTCTCTTTATTCGTGGAGAAAACAATTGTACAGGTAGTAGCAGTTTCTGTTTTGCTTCAACAGCATCCAGGCAATGCTGCTTAAGCCTACCCAAGAAAAAGCTCGATAGGGCATTAGAGGAAAAACCAGGCATGAACTTATTTCATTTCCTATTCACCAAGAAGTCCTAGAACCCCAGAGTAGCAGGGACTTTGGAGACCTTGGATGAATGATTCATGCCACATCAGTGACCTAATGTCCATTGAGAGGTGGTTCTTTTTGATTGCTATTTACCAAGGCGGTCTCCCACAAAGAGATCTTGAGTAGGGTGACTCCTCTCTCATCAAAAATCTCCCACTAAATCCCCTCTGACATTAAAAATGCTGTGTCCTACCTTTGGTGAGTTTTCAAAACTGCAGACCTGGCACCTCCTAGTGAAAAGCTATTACCCTATTTGCAGTAAAAAATAATCCAACTGTATTTTATAAAGTGTGAAGTTTAGAATTTTTTCTGGGCCTTATGTATAAATCATATTTTATAAATACAGTTTACATAGACTTGCTGATCTCTTCCTTGCCATTGAGTATTTGAACCTACTGTAATATCACTCAAAATGTTTTGCTTCTTAGCAGAAAATGATTTATTCAGCAATGTTACAGCCATCCCCAGTTTAAGTGAGGATGGTATTGAAGTGACTTATGTGAGAGTCTCAATTTTGCAGCACCAGTGTCCTTATTAAAGTTCTTTATGGATGAATCAAAAATGTAAAAATAATTTGCTTTTATCCACTAAAGATCTTTCTCCCCATATTCACACTTCTGTGATGATGCCAACACCTCCCCCCTGCCCGCCCGCCCCCCAACACAAAGGAGTGGATTTGGATAATATGGCTACCACCTAAGCTATGCAATGTTCATTCAGAAGATGATATAAGTCTGAAGAGTATTCCAAACACTCAGAGAAAAGCCCAGCTTACTGACTCTCCTCCCTCGTTTCAAGACACTGCTGTATACAACTTTACTGTGATTATCGGCAATCTTTTATCGTAGTTATTGTTGTTCTTATTCTTTTTTTGCATCTAGGCAACCCATCTCTATTCTTAACTTGCATCCTGGAAGGCTTATCTCAAGTAAATAGGACACAGCAGAATGCCATGCAAAGCAATTTTACTAAAAATCCTACATCAATCCAAAGTTTTCTCTTCTCACTAGGGTTTTAATTGTTGTACACATTTAGAAATTCAAATTATTGATTTTAAGCAGTCTTCACTTGATAATGACTGCCCACTTAGCCACTCTCAGAATTAAAATTCAAAAGGAAGAGTTACTATTTATTTGAAAAATACAACACATTACATATTATTGATAATATTAGTTAAGTATGTGTATAATTGCATATTTTCATTGGGTAAGCTGATGGAGGTGAGATAGTTTCTTGCTAACCACAGAAATTCTGTAAATAGAATCTTTCTGGAACAACTGTTATGTGTAAAATTAGCTTTGTTTAAAATTCACATCCAAATACAATGTGAGTCTATTTATCACATTATTTTCCTTGTCCACATCTAAAAATCACAAAACACTCTAAAGCAGTCATTCTCTTTATCTTCATTTTATAAGCAAATGTTTAATTTGCATTAGCAAGCTAAATAAGCACCATTTCATAGACATGGAAGCCTTTACAATGAAAATACCTGCGGGCCAACTATTCACAATTGGAGTATTTATGAAACTAGCTATAGGGTAAAAAAGCAAAAAAAAAATCTATGAGTGATAAAAGTTTTCACTCCAAAATAATCCTTGGTTTTCTACTATGATTGCTCATGATTTCACAGTTCAGCATATATCCAGCCCAGAGGGCAAAGCCAATCTCCGTTTTTGACAAGTATCTGCCATGAAGAGGGAGAAACAATTCTCTTCTCTCCAACATGGAGAAGGGGAAACATTTTGACACTCATCTGTTGTGCTTGCAATTCATAACTCAGTCTTTCCTTCTTTATTTATTCCCTCTTTTAAATAGAGTCTGGTAATATGTAATGGAACTTTTGGCTACAAAATATTATCTATCATATCTTTATATTATGGAGATGTGTATTGCCTACTTTTCTTAATTTGGGGGCTTTAGCAAAATTCTGAGATGGTCTCCTGTTCTATCAGCCTGGAGCTCAGAGGAGCTTGGTCTAAATGTCCAGACTATATCTAGATGAGATTTAAGGCCATAGTAAAGGGCAAAAATCACCTGAAAAAGTTATGTACAGAGAAAAAAAAAAAAAAGAGAGACCTATAAGAGCAAAAAGGGAAGCATTTATAGTTCTAATGGGGGAAGGGAAGGAGATTTGAAAGGAGATCAAATGTGACTATATTTCTTAAGAAAACAATCAGGAGAGCATGGTATTATGGAAACTCTAATGATTAGGGTTTTCAGGTGATGATAAATAAATTTTCTCTTGCTTATTTAAGCCAAAGGGATTTATTAAAAATGTTATGAGATTTACAGTATCTTTGGGAAGATAATGGAATTGAGCTTGGATGTGTGAGAGCCTTAAAGAGATTAAACAGAGAAAATGCCCAAACTCATCTTGATACACTAGAGTTGTCATCTCATTAAATACAGCATCTATTACATGAGAGAAAAGAAACCAAGAACTCTACAGCACTCACCCAGAAGAACCAGGTGTATCTGCTACTAAACCTGTCTGTAGAGCCAATAGTCCCGCCTTAAAACCTGACCTTGTAAACCTAAAGGTCATCGGTAAAATGAAGAGCCATTTCATTTTATTGTTGGGAACAGAAGTTGCTCTGCAGCTTGTCAAAAGGTGAGTGGGATATGAGAATGTGGATAAAATTTCTATAAAACCTTTGAAAGCTGTGACACTGAAGGAGGGTGTAAAAATGGGAGAACTAGAAGCAGGCATTTGACAAATAGTTTCTTTCATTTGTTTTTCTTTTTCTTTTTTTTTTTGTTAATTTTATTTTATTATGTTAATCGCCACACAATACATCATTAGTTTTTGATGTGGTGATCCACAATTCATTGTTTTCATATAACACCCAGTGCTCCATTCAGTACGTGCCCTCCTTAATACCCATCACCGGGCTAACCCATCCCCCCACCCACCTCCCCTCTAGAACCCTCAGTTTGTTTCTCAAGGTCCATAGTCTCTCATGGTTCGTCTCCCCCTCTGATTTTCCCCCCTTCATTTTTCCCTTCCTACTATCTTCTTTTTTTTTTAACATATAATGTATTTTTCTTTAGAGTGATATTAACATGCGTTTATGTACCAATTAAACATATTTAAAAGGACAGTGGGATTAATAAGGTATAGATTAAGATTCAAAATTCTTAAAAATGCAAGAGTGAATGGGAGAAAGATGATAATATTGAGTAATTGGCCTTTGAAAAAGCACTTTGTTGAGGAATTCTTAATCTCAGGAAACAAACTGAGGGTTGCTGGTGTGGTGGGGGGTGGGAGGGATGGGGTGGCTGGGTGATAGACATTGGGGAGGGTATGTTCTATGGTGAGCACTGTGATTTGTGTAAGACTGTTGAATCACAGACCTGTACCTCTGAAACAAATAATACATTATATGTTAAAAAAAAAAAAAAAGAAGAAGAAGAAGAAGATAGCAGGAGGGAAAGAATGAAGGGGGGGAAATCGGAGGGGCAGACGAACCATAAGAGACTATGTAGACTCTGAGAAACAAACTGAGGGTTCTAGAGGGGCGGGGGGTGGGGATGGGTTATCCTGGTGATGGGTATCAAGGAGGGCACGTTCTGCATGAAGCACTGGGTGTTATACGCAAACAATGAATCATAGAACACTACATCAAAAACTAATGATGTAATGTATGGTGATTAACATAATACAGTAATAAAAAAAAAGAGAAAGCACTTTGTTGGATATAAAGGTGGGTGAAGGAGATGTGCACAGTTAAATTTTGAGGTGAGGATAGGAAAATAGAGGTATGCCTGATAGATATTTTAATCTCATCAAAATATGAATTTTTATCATCAGCTGATATAGTGATGGGGTATAGAAAGAGGGTAATATGGGAAATTTAGGAGGAAATAGAAACTTTCTTAAGAAACAGTACTAAGATTACCAAGCGGTGTTTAGTGTCCATTTGACACACAGAATTATGATTTTAGTGTGAATCCAGTCTGCTAGGTTATGTTATTTGGGTATAATTCAAAAGATGACTCATAGACTAACCTGGATAAAATGGGAAATGAAGACAGGAGGAGGTTGTTGATAGTAAGAAATTGATGACATGAATAAAATAGAGGTCATTATATGTTCAAAAATATTTAAGCAGAAATACTTGAGTAAGTATAGAGGAGAGATAGGGAATTGTGGTGATAGAACGGAATGCATGCTTTCAGAATTTTGAAATTGGATAGAATTTGGTGATGATAAATTCTAAAATGTGACCTTGGAAATGTAGTGTGTTGGGAAGAGGGAAGGTCATTGATGGTTGATGATAAGGAAGTAAATAACTGAGACTGGAATACTGGATTATTCACAAAGGAGTTTATGGCTCCAGGAAGAATTCCTGGAGTTCACAGGGAAAAGAAAACTATGAACCAGTTTGATAACTAAAATTTTCAATGGATCAGTGGGGCCACTCATTAAAATCAAGAAGTGAGAAATCTGTAGCTGAAGAGAAGAGCCTGGTATCTCCAGTTATCTCTGTCAATATCAGATAAGCAGGGCTTTATTTTGTTTTGTTTTATTGTTGTTGTTTTTTAAAAGAAGGTAGAAGCTTAGTGTTGTGAAATATAAATGGTGAGCAAAGAGTACAGTTATCCTATCAATTTGTGTAAAAACAAGAAAAAAAGCATTTGAGGGGTGGTGGCCAAGAAGGAAGTGCTCCCTGGCTGCAGCCACATTTTAGTTAGAGACAGTGGTAATGTTTTGAGATTTGGTTGAAATGTGGGAGAGTTGGGAAGATATGTTTTAGGAAGCCAGAGAGCACCTTGAAAGGATTTATAAGGAAGTGAATGTATGGATGAATTATTTAGTCACATTAAGAGAACAGGAGTGAACTTCCAGAAGACAACTGAATAAAGGAGAAACTTAGCCTTCAAGCAATGATTGGAGTAAGCAGATCTGGGAGGCATGGTTGTCTTCTTGCAGTATTTCTCTGCCTTTAGTGCCAATGGTTCTTGGTCATGCCACTTGGAAGAATCAAGAAGTAGACCAGACGAAGAGTGGTGGGCAGCAAAGCAAAGTTTGTTGAATAAAACTCCCAGAGAAGGAGGGGGCCTGAGAGGGTTGCCCTTGGAGTTACTAAGTTTAGGGGTTTTATGAGCTTTTTTGTGGAACTATCTTAAGCAACCAGGGTGTTCTGAGTCATGCCAATCAGGGCTTTGGTCACATATCTGTCTACCTATTAGGTTAATGTCCATGTGCTGATGGTCTTTTTTGCTGACATCTGGGGGCTCATGTCTTAACTGCCCTTTGCCCGTGATAGTGACAAATGCTTTGTGGTTAATTTTCTTATTTTAGGACATTTCGTAGAAGTCATTTTTGCAAAGGCTGCAAAGCAAAATGCTAGTGTGGTCCTGTCTAAGCTGCAAACAGGAGGTTAGTGCTGTTTTATCTTAGCTGTCCTGACTTCATATTTTCTTGTTGGGGACCCTAGCCCTGACTACCTAACTATCCAACAGTCTAAATCCTGAGAATCTTTTAGAAGATATTTGCATCAGTCTGAGTCCTCCGAGAAGCATGCAATAGGATAGATTTAGATGTGAAAGGGAATTTAATGAGGGAATGCCCATGAAGGATAAAGAGAAGAACTGGCAATTAGGAGGCAGGGAGAATTTCAGACTTCAGTATGGGCCCAACCTATGAAATAAATGAAGGAAAGAAGAGAGTTTGTATTGAAAGAGCCTCAGACAGTAGCACAGCTCTGAGAAAATTTTGGACATAGTGATAGGGAGACCCAAGTAAAGATTGCCCAGTGGAGGAGTCCTGTGTTGAGCAGAAATAGTGCAATTCTGGACCCTGACATGCTCAGTTAATGGCTGGGGAACATCAGCTCAGTGCATGGGAGATACCAAGGAATCTCAGCTTCTGGGCTCATCCTTGCAGAAGTCTCTTTTAAGGAGATCTTAGTAGCGCACCTCCATGACTGCCTCAAGTAAATATTCCCCTCTGGTGCCATCTGACTGAGCAAGACTTAGTTTCAAGGAAGCTCCCTTTGAAGAAGTTTCCTGAGATAGCACATTTTCTTTTCCCTAAAATGAATCATACCATAAACTTTTAAAGTTTCTATTAGGCTCACATTTTAGTGGAAAGGACAGGAAAAAATATATTCACAAATAAATAATGTAATTATACAATATGGTAAGTTCTATGAAGTCTTTGAAAAAAAAAAGGTGAATATAAATGACTTTGTGGTAGTATAAATTGATTAATTTACAACTCTTTGAATGGCCTTGCCCCCCAAATATTGAATTATTGATTGATGTTAGCACACAAGAGAATTTTGAGTGACATTGAAGACTTGGTCTTTAACTGTGTCCCATTCCACTTTTATTGTTTTAATCAATGAGTTGAATATATGAAAAGACATCAGTAGGTGGTAGGAAGCTGAGGGGAGACACTGAGTGTTTGGGTTGCAAGGAATAAAAGAATCAGAATCCAAAATGATCTCAAGTGTCTGGTATGGCAAACTGGAAGAAGTTAAATAGAATAAGATTTATCTCACAGTTCCAACATTGTAAGTGCAAGACAGTGAGAATCACATTCTGTTTGCCATGTTCAGGAAAAGTACTGGCACCACTGCATTTAGTAGTCACATTTAGATGTCACATTTTAAAAAGATCATTGACAATCGAAAGAGTTTATGCTGGATAAAAACAAGATAGGCAGGTGACTTAAAACTATGCCGCATTTTTTATGCTAGTCAATAGAGGCTGGCATCTCACTGGTCTTAGAATTAAATCTTAAACTTGTGAGTGCATGCCAGAAGGCCTTCTGTCTTCTTTTGAAACCCAACAACACCTTCTTGCATCATGGACTTTAAGCTTGCTCTCCTCTCTCCATGATACTCCAGGGATCTAGGGATCTTCCCCTAGCATCAGCATGTCATTTCCGTGCTCCTGAGGGGGTACAAAGCCACATGGAAATACTTACATGCACACATGCATGGAGACACACACACACACACACACACACGTGTCAAGACTTGCTTCCCCAGTGTCTAACGTGATCCTGGCTGCATATGACTCATCCAGGAAGTGCTTAGTTAAGAACTGACTGGAGGAATATTTTTGAAGAAATGAACATGCTTACCTTGAGAGGAGAGTGAGAGAGGAGGATAGAAATTGAGTAATTGTTTAAAATAATTGAAAGGCCTTCTTTTAGACGATCTATTAAGTTGTTTAGGTGAAGGGGTGCCTGGCTTGTTCCGTTGGTAGAGCACGCGACTCTCTTGATCATGGGGACATGAGTTCAAGCCCCATGTTGGAGGTAGATTTAACTTTAAAACAAGGTTGTTTGGGTGAAATAGAAAGTGGCAGAATGGCAAAAGACAGTTTAAAGTGATGGGGCCAGAGTTTACTTAACAATTGGGAAAGCTTTTGAAAAGGAATCATTATTTACAGAATAGGCTACTTTTTGCGATATTCAATTTTCTGTCACTAAAAATGTTCAGAAACCTTATTTCTTAAGCACATTTTCTTTTCACATTACCACATCTCTGAAATTGGAATATCTCTTTCATGTGATGTTATCTTATTAAAATTGCTATTATAATTATTATTTTCCATGTATTACTGATCATCAGAAATTGTCAGCATTTAACTTGAAGAATAGTTGTCACAGGATTGAAAGATGATCCTGAGTATTTCCTCCTAGAAATCAAATGGCTGTGGGAAGAGGAGGGTTGATGGTGACTAGATGTTGAATAATATTCCTGAAGTAGGTTAGTAATGTTATCCTGCCAATGCTACTGATAACAGAAAGGATGATCTCGTGTGGACAAAAATAAGCATTTTGACTCTTGAGTTGGTTGATTCAAAAGAATAAAGATTCTGGGAATGTAGACATTTTAGAATTCATTACCCAAATTATGTTGCTTTTATTTTTCTTTTGATGTATGCACAAAAGTAATGTATGAAAAGATATTCATGCCCAATTAAGTCCAAAAGAAGGCTTTAATAAGTATACAGCTTAAATGCTGAGAAAACACTCTGTTGTAATGTAATTTGTAGCGTTTTTTTTTTTTTTTTTTCCTTTCAAATGGTACATAAACTAACACATGTCTAGCAATCAATTTTAGCTTATTTTCAATGGAGTATGATTTAGACTCTAGGTTATGCTACCTTCAAGAGGGGATGTTGAAGAGCATACACCGGAATTCTATTGATAATTGGGACCTAACATATTTCCATTACATTTTAATCTTAAATTTCCTTGCTTAGTGTTATGGCTTGAATTGTGGCCCACTGAAAGAAGTGTTGAAGTCCTACTCCCCATATCTGTTAGTGTGACCTTATATGGAAATAGAGTACTTGCACGTGTAATCAAGATGAAGTTAGACTGAACTAAAGTGGGTCCTAATCCAATATGACTGGTATCCACATAAGAAAAGAGAGACACAGGGAGGAGAATGACATGGGAAGACACAGAGATACAGAGGGAAGAAGGTCATGTATGAAAGCAGATTGGAGTTATGATTCCAAAAGCCAAGAAACACCTAGGGTTACCAGAAGCTGGAAGGGGCAAAGGAAAAATCTTTCCCTAGAGGCTTTGGAAGAAGCGTGACTCTGAAAAAATCCTTGATTTGGGGCTTCCAGCCTCAAGAACTGTGAAACCAAAGGTCCTATTGCTTTAAAATCTGTATTAGTTTCCTAGAGCTGCCATAATAAAGTATGACAAACTGGGTGGCTTAAACTACAGAAATTTATTCTCTCACAGTTCCAGAGGCTAGAAGTCTGAAATCAATGTGTTTGCAGGATCAAGATCTCTCAATGACTCTAGGGGAGAGTCCACTCCCTGCCTTCTTCTCTAGGGCAGTTGCCAGCAATGCTCAGTTTTCCTTAGCTTGCTAGGGCATAACTTCAGTCTCTGCCTTCACTGTTATACTTGCCCAATGTACCTTCATACCTTCTCCTTATAAAGACATCAGTCATATTGGATTAAGAGCCCACCCTATACCATTATGACCTTATTTTAACTAATTACATCTGCAACAACCCTCCTTCTAAATAAGATAATTTTCTGAGGTACTGGGGGTTAAGACTTCAATACATCTTCCTGGAGGACACAATTCAACTCGGAATACCCAGTAAATTCACCCACAGAAATGTTTTTTTCCCATATCAGTTAGCTGAAAATCTCAGAAGCGTATCTTTAGTTTCATGATACTGAAAACAGGACTTCTTGTACATACCTTTTAATCCATGTTATTAGACAAAATGCTAATTTGTGGTTATAGAATGTCTAAATAATGCACTTTGGGTCTTAAACACTCATAAATGTGAAGAATGCTATTTCATCTGGGAATCTGACACCTTAATTTTATTATGATATATATTTCACTTCACTCTTAGGAAGAAATAATAGTGGACATTTCTAGGACTCTGAAATGTTAATATCTGAGTTAATTATTAATCATTAATGGAAAAAGATGGCCATATCATCTTACCTATTTTTAAAAACTAAGATTTTAAAATAGATAATTCAAAAGACATATGACAGCTATATGATTTTCTTTTAAATAATCATATTCTAACCTGATAACAGTTAGCTGACCACTTAAGGCAGTTATCAGCATATTCTGGATTGAACCAGCTGTTTTCAAAGATTAACTTGTCCAGCTGGTATCCACTTATTTTCCCAGTTATGACAGTTTAAACACCTAGAACTCATGTTTGTAATGTTTCTTCCTGATCTAATAAGTGATTTAGTTTCTCAGTGTTGTTCTCAGTAAGTGCCATGACTAATATAATCTTTGAATCTATGAATCTTTTACACAACAATTTGGTAATTTAATTGAAAGCATCCTGTGTGTGTATGTGCACGCCCATGTGCAGATGTACACACACACTTTGCCAATTTAATTGAAAGTATCGTGTGTGTGATCATTGATTTTTGATCACTGATTCGACCCATAGTTGGAATAAAAAAGTGTATTTCATTCAAAAACAAATTTAGAGTACTTTTATTTTCATGGTTGGGGCATCACAGATTTCTCTTCTAGTAGACCCATCACAATTCACAATGTACTAACATCTAATCGGAACACACCATCTGTTTACTAGAAATAAAATGCCAGTGTCACATTTATCAATTCATTTGTCAGGTTTGGGATGAAGAAAAACCACTAGTGTAATTCTAAATACTCTCTCATAGTTAATATCCAGTATAATCCATAGCAACACTCTAAGAAGCCTCTAGGTTTAAGCTTGTTTCCTCCACCCTTTAAGGTCATATTCCCCTCCTACTACAGAAAAAGTAGACGTAGTTCTTCTCCATGAAAAATGAGACAAGTGCTGGTGTGGGAAAGGCACAACCCTTTTAAAAGAATGATTAAACTATGATAGGTAATCTTAAAAGATTTATCCAAAAGGAATGCCATTTGGGGTCTTGGGGAGAGGCAAGCATCTACTTATATCTCTAAGCTTCTGTGGCATGGGAAGGCCTTTCAATAAACTTATAAGAGAACTGACATGGGGCGCCTGGGTGGCTCAGTTGGTTAAGCGACTGCCTTCGGCTCAGGTCATGATCCTGGAGTCCTGGGATCGAGTCCCACATCGGGCTCCCTGCTCAGCGGGGAGTCTGCTTCACCCTCTGACTGTCTCCCCTCTCATGCTCTCTCAAATAAATAAATAAAATCTTAAAAAAAAAAGAGAGAGAGAACTGACAACACTTTCTCTGACTCCCTGTTGTGAAGAATTAGGGCCTTAAAATAATTCCACTCAAGGTCCAAGGACTTCAGCTGCTCCAATGTGCCTCTATTAACCTGGCGTTAAAGAAGTTAAACAAAATCTACCTTTCTGCATCCAGAAATAAAGAGGCCAGTCACATTCATTACAATCCATTCTATAAGCTATAGAATACTAAATGTGTTTTGATTAATACTTAGAAATACATTTTCTCTATGAAATGTCAAGATAAACCCTCATAAATCACTAGGTTTCCTTGAAAATCAGCAGATAAATTGAATATTAATATACTCTTTGTTTATTTTCTTGAGATATACTTATTTAAGTGCATACAAAGTACTGGAAGCTAATTTTTTACTATTCAAGGGAGTAAACTGTGAGAATAAGATATCCTATTGATAAATATCAGCCACAGAGAGCAAAAGCAAGGATACAATCTGTTCTGTGGATCTACAAGGGAAGAATGTAGATTAATGGGTGGAATCTATGAGAAAAAAAATTAAGTTTAAGAAAGGAGAGAATTTTCTATCTGGTTGTGTAAAAGGGGAAGGAGATCTCTTCAGAGAAGAGTTCTCAAGAGAGCTTTTCAGGCTATACTCTCTGCATTAGCTTCCTTTTCCCCTTTCCAACAGCTTCTGATTTTTTTGGTGGGCTCAGGGGAGGTGGGTCTCTGTGGTTTCTCGGAAGCGGACAGTATTCGCCAGGTATTCAACACATGGTCAAGGTTGAGCCAATCAATGAGTCCATTCTAGGTCATAGAGATTGGCTCATGTTTGGCACATGACCTAAACTGATCCCAGGACGGTGAGTTTCTGGGTCTTTCCAGGGAGTTTGGGCACAAATATTCATCCTCTGTGATCACTGTGTATAACAGTGATTGTGCACTGTGAAAATACATAGTGTGAGGAGGTGGCAGTCTGAAGATAAAGTGGGCATAGGGGAGACAGAAGACGGGAAAGAATAGTGTAGAAAAGAAGTTGGGGTCCTGATGCCATGATGTACCAGGATCAAATCGTACATGAAGTAAACCATGTCTCTGGATTTGGTGACTAAACGAAAAAGTAAATTTTCACTTTTTATTTATGTTCGATTGAATGAAGTTTTATGTCATTTTGAACCAGAGCAAACTGGTATCACCTGTCACGTGAGTTGCAGAAAGATAGGGCAGAAGAGAATTCTACCATCAACATCATGACAGGCTATTGTATTGGAGGCATTTGCTACTATTATAGCTTGAATTACTAAAATTTGGGAGGGCTTCCTTTTAGAATGAAGAAAAATACGAAGTGTTTATGGCACTTTGAGCCAAAGTGACTTAAGTATCACTTAATTCAGAGTAAAAGAAGTATTTTAATAACTATCCTTGCAAGAATGGCTCACAAATCAGAGATTGTTTTTTTTTCATTGTCTCAGCTCAAGTCCATGTGTGTTTATTGTGGCCGTGAATACCATTCATCAGGTATTGTGGAGAGAAACAGAGCAGCTGAAGATGAGTGATCTAGAAGCCTACTTCAGGAAGATGTTTCCAAGGGGATGAGGCCAGGAGCTAAAAACAGTAGTGCTGGACTAGTAACCTAAAGACTTGCAAACTCTGAGATTTGTGAGTCTGTGATACCTGCATCTGCAAATTAAATCTTAGAAACTGGAGTCCTCTTTCTGTTTTCTTGTTTGTATGTTTTTATATTGAGACATTTAATTTCTATTCATTCTTAGTATGTCTTTCTGCACTGCCAATAAATGATTTTTGTTTCTAAAGATAGTCACTGCTGTTCTCAAAGATCGACTTTTTACTTTTCCTGGTTTGTAAAAGGAATTCAGTGTCTTCACGTGTATCCAAAAGGAAAAACAGAAACAAAAAACCAAAAATGGTTCGATTTATTTTAATATGTCAGTTCCAACATTTGGGCAAATTACTAAAGCTTATTGTGACTCAGCTTTCTTGATGTAAATGAGGATCATAATACTTCTTTTCCGGGTTTTTAATGAGTTTTGTGTGAGACCATGCAAGTAAAGTGCTCGGCCCAGAGTCTGGCACATATTAACCACACAGTGATTGCTTTCATTTGAATGAAATGAATTTGATATATGACTCAGATGGCCTGTGATGAAGCCTCAAATCTTCTAAGCTATGCTGAGATCAGAGGGAAAAAAAAATACCTAGTATTTCTATACTGCAGATCCCAAAACATTTTGACACATATCTTTTTTTTTTTTTGCATAGAAATGAGTTTAGCATCATTATTTCCGACTTACATATGAGGGTACTGAGGCTCAGAGAAGTGAGTGCACGCAAACCAAAAATGGCAGGTTTGGAACCCAAATTCAGGGCTTCTGACCCTTACCCCACTATTCTTCCTGCTCTGACCTCACTTCTTTTAGTCACCATGACTCTTATGTGAAAAATCTCAGAAAAGATTCTCACATGTGTACTGATAAAGAGGAGTTTGGCTAGCCTGGAAGCCAGAAACCTATGCTTGATAAATTGTCAAAGGTCAGTATGAATATATATAAGCAGGGTCCAAGAAATGTAATGCACTTTTATCATGTCTTGAAAATGAGGAGCTTTGAAGAATTGAGGCAGTTTTAGCCTATTCATAGATCTGGACTGAAGAATATGTAGAGATTAAATATGATCATAATTACAATGATCATATTTTGCATTAGGATAATACTTTAATTTTTTATGGCCATTTTCTGTGCATTTTTTCATTTTTAAAATTTGTACAGTGCTATAGTATGCTTGGAGAAAGCTTCAAAAGTAAAAAATGTTAAAGTTGTAGCTTTTAGATTAAGCAATATGAACAATCTCATGTAGGATTTTCTTGTAAATGACCTGGATAAAACTATTTTACTGAGAAATTTCCAGACTTGCAGCAGGATATATTTTGGTGTGTGGAAGTGCCAAGTAACTAAGAATAAAGCATAGTGCTGTGTGTTGGGGCTGTGTGGATCTGGTATGTAGGAATGGGTATATTTTAGTGAGAACAAGAGCATATGGTAAATCAGAACATATCAAGAACAAATCCCGAACATATGGTAAAACATTTGAAAAAGGTAGTCCAAACACTATCACAATGATGAACTTTTTTCTCTAACTTCCAGGTCAAAGCAAAAGTCTAGAAGTCATTGGAAGCAGAACCAATAAAGTGCTTAAAAAAATGGAAAAATCAACTCAGTGTTTGGCATCACTGTTAAAGGTAGTAGAGGTGAATTTGTGTGGAAATTTTAATTTCATTTTGTGGAAACAGTAATGCATGAGACCTGGAGTATTTTTCTTTCTTTTTTTTTTTTTTTTTAAAGATTTTATTTATTTGACAGAGAGAGACACAGTGAGAGAGGGAACACAAGCAGGGAGAATGGGAGAGGGAGAAGCAGACTCCCTGCAGAGCAGGGAGCCCAATGCGGGACTCGATCCCAGGACCCTGGGATCATGACCTGAGCCGAAGGCAGACGCTTAACGACTGAGCCACTCAGGTGCCCCGAGACCTGGAGTATTTTTCTACTTGTGCATGCCAAGCTTTAAGAGAACTTTGATGGTATTATTACTCAGCAGCTCATTTGCTCATTCATGCCCTTACTCATTAATGACATAGTAAAGTGTTAGTAGCGTAAGGGGTAGACACTGAGTCAGACCAGATGGTCAGCGGTAGTCTCTCTTTACCAGTTGGCACCAAACACACTCTGACTTGATGACTGAGATCAGTACAGGCCGTTGCTACGGCGCTAGGGCTCGAGCTGGAGAAAGGGGAAAGTTCACAGCTCTGGAGGAGGTGGTGAATAAATGGAGTGTGAAGTGATTCTAATCCTTAAAGGTTATGTATATCATGTTAAAGAGTTTAGGACTTTTCTGAAGTGATTTAGGGAGCAATTGAGGCATTTGTGCTTGGAGAATGTTGTCATATAAGGCTTGTATTGGTGTAACCAAGTTGAGACTGGGTGAGTTGGTCCACTGGTCTAACTTAGCACTTGTGCATTTTGGAATGTCCTTATGAACCAATAGCTGAAGCTATGGGATATAATGGAGAGATTTCTTGGTGTTTCCAATACCATTTATTTGGGGGCTGTAAACAGCTATTAAAACTCATTATACAATAAATGCCTCTTTTCTTCTTTTTCTTAAATTTCCATTTATTATGTTGCACGTACCCAGATGCTCTCCTGAGCCTCCCAAAGGACTACTCAAGGAGACATCAGTAGCAAACTTCCATTTAATCCCTCAAATATTTAAAGTATCTGAAAGCTCTTTTCTTCACTTACTGAGAGCTATTGCTGTTCAGCATTGACAGCACAGATGTTTTCCTTCTCCATGTTGTCATAATTAGAAAACTCCAGCCCTGCTGTAAGGAAGTAGGAGTGATAAGGAATCCTTTAGTGGGTAAATTGCCTTATGAGGTATAAGTATGTCTGTATGATAGGGAATGATGCCAATAATAGAATGCTCTTCAAAAGGAAGGGTTTGACACTTGAAACTAATGTAACATTGTGTATAAATTGTATGCCAATTTTTTAAACACACACACACACACACACACAGGGTTTTAAAAAAAAAGAAAGGAAAAGAAAGTACAAAGTTGATCGTTAAATAGTAAACTTAGTGGTGTCTTATACCCTAGAAACAAAATTCCACTTAAATTTCTCTCCAAGTCCAAAAGACTTAGTGTAGATTCCTGCTTCTGCATATATTCAAAGCATCTCATGGGTCATTGCACAAACTGTTGCTCACTGTTCTTTTTTTTTTTTTTTTTTAAAGATTTTATTTATTTATTTGACAGAGAAAGACACAGCGAGAGAGGGAACACAAACGGGGAGTGGGAGAGGGAGAAGCAGACTCCCTGCCAAGCAGGGAGCCTGATGCGGGACTCGATCCAGGGACTCCAGGATCATGACCTGAGCCGAAGGCAGTCGCTTAACCAACTGAGCCACCCAGGCGCCCTGCTGCTCACTGTTCTAAGGCAATCTGACCCTATGCCCCTCTGAAGTTCTTTTTTTTTTTTTTTTTTGGAGATAAATAGTAGCTGCCAAAAATCTTTGAGACAAGTGAGGTTTAACTATGCCCCTGCTCCCATGCCCCTGGTTAAAATGCAAGACTTCAGAACAAATTTCCTCCCTCAAACAGATGCTTATGAAACAAATATTTATTAGCAAGCTGTTGGTAAAGTCCCTGTACTTTGTCTTTTTGGGAGCCCCAGTCCCACCTTACTTAAAAGTTTACTTGGGGTAGATACAACAAATTTCCATAAGCAAGGTTTGTGCCTTATGGTTGACATCTGGCATCAAGAAATCATCCATAGTTGGTCACTGGCACTGTTCAGGGATCAAACCTTGTGAACCTTTTCTGAGTACAGACTCAAGGCTTCACTGGATTCTTATCCTATGTTTGTAAAATCTGAGGGATGCCTCTAAAGTGTTTTTCAGCTCTTGTAAAATATCCTGAATACCTTTAATTTTACCAGGGATATCCCATCTCTAACATTGATCATACCATATAACAGAACACTGTCTTTATTGATAAAAACTCATTTTTGAGCTTTCATTATACTGCTTAGCAAAACAGTGGATTTTAATTCAGAAATGGATAATAAGTTGCCTGCTTTCTTTATAGCATGTTTGTTGGCCTGGATTATCCTTTAATCTAACTTGCACACATGTAACATTTCAGCAATAGTTAAGTTATATATTTTAAAATAAATTATAGACACTACAAAAAACTTCCCCAATTTTAAACAAAGAGAATGTGATTTATGGTGATAAGGCCAAGATAAAAAGGCTTATTAGTTAGTTGTAATATATCAAAGACTAAGAAGCTTGAATCCTAAATTGTAAGACTGTGCTAATTCATGATCTCGTCTGTTGCTTGTGTTATTGTTAAAAGTATCAGAACTCTGGAATCAATAAGACCATGGCATAACCTTGGGAAACTCACTAACCCCCAGACTCCATTTCCTCATATGTTAAAAGGGTCAAAATTCTCAGGTTGCAAGGTGGTTGTGAGAATTAAATATCAACAGGATGGCCTTTTACGTTTTGCTTGGCCCCACAGTGCCCAGTTAAAAGGTTTTCTTTTCCTTTTGCATTGACAAAACTGAAACAGCACCTGATAATTCAGAACACAAAAAGGTGTTGCTAAATACCTACAGAATAAGACGTGATGCCAGGAAACTTCACAGGTAAACACACATAAAAAAAAAATATATCTACTTAGAGATTCTGTTTAGTTGAGTAGAAGCCATAATCTTTTTAATTTGGGGGTATCACAAAATCAGAACAAACTAAATGTGAGCACTGTGTGTGGAGTTTCAATGAACTCCAATAGAAGAAGTAATATGTTGCATTTCAGTCTGAAGAGTTTGAATCACAGTGAATCAGTGTGGTTCTCCATTCTAAAGTGGCTTATACTTTTCTTGCTGATAATTTTATTAGTAATAATTGTATTTTATCATGTATTTCATTATCCTAGAATTAATTGTGTAACAAAAGAAAATTATTATTTGCCTTTAGTTCTTTCTTTTCCATTTCAACATTCTGTAAGGAAATGGGGCTTGAAGAACACTCACTGATTGTTAATAATTGACAAGCGAATGTTTGCACCTGTGTCTGAATTGATACATATAAAATGTGAATGATACTGCTGAAAATAACAGTCATTAGAATACCTGCATAATTCTTACGTCTAAAGATGTTCCTTCACCTCCATCGGAAAAACAACTCAAACATTAATCCTATCAAGAAATACCCTCTTAGAATAAAAGTATCCATTTCCTTGAAGAAATCTTTAAATATGAGAAATAGCTTCTGTTAGAGATATGTAGAGAGTCACTTAGGCCTACCCAGAGATTTTGATGATTTCTTCTCTGAAATTTAGGCTTATTTAAGGATAGCATATAACTCTTTACATTACAAAATTAAATAAAAACTTACATACTTTCTACCACCAGATCATTGTAAACTAAGAATTTTGCCTCAGTCTTGGGGTTCCTGGGTGGCTCAGTTAGTTAAGCATTTGACTTTGGCTCAGGTCATAATCTCAGGGTCCTGGGATTGAGCCCTGACACAGGGTTCCTGCTCAGCAGGAAACCTGCTTCTCCCTCTGCCTCTGCCCCTACTCCCCACCTCCACCCCCACTCCCCCCGCTCATGCTCTCTCTCTCTTTCTTTCTCTCAAATAAATAAAATCTTTTTTTTTTTTTTTTGAAGATTTTATTTATTTATTTGACAGAGAGAGACACAGCGAGAGAGGGAACACAAGCAGGGGGGGTGGGAGAGGGAGAAGCAGGCTTCCCGCAGAGCAGGGAGCCCGATGCGGGGCTCGATCCCAGGACCCTGGGATCATGACCTGAGCTGAAGGCAGTCGCTTAACCAACTGAGCCACCCAGGTGCCCTCAAATAAATAAAATCTTAAAAAAGAATTTTGCCTCAATCTTGAAACTATATGATGTGGGAGGTGCAGTGAAATACATAGAAGGTTAAAATGTATCAGGGGTTACAAGAGCATTTAGAGTTATCATTTGACATGCAGATTATTGCTTAGAATTTATTGGGCCTCAAATATATTCTACCTTGGTTCTTCACAGTCTGGCAAACCTCTAAACTAGATTATAAGGAATACTAATAACCAACAATTATCGAGCACTTACTAGGTGTCAAGCACTCTTCTGAGCAGTTTGCTCGGATTACCTCATTCAATCTCAATATTAGGTTTAACTAAGGAATATCATGAGTAATTGAAACTTTTTTACTCTCTTATTTTTAACTGACAATGAATTGGAAACTTGCAGCTTGAACTTTTTTACATTCTCCTTCATGGTCTTCGGTCTTAGAAGACACTGTCTATGGCTTTTAAAATAATTCTCTAATTCCAGTTTTTTAAAATATTCTTCAAATTCTATGTCTGCCTTCAGCTCTATTTCACATCTTATTGTCTTGATATATTTTTTTTTCTGATTTCTCCCTCTCAATGTCCTCTGCGTCTTATTCCTTCTTCTTCCCTTTGTACTTCTCTTTATTTTAACATCTTCATCTTTGTTCTCTTCTTCCTCTTTCTCTTTTCTATATCCTGAAATTATGTTCTCCCTAAATTATGTTTAATACTTGTTTATCTTGTGGGCGCCTGGGTGGCTCAGTTGGTTAAGTGACTGCCTTTGGCTCAGGTCATGATCCTGGAGTCCCGGGATCGAGTCCCGCGTTGGGCTCCCTGGAGTCTGCTTCTCCCTTTGACCCTCCTCCCTCTCATGCTCTGTCTCTCATTCTCTCTCTTGCAAATAAATAAAATCTTAAAAAAAAAAAAAACTTGTTTTTCTTGCTTCCCCCCAATTCTTTGCCAGCAGCATGTAAACAATCCATTGATTCTTCTACATCATATTTAGATAAATGTTTTCTTTTATATTCATGTTTCCTCTATGCAAAGAAATATCTCATCTAATTAAGGATGGGCAATAATGGCCCCAATTTCATGCTGCTTAGGAAGTGCTTGTTCTAAGGAAACAAGATGCATTTGTAGTGATAGACAGACATGTTCAACATTGACATTGGCTTTTATTTCTTTGCAGCAAAATGTTGGTAAATAAGAAAAAAGGGCACACAACTTGAGATATGGAATTCTCTTCTAACTTCAAGCAATTCCTGACTATGACACGTAAATACTATCACAGTAAGATTTTCCTTTGATTGTTCTGATTCTGTTGAAGTTGAGAATAAAAATTGGAGAGTAAAAAGTTTTATACATTGTTATTTTATTTTATCTCTATTTAGTTCTTTGACCTCGTGCTGCCATGCTTTGAGAAATCTCTTTGATTTACCTGATCAAAGTAGCTAGGAATACTACTTATTTTCAAGCCCCATATACTGGAGGGTTTGAACCTATTAATCTTTTTGAGCCTTTCCTGTCTCAGTGTAAAATGAGAAGATTGATACCTCATCTGTTTGAAGGCCATTGGCTGTCTCCTGATGTATGGCACGTACATCATCTACCTTACTCAATAGTAACCTGATAAAGAGATGTTTAAGGCCTACATAATTCAATAAAGTAGCTTGCTAGAATTTTACCCCCAATTATTTAATAATACCAATGATTTGTGATTTGTTTCAACTGAAATATTTATTATTAGATCAATATTGAGGTTAGTAGTAGTGTGTATGAATCAGAAACAGGGTTCAGCTAAGTCTCAGTGGCAAACTATTTTGTTACATATTTCAATTTTTACGAATGATTTTTTTAGCCTCTTGGTTCTTACATTGGTTTATATTGATCAAGTGCTCTTATATGCATTTCACTTAATTGGTACAGTCCCTAGAAAATAACACAAATGAAGTTTCAGGGAAACTTTATTATATAAGCCCCTTTCTCTGATTAAATTTGTATATGTCATAAGAGCAATTCTCACCTTACTAATAAAGCATGTCATCATTTTACTTAAGTACACAAAGTTAAAAGAAATATTTATGGCAACTTTTAATAAATTTTAAAAAAATTTATCATTTCTATAATTAATTATAAATTATTTTCTCTATCATGCCCTTTCTGTTCCTGTTTCATGATGCCACCCAGCTAATCTCACATCTTCATGCCTACTCATCTCTAAAAACTAACTAGCAATCAGAACTTGTTCTCAACTTACCAGTAATCATACAAAGTTTATACAGGTGATGTATAAATTATCTCTATTAACAGAGTTTTTTTTTCTTCCTTTTTTGATCTTCATGACTATAAATGATATTTTGCTTGATTTTCCCTGTACACTCTATTGTAGATCTGTCCTTTTTTTTTTTCTTCTCCTTCTAGACTACTACTGCCTTAGAGTTAGGCCACTTACCATACTCAAACTTTCCTGATCCTGCTTTATCTTCGTCTGGCTTGGTGTTTGTCTTAACCTTGTTCTCTGTATATTCCCTGACCATGGTTTGCCTGCCTCCCTCTAACTTTAAACATATAGGTTCAGTACTCTCTGGCCTACTCAGCTATGCCTTGAACATTTGTTTGGGCTCATTCTGCTTTTATCCTTAAGCATGGGATTTAATTAATATCTAAATAAATTGTTCAACAAGTAAACCATAATGATTGTACCTACTAATCATTTCCTTCAGATGTTAGGTCTTATCAACTTCTTCTTTA
The DNA here is from genome assembly GCF_011800145.1 of Mirounga leonina. NCBI lineage: Eukaryota > Metazoa > Chordata > Mammalia > Carnivora > Phocidae > Mirounga > Mirounga leonina. The sequence continues at coordinate 17,608,064 of NW_023270418.1, read as the reverse complement.
GATCTAAACCCAAGGCTATCCACTGCCTTGAAATTGGCAATAATAGTGAAATAATATTTCTACTATATATTTCTAGTTATATATTCTACTAATATAACTACTAACAATAAATACTTGAAATAATAGTAATTTAATTTGTGTCATACTGAAAAGCAGATGCATCATTATTAAAATTAACTTTTGACTTTGATTCTTTAACACATCAGATTACTTTCTATTTATTTTGTTATACTCATAAGTATAATTTTTTCCCATTGTTTTCTACCTCTTTACTGTTTATCTTTCAGTAAGAAAATATCAGTTCTATTGAAATTTGCCATGGTAGCTTATGACTTTGCAATGGACACAGATTCCATAAGGGACAGCTTCTCTCTTCAGGCTATGCAGCCCATTGGTAGAGCTGTAGGATGATGACCTTGTCAAAATCTAGAAGCAAATGTCTATCAATATCTGGGCCTTGTGATCTTTGGCTCAGGAATGGGAACTATCTGGGGCAGAGATGAGATTTGTTAAATGGGCCATTTTCATAGAACTTTTCTTGAGTTTATTGAATACATTTAAGTGCCTTAAATTCTCTTTAGATAGAACCAACAAATACAGCTGCACAAGAATCTCAAGATTTACCACGTAAAACAAGATTTCTTCCTTTGCTGACATCTACCAGTTGCTTCCTGTATAATGTGCTAAGTGCTTTACATGATTTCTCTCCTTTAATTTAACTCCAAAACTTTATGAGGCAATTGTCCTTATTGGCATTTACAAAGCAGAAATTTGATACTTAAAGAAGTTAAGTAACTGTCCTGTTCCTAAAAAGTCTCAGACCATAAATTATAAAGCCAAAATTTAAACTCACATGTTCCTGACATTAAGACTCCTCCTGTTAACTGAAACGTTACGACTGCCTCTCTTTACCTCCAGCCGTGAACATCCATCATCTCATACAGGTCAAGAAGCTCATTTGGAGAGTATGTTTTTAGAGTAGATTCCTTACTTTGTCACTCTAGTAGAGAAGTAGAGCCTGAAACCATTTAGAAGGTAAGGTGAATTTGTAGAGTTAGTAAAGAAATAATGGAGAATATAACAGCTACCCCAACTATCCTGGAGAATCTGAACAGTCTTGGGATAAACGTAGTGTTACTGGGCCCCCAAGACCAGGTTCTTAAGTCTCAAGGTCATAGGAATGAACACTGAACTTGAGAGAAAGAAAAGAGTGGAGTTTATCAGAGATAACCTGTATACAAGGGAGCAGCTAGGAAAGAGTGATGTTGCTCTCTGAGGGTTAATGGGTGGGGCTTATAAAGGCACTTTCCTAAAGGGTGAAGGGGGCTGGGAGTGGGGGGTGGGGTGTCCTTCAGTCCCATGGTCATTATCTTGTGATCCTTACTTCTTAGTGGACACAAGACAATCACAGCATGTCTTTCTCCATGGTTGACATTCTTTTAGGGCTCCTGGAAAATAGAAATAATTGTGCAAGCAGGCTTTTAAATTGTTGCTTCCATCTTTGCCCGGGCAACCATTATCCCCTAACGCTGTTATCTCTTGTTCTTGGAAGGAGGTGTTTGTCTCTAAGCTTATGGAAACTTTTAACCCTTGCCTCAGACCAGAGGCTTTATAGGAGTTAAGTCCCTCTTGCTTTTCCTATACTCTCTCAAAAGTATTATATGATTTTTGAAGATACTGCTTCCTATAACTTAAACAGCAAGCTAGATAATCCTGTTATTTTTGTCTCTTGCATGTATACATGCACAGATAGACTTTTACAACTTTGCCAAACATTGCATGGCAGCTAATCTTGTTTATAGAACATGGAATTAAAGCCATCAGTAAATGTTAGAAAGGTGCTAAACTTTATGAATAACAATTTTAGTAATCCTTCATCACTAAGTACATTATTAGCAAATAGCCAGAAATTCAAGACACAAAATTACAGTCTGTGGAATTGGTTGTTAGCAACAGTTAAGAGCCACTGGGGGGCTCAGTTTGCAGCCCATTTTGATGTCCTTCCACCTCTGTGGAACCTCAGGTCATATTTGAGATTCAATTCTTTAGACAACCCAAACTTCAGAGAATGATAAATACAATTTCAAACTATTGAACTATAATTTCCTGAAAGCTTGATTTCAAATGGTTCATTATTTTATTCTTTTGGTGCAATGATATTTATTATTTCTCACCACTCTGCCACCATCTGATCCTTATCTAATCGGATAAAATGTATCTTGTTGATTCACATCTCAGGATCACTGTGGCTGAAGAGACACAGAGTAATTTGGGCTAGGAAAAACTTCCAATAATCCACATAGTTTATATATATATATATATATATTAGAGGAAAACTTTCCACGCTAATTTAAAGGTATTCTTCAACCTCTCCACACTATTTTGAGTTATAGAGCCATTATTAGTTAAAATACTTCAAGCCAGAACTAAGTAGAATCAAACAGTATGCTCTGGCTCTCCTATTAACACTATGGCTTTCTGCTCCTTCCACTAGGGATCTGGTACCAAGTCCTGGGGCATTTTGCTTGGCCTCTTCTGCTTCACCCAATCTATAGAGTGAAAATCACATGCACCCATATTGCCACCCTTCCTTCTTTTTCATGAGTTCAATTAAACAATGAGAAGAATTGATTTGAGCTTGAATCCCAAGTATGTGACCTTGAACAATACTCAAATTCTTTGATCCTTGATTTTCTCACTTGTAAAATAAGAATAATACTCTCAGAGTAGTTGTCATAGTTTTTGTGCAATATGTTCCTTTCAAAACAACAGCCCCCAGAATTTTCTGTGAAAAGAGAGGGTCCAGATAGAACAAAGTTGGAAAATTCTAAATATTATGTCTTAATTTTTATGTATCAAAATTACATTATCATATTGATGATTCTGAGAAATACTAAAGTAAGAAAACCTGTTCATATTAACTCAACATTTCCCAGAAATTCTGATTACATAAGCTCTGTGTTTATGACTTATTAACCTGGTACAGACCTAGAAGAATATGGAATGCACTTTAGAAAAATGCTCTAAGGACTAAAAAATCTCTAGATCATTTTGCTAAATTCCAGGCTTCAGCTGCATATTTGATATCCTTACTTAGGTGTCGAGGACACAAGCTGTTCAGAACTGAAATCCTGATTTTCTCCCTAAACCTACATTTTATGCAATCATTGCAGTAGACCTCAAATCTATCCTTTGGCTCTGGTCAAAAACATTGAAGGTATTCTTGATTTCTTTGTGTCTCCTACCCTTTATGATGATCATTAGGAAATCTTACTGAAAATGCGCATGGAATCTGTCTGGTCACCTACTCCACCATTACCACCCTGGCCCAAGCCACTCTCTCACATAGATGAAACGATGTCCTTTGTATTGGTTTCCATGCTCCTCTCCTGCCCTTGTACAGGCTTTTGTTAACATGTAAGTCATATTGTGTCCCTCTTCTGCTCAAAATTGTCTAACACTTTTTTAACTTACCGAGAGTAAAAGCCCACATTGTGTCAATTCCTCAAAAGTTCTTCAGGATTTCCCCCATTGCCTTAATTCTCAGACCTCATTTCCTACCAGTATTTCCTTTGTTCCTTCTCTTCAAGCTACAGTGGTTTTTTGGTGATTTTCAAATACAGGAGGCATGTTTTTGCCTCAAGTTCTTTGCACATGATGTTCCCTTCCACTTGAATTCTCCTCCCCCAGATAGCTACATATATCTGACCCTTGTCTTTCTTACATATGGAAAAATTGCCTGCTGCGATGCATTTTGGAAAATGCATTTCAGAAGAGTAAATCTTAATCTGGATATCTTCCATGAGCTCATATACCTTTCCTGTTCATGGAAGAAATCCAGGCTAATATTTCAGTGAAAACTGTCATAACAATCCTATTTAACAATGCAGTTAAAATCAAGTCCCTTAACCACTGCAGTGTCTTTTCCTATTTTTTAATTTATTTTTCTATAAAGTATTTATCTATTATACTATAAATTTTACTTATTATTTTCAATCTCTCTCCACCAGAATGTAAGTAATAGGAGGCCCCAACATTTCATCTCATCAATAAATAATGTATGATTTAATAAATAATATTTTATATAGAAACTTATAAATCTATATTGTTATTAACTTTGATAATATTGATGCTATTATTTTTGTTACCCTCCCCAATGTCTTCTAATTGCTAATAAAATGTCTCAAAAGAAAACCTAAAATTTTAATCTGAGGAAGTATATACAATATTTTCTTAATTTTACAGAAGAGATATCTGAAATCTGTGTGTGTGTGTCCATTCCCTCTAATAAGGAATGTTGTGATTATATTAATTACACCCAGATAACTAAGAAAGAGAGAGAGAGGAAGATAGATGGGTCCATCTGAGCCCATCACTGAGAATGCCTTCAACATCCATACATTACATAAGTTTTATCTACCATGATCATTATTTCATTCTGAGCCCTCACCGATAGTCTTCAACTTCCATATTTCTACTAACAAACTAGTCAAGGCAATCTAGGCTTTTTTTTTTTTTTTTTGTAATTATGGTCTAAGGTCTTCTAGGCCCTACATATTAACCAATTTCAAAGCTATTTCCACATTTTTTTTTGGTATTGTTACAACAGCACCCCACTTAGCACCAATATATAACAATATCTAACTAATTTGTAGATTATCATATTCTTCAAATTAGCAATTCCACTTTGTTTATTTGCTAATATGAATGTCCATTAGCATTACTAAAAAACTGGAGAAAAAAGTCATTTCTCATCCAAAAGAGAACAACTCAATAATATCAGGAATATTCTTGCAATGATATACCATACATTGATTAGAATAAGTAAATTAAAACTGCATGTTTCAATATGGATAGATCCTAGAAATTAATTGCTTAAAAACACAAGGTAAGTTACAATTTTATATATATATATATATATATATATATATATATATATATATATATATGAATATATGCATGTGCAAAATACTACGCTGTTTAAAGATAATGCTAAAACATTCAAAACAATATAGATAAGAAAATTATAAAGATATTCAGGTAATGATAAGCACCTAATTCAAGACTGTGAATTTCTCTGGGAGGTATGAGGAAGAAGTAATGAAGAGAGAGCACATAGTAAGGCTTCAACTACCATGGGGAAGTTGTGCAGATGCATATTACATATATTGTTGTTTAAATTGTTAAATGTTAGCTAGTAAAGTGAAACATGATTAGATGGAAGGGGATTTCATAGGTTTACATCACTTTGAAGAAAAAATAAAGGCTCTAACTGGAGTGGAGCATATTAAAATATTAAAGACATCATCATTTTAAATTTCCCCCAGATTCAAGGAACATAATGCCAGAGAAAAGACTGGGTTACCATCAGGCTGCTCTTTACCAACTGCTCTGTAAATAGTTATAAAAATTCTTAAAATACTCTCTCATTCTATTGGCATTGATCGTTTCTTTCTGGCATTTTGTAAAACACTTATTTACACGTTGCACTTAAGCTCTAGGGGCTAATTTTGTGAACTTCAGAACAAAATTAAATATGTTGGAAGATTATGTAAGCTCAAATGTTATATTTAAATGATTGAGAGCCACTAAGGCAAAATGTCAGCAGTATTCACAATGCTTTGCAAGGAAACTAGTTCCATATAATAGAAAATATAGCCCCAGACCCATATCCCATTAAAATGTAAATAGACAAGCATCCCAATATGTTTCTTTCAAACTTTTTTTCATACAAATTGAGCTGTACTTTATGCATGAGGCTGTAGCTAAAATTGTCTTGTTGCACATCTGCATTGTGATTACTGGAGGTTTTAGCATTTGGTGCCAAAAGAGATGAAACTCATATCCAGAAATCCATCTGGAGAAAAGTGAGGGTAAGCTTTTATTCCTTAAATGCATTGTGGATCACTGGATCAGATTCAGAAAGTTGACATTGGTTTGAACCAACTTGGAAAACCTATTGAAAGAAAGAAAGAAAGAAGAAAGAAAGAAAGAAAGAAAGAAAGAAAGAAAGAAAGAAAGAAA
>NW_023270418.1:17351924-17602030 GCF_011800145.1 Mirounga leonina | reverse complement strand
AGAAAGAAAGAAAGAAAGAAAGAAAGAAAGAAAGAAAGAAAGAAAGAGGGAGGGAAGGAAGGAAGGAAGGAAGGAAGAAAGAAAGAAAGAAAGAAAGAAAGAAAGAAAGAAAGAAAGAAAGAAAGAAAGAAAGAAAGAAGAAAGAAAGAAAGAAAAAAAAAAGGGCAGATTATTTTGTTACTGTGAGATGTTTTAGATGGTGTAGGCAACACTCACATATTTGAAAGTTTTCTTATACCTGAGAGACATTTCATCATAGTGAAGCATCTGCATGTATTTAGCGAAAAGTTTCCTTTAGTCAGATATCATTATACTTTCTGAGAGTTCGGAGAAAGTGATGGTTCTTCTACACCAGCAGCTCAGGAGTAAAACAGCCTGGTGTTAAATCTGTGCTCAGTCACTCATAAACTACATGCATGACCAAGAAGTAAATTCCCTACCCTCTCAGAGTTCATTTTCATCCTCTGAAGTGGGAACAACAAGCACATCTACCTCGTGATATTTTACACAGGTTGGATGACAGAAAGTACCTAGGATGCTATCTTTGACATGCTAGGAATGGAAAAGTCAGAGTTATTTTTAGCAATAACCTTATTATTTTAAAGTGGACCTAAAATTTAAAGAAGTACAAATTTTATCAAATAATTGATATTTATTTTATATATAGATAACATATTTTATTATATTATTATATATCTATAATATATAAATTACATATAGTTAATTATAGATACAATTACCTATATCTAACTAGATATATATTATATATGTACTATTACTGATGTTTATAGGGGAAAAAGACCCTCTTTCTAAGAAGTATTCACAGAGCCATCACCTCCCTTCTCATCCCAGCCATCTCCCTGCATCTTCCCCTTTATTCTCTGAAGAAAGTCTTTTCTATGTCACAAAAATGCTACAGACTTATTGGAATAATCTTCACATTTTCCTAAGTGAAGAAATTTCTTCCTATCTCTGAATTTCTGTATGTCAACTTTTTAAAACTTTTAACACTTTCTTATTTATATTATGATTACTTGTATTTATTTATTTTTACCCACAGTGGTAGCTTCCAAACTCTTTTTGACTGGTACTTTCAGTAAAAAATACATTTTATAGGGTTATCCAATGTATATATGCTTATCCTTACCTTTATCATTCAAGCTGCTCTAATATGTTTGATTCTATTCTGTTGTATTCCATTCTAACCTTCCACCATTACACTCATCTATTCTATCCTATCCCAATCTCTTTTATTTTCCTCCATCTGTTTTGCCATATAACCTGGTATCCTAATATATACTATCTTACTCTATTTTATATAGGTATGTGTGTATAATTATATATATATAAATATAATATATATTTTTATATATATTTTATATATATATATATATTTTTATATATTTTTATATTATAATATAATATATATAAATATTAAATAAATATTATATATATATATTATTATATATATATATATATTTATATATATAATATAATTATATAATTATATATATTATATATATATTATATATATTATAATATATAATATATATATTATATATATATAAAAATTATAATATATATATAAAAAAATATATATATAAATATATATAATATATATATATAATTATTTGAAAGAGAGGGAGAGAAAAAGTGTGCACAGGGTAGGGGGCAGAGGGAAAAGGAGAGAGGGAATCCCAAGCAGGCTCTATGCCCACTGAGGAGCCCCATCCAGAGCTTGATCTCATGACCCTGAGATCATGACCTTAGCAAAAATCAAAACTGGGATGCTTAAAAGACTGAGCCACCAAGGAACTCTTATTTTGTATTTTTAAAATGCTAGACTGAACCTATAAATTGATCACATGCTCAATAAAGTTGTGATCACAGTCTATAAAGCATTTCCTCCCCCTCCTCGAGTTAGGATCATTGTTGGTCTCTGCTTGCATCTTCAGTAGTGTTTAGCATGATGTATCATATGTATTGCACAGTAAAAAAATATTTTTGTACATATATATATATATATATATATATATATATATATATATATGTTTTTAACTTCGAACACTGGTCTATACACAGAGAAGTTTACTAAATCCAAATCTAAAATTAATCCCTAACTCAGAGTTATAGTTTTGGGCAAAAGTATTATTCTCTATTAGAAACTTTCCTAAGCTCTCTATGGGTTTTTCATCATTAAGATATTATCTCAAATGTATAGAACTTGTAATGGAAATAATAGTTTGAGAAAAAAAATTGGGATAGCAAATGATTATTCATATTGTATTGGCATATCATCTCAGTTGAATTTGGTGAAAGAAGCTTGATTTCCTGGTTATGGATTGAAGCATATTTCTTTTGATTAGCCAAGATTTTAACTAGCTCTGCTTTATTAGTTTGGGGGGGGAGGTAGGAATTGGGAAGAATAAGTGAACATATATGAGAAAAAATTTTGGCAATTTATAAATAATAGACTCCAAAATTATAGCAGTAAAAACTATTTCTTTAACTTGTAGTACTGGTATTTGAAACAGTACTTTTATCATATTTACATTTTTTGTTTAAAACAAAGGAAAAATACATGCATTATCCTAAAGGGTTGAAGAAATGGATTCACCATACAAGTTGTAGTAGAACACTGTGCAGATATATTCCAGAATTCTAATTACATTTTAAGATTGGACTACTCACGAAGATGATTTTAGAAAGGAATATACACACACACACACAGACAAAACAAAATTGTCGCAATTTTATTTCTCTAGGATGCATTTAGAAGGTAAATAGAGGGTACCATTGAGGATAGATCAACCAGAACAATTTTATGGAAGCCATGTAAGTACTTTCTTCTTAGAATTTGTTGTTAAAAAATTATTAAGTAAAGGCCACTTCAAGTATAATGGAATCTATTTGCAAGACCTTCTGTTTTTGTTGTATAAAAACCAAGAAAGTTAAAATCATGTGCCACGAGTCATGTAATTGGTAATATTAAAGTGGAGTTATTTAAGGAGCTGAGTACTAAAAGAAAGGAAAAAAAGAAAGAAAAATAACCTGCAATTCTGTTTGTAAAAGTTTTATATGGGTTACTTCATATTTGCTAAAGATAAAAGCTTGTTTTGAATATCACTTAGCTGCCAAACATCTGGGCAAAGCTGTGACCCATGAGGAATGATACTTAATGAAAGATGAGCTATGGATTTTATACTAATTTCGGTCCCACCACTGCCAAGTTCAGCTCCTCATCAGGGTAACAATGCCAAACTATTCATCATGCTTTGTCTTCACAGGTGGCCTTGTTCTCTGATGAAAATCTGCAGTTCAGTGGACATTGCTCATGACTGAGGGGCTCAAACTGAATCAAATGACAGGGATCAGTTGACTTCATGTCTACATACAAAAACACTCCCTTCAGAGAAACAAAAGCAAAGAAGTGAAGAAACTTATATGTTCCTCTTAGAAATTGTTTTCTTAATTCCAATTAGGTCCAAACATGGCATGCTAGTAACTCATGAAATTTTCTCTCAGTAGGATAAACTTGAAAAATATATTCTCAGAGACTTCTTTCTGAATTACTGATCCACTACTCTTTGTATTTCTAAATTAGAATTCTAGGAAAAAAATTGCTCAGTGTAGTGCTCTGGAAAGAAAGCTTTTGACCACTCTGCACACTGTAATTTAATGAAGAACACATTACAATAGATTCAATGATAAAATTATGCCCTGACAATGAAAAGAAAAAAGAAAATTAGAAAATATTCTACAATACATATATTATTTAAGTGAAACTTTCTATCTTATGATAGGAAGATTTGAACACATGAAATTTTAATGAATTTTTACAAATGTATTTACATTTCCCACAAACATTTTACAAAAGAACTAGAATGAGTTAAAATTTTATGTTCTACTGTCTACAACTGCAATTGCAAAAGGCAACTATAATAAAGCTTGAAATAAAATTATTTTGTTTCAAAGCTAAAACTGATTATCTTCAAATAAGTCATTTAAGTTTTGGGGAGCTATGTTTACTAATCTCTAAAGTATAATGCTGTCTCATTCACAAGGTGATATTATTACAATTTCTCCCAATTTTGCCTTAGCCTAGAGCAATAACAGAAGCCTAACTCAATGTAGTACTGCCCAGTCAATGTGGGAACAGGGTCCGAGGCTAGTGGTTACAAAGCTAATTCTGCACTAGCAGACAGGGTCTAGAATTAGTTTGGGACAGAGTTTTCCTTTATCAGACAGCACACAGCCAATATTTCTTTTTTATTATAACATATGAGTTATTCTCACTTAAAATCTTTTTTTAAAATTGAACTCAAATTATTTCATAGAAAAAGATTTTATATATTGATTATTAATATCTGTCAATATAGCTGTATCCCAAGACCAGGAAACTCATATCCTACTATATAATTCCAAGCAAAATTTAAAATGACATTGAATATATATTATTATAGCAGATAAATCAGGTAGAATTGAATTTCAAATACTCACCATCAAAGATATATGATAAAATAGATGGAATCTATGAAAATGTATACCTTATTTGATATTGCTTTCCATGAATAGTGTTTTTGCATATTTCCAAGAGTTATATAAATGACATAGAGAGTGTGTTTTTCTTGACTTTCTGATGCAAGCCCTCCATATATGAGACTTTATACAATAATGTTATTAACTTTTACTGTAGGAGCAGATATGTATGTGTAATTTCAGTCTTGAGTTATTTTGATATGATTGTAGGATGACAGAACTATAACACATCTACTGTAAAGAATAGAGGTAAAGAAAAACTTCTTTGCATTATCTTCTTATATTTTCTCTTTGGTTTTTAGGAAACAGCATTCCGTATTATTAAATGGATAATATATAGCTATGCCTAAAATCTTTTAAAATTAAAAATTTTCTTCCAAATTATAATTAACATCCAGATTGAGTTCTATGGCTAAGTAGCTTTTTCTTTTTTTTTACATCATACAGTTATCTATTCAACAAGTAAGAACCTTTTCATAGGAGTTGAGGAAGACAGCTTACTAGTTACATACATATGAAAAAAATACCAACAGTATTAAGAGGAATAATAAGAAGGCATATACAGATCTTCCCCATCTGCAGGTCATAGTCAAAGGCATCCAGAGAGTAGGAGAGACTGTCAATGTAACAAAAGATTTTTGTTGTCCAGGGTCCAATCCAATCCATTGGAGATGTCCACCTAGTCAAAGTACTTGTCCACGTGGTGGTCAGGAGAGAGGGAGTACAGAGACTCCTGGTGGGGCTCCAGAATGCCGGGGCTCTTTCCTCAGACATGGTGCCCCCAAAGTATCTCCCAGCGGGATCTACCCTCCTGTCATTGATTCGGTTGTTTTTCTTGTCTTTATCTACTGTTGCTGGGACAACTGCAGACTGATATTCCCAGTTCAAAGTGCAGAATTTTTTCCAATGGTGGCGACCTGCATCTCCTCCTGACTGGTGAAGGGCCACAGAACTAATGGGGGCATCCACAGTCACTTGCTGCGTGAATCCCACTGGCAAACATTTTGCAAGAATATCTAAGAAGAGCAGAGGGTTGGACGACTCCTTCCATCCTGGAGACTCACAGCACCAGCAGTTCTCCAGCAAAACACATTCAATCTTTTTTTTTTTTTTTTAAAGATTTTATTTATTTATTTTTTAGAGAGCGAGCGAGAGAGAAACAGCATGAGAGGGGAGAGGGTCAGAGGGAGAAGCAGGCTCCCCGCTGAGCGGGGAGCCCGATGTGGAACTCGATCCCAGGACCCTGGGATCATGACCTGAGCCGAAGGCAGACGCTTAACCATCTGAGCCACCCAGGCGCCCAAACACATTCAATCTTAATGGAAGACATTGTCATGGGGGAGATCTTGGTGCTGGTGACACTCGGAGAGCTGGCTCCTAGGTGGCTTTTGAATTCCTGTTTATGTGTTCTAGTAAGTCTTAGCTTTGACTTACATTTTCCACTTTTATGTATATGCCAGTATATGATGGTTGAACCCCAAGTTGTTATTACATAGTCTTAATAGTGTCTTTCAATTCCCTTATGTTCTACTCTCTGATTTTTACATTTTAGCATGTAAGAAATCTATTGAAATTTTAAGCCCGCTCAAACCTTTTTGCCTGGGTTCATTTTTTGAATCTTTGAGTTACGAAGGCTACTTACCAGGTTTTTCCTGTTAACTGTATTTTTAGTCCCTTCTGGCAAATTTAGAATTAATTTCCCAATAACATGAGGATGTAACATTCAGCACTGGAGAAACTTCATTTCTACTTTAGAAGCAGAGAGGAAGTGTGCATTGATTTTGCACCCAAACAACTTAAATGTTGTGTTCTATAACTGCCCTCTTTGCTGACTGGGGAAACTTTGTGTTGGGAATTCCTTCCAGAAAAAAAAAAAAAAAAATTGAGAAAATGATACTTAACTGGTTGTAGTGGAAGAATGTAAGATATTCACATTCAGGATTCACCAATGAGGAGGGCATTGAAAAAAATAGCCAAGGGGTTGACATATATATCCCAAATAATCTTGGGATCTATCTGCAAGGATCTGTCCACTTAAAAACTTGCAACAAGTTTGGATCTATCTGCTTAAAAAATCTTTGTCCTTATGTAAATTCTTTCCTATGAAAGCCCTTTTCTTGTGGTTACCATAGGGATTACATTTTATAATTGCCCAAGTATATACTGTTAAAAAAAATTCAACCGAATAAATTTTAAAGATGTAATTAACTTTATTAAATGATGCATGAATCAGGCAGCAAGTAGGAGCTCCAAAGGGCTACAGAAAAGGAAAGGGTTTTTAAGGTAGAGAGGAAGTGAAAAAAAGGAAGTTATTAGTAAAGAATGTGTTGTTTTAGGCACAGTTGCGCTAAGGGGTTTATCACTAATTATCAGTAATTTCCTAACGCTGACCAGGAAATTCCCATGTTGACAGGTCAGAGATTACATTTCTAGGAGGTTGAAACTGCAGTCAAGTTAGGTACTAAGTCTTAGTTTACTGACTTGGGGCCTTAACCTAAATTATGCCATTTTAGGCCTCTGGGTTTTTTTTGTCCATTCATTCATTCATTCATTCATTCATTCATTCATATTGTTGTAGGCTGTCTGCAGAGACCTGGCTGGCGGGGGTGGGGGTGAGGGGATGATGGGTAACTGTCATTGTGCTGAGCCTAAATTCCCCCAAATTAACCACAATTTACTAAGCAGTTTTCCCCTGGAGGTTGCAATCCTTCAGTAGACTCTAGAGTTCCTTACATCAGACAGATTCTGCCACGTAAATTTTGTCTAGGTGGGGTGACAGATCCCTGATGCTTCCTACTGTACCATCTTCCCAGAATCGTCTCATGAATTTCTTTTTAGCAAATATATTTCAAAATGATTATAGCACAAGCATTAGAGCTAAATTTCAAGCAAGAAGTTGACTCTAGAGGGGCGCCTGGGTGTCTCAGTCAGTCAAGCGTCTGCCTTCAGCTCAGGTCATGATCCCAGAGTCCTGGGATTGAGTCCCACATCAGGCTCCCTGCTCAGCGGGGAGCCCGCTTCTCCCTCTCCCTCTGTCTGCCGCTCCCACTGTTTGTGCTCTCTCTCTCTCGCTCACTCTCTCTCTCAAATAATAAATAAAATCTTAAAAAAAAGTTGACTGTAGAATATAGTTTAAATTATTTCTCCAATGTTCACTGTTTTTAAGATTGCATAATCTTGAGAATGAAGAATTAATTTCTTTTTTAAAACATTAGGGAAGATCAAAGACACTGCTAAAAACAATAAAACCAGTTCCTAGGCTACTTAGATATGGTTTCTCAGGAAAGCAACGTGAGGCACAACTGTCCGAAGGATTGCTGTGGCTTTAGATCATAAACACAGAAAATAGAATGAGCAGCATGCAATTAAAGATATGATGGGTATATTAGGCTAGTGGGAAAAATCAATCACAATCTTCCAGGAATCCCCAGCATCTGAAGCTCCTTGTTTTGTCTCCACATCCAGGTTATGAACCATGCAGTTAAGTCCATGGACGATCTTCCCTTAGTCCTCTAGGAGAGCTGCCAGCCACTGGCTTCTCTTTGATAAATAGAAAGCAGCTGTTGTCTCAAGGAGGGCTATTAATCTCCTCACAAGATGAAACTAAGTGGGAAAGCTGAGAAATGCTTTGTAATTAGTGATTCATGCACTACTTACCTAAGAATAAAAAATCTTTGAAACAGTTTCTGCTTGGAAGATGGATAAGTTTTAACTGATTCATAGTTACCTTAAGAAATCAGGACATACCAAATGGAGTCTAAACTTAAAGCTTCTAATTTAAGGTAACTATTACCTAAAGATGTATATTTGTTTGGATTTCTTGTTGTCTTGGGATATAGAAAAGAAAAAAAACAACCTGGTTTATTCTAGAAGGTGCCCACTAACTGAAGTTTTTCTTCTTGGTAATTATTTAACTTAGTTTATGGCATCTACTCAGCTGTATTTTTAGGGATATAAGACTGCAACATAGCGATTTAGGCTTTAGGAAATGAATTTCTTGGACATTAAGCAGGGCACGTGATGTAATGAACACTCGGTCTTATATTAGACTGGGTATTATATAAGACTGATGAATCAATGAGCTCTACCTCTGAAACTGATACGTTATATATTAATTAATTGAATTTATATTTAAAAAGTTTAAAAAATGAATTTCTTTGAAAGAAATAGTACATGTATCTCAAATTGTATAGCAGCCATTGGGCAATTCTAGTACTTTTCAATATTTTGAACATGAGATTCCCTTTTTATTGTCATGCATATTATTTAAAGTCATTTATATTATTTTAATATCCATCAATAGAAAAAATAATGATCCAAAAGTTCTGTGAAACCAGTTAGAAGAGCATGTATTTTATTAATCAAAGTAACCATCTCTCTAAATGAAATTAAATAAGTTAATTATGCAACCATGTAATAATGCATGGAACATGCTAATGGCTCAATAAATATATTTTTCATTGTTTGACACTTTAAAAAAATAGTAATATGGTTAAAATCATATTTAGTCCACAGATTTTGCATATGAATTCAATGATACTTAGCAATAATTCAGTAGCTCTCTTCCCAAACCCATAATCAGAGACCCAGAGCCTCATATAGCAGAACTTGTAAGGGACAAGTATATAAATGTAAAAGTTGAGGAAGCCTTTCCTCTAAGAATTTCAGAGTACTTCATGAATCTGTGTTGATGGAAATCATTTGGGATTAATTCACATTGGAATTTGGAAAGCCTTTGTGTTCTTGTGATTATATCAACTGTTTCTTTAGGTTAGCCAACCTGAATTATAACAAAAATATTGATTAATTAAATCCCATAAATGTATAATGAGCAACCACTCTGTGTAAAGCTCAGAGGTACTGTTACTACCTTTGTGGAGCTTTTAATCCAATGGAAGTAGATGGAAGCTGAAATTATTAGTTATTAGAATATAGATTTAAAAGAATCCAGTGGGAATACAAGGGAAGGGGAGGTTAATTAATACCAATTCACTCAATAATTGCATAAGGTCCTTATTTTTAGTAATCAAGAGATTAAAATTATTAATTTCATGGATTTGATGGCTAGATAGCATTCTAGTGGATCAACTTCCAACAAAAAAGTGGTACCAAAAAAAAAAAAAATTCCCTAGAAAGTACAACAAAGGCTTTAGAAATCTGAGAGGTTTTGCCCTTCTTAAAAACAAAAACAAAAGCAAAAACAAAAAATACCTTAACAAAGTGCTTTGGCATCAAACCTATAAAGGAGTATTTTTTAAAAAAAAATACAGATTATCTTGTTGTTTCAGCACACTATTCCACTTGGAGCTAGAAATATTTGTTTCCAAACTAAGTATAAATGCAAAATTGCCAACAGTTTATGGGAAAATTAAATATCCAATTGGTATGAAGTGATTTTTTGTTTTTTAAGCCCTAAACTACTCTTATCCAACATTTTTACAGCATTTACAATATTTCTGATAAAATATGTCTCAAAGTATATTAAGAAGTTCCACTTAAAATTTTCATATATAAGCCAAAATATAATATTAGGTAAGTAGTTTAAGAATAATATCATTTTCCTCTTAATGTGATATAGAATCCTATACTTTGTCTTATGAAATTATATATTTTTACTGATTACATGTACATATGTGTCTGTGTGCACTGTCGTTTTAGCTCATTGATGATATAACTCACTATTCTCCTCCAAGTTTTTGACTGGTGGATAAAAAGTTATAATATTCATGAACTTAATATTGATAAATAAGGAGGTAACAGTGCTTCTGCACTGACTTTTATCATTCTTCTACACAGTCACTTTCATTTACTCTAGTTACAAAAGGTAGAAGGGATTTTGCTTTTATACTTTGGGGTACTGAGTATCAAGAATATTTTTAGATTCCATAAGCTTATGTCTCTTACATAAATGTTCTAACATGTCATATATCTAAATGATATAGTTATTATTAAAGTACAATTTCACTTGAAAGTCCTCCTGAATATCTAGTAGTTTTGGTCATTTTACATCTTCCAAAGTTAAAACATACTGAAATGTCTGTTGGGTACACATATGGAAAGCTGTGAATGTTTCATAGTAAACAAATCCTTAACTATGCAAAGCATGGGACAATCATCCAAGTTTCTTTCTTCTAATGTCATTTTTCAAAGCTTTTATGCAGTGTTTGCTTATGGGGGAAAAGGAGAAGAGAGAGGCTCATTCTTCATTCACTAGAATGTCCTGATCAATTCTTAAATTTATGAGATTGGCACACAAATTGAATTCTTTCTAGAGGAAGTGGACATTGATTTCATATGAAGCTATAGGACTCTAATCACAGGCCTGCCTTTACTATTGGTAAAATAGTAAAGAGAGTGTGGTTTATTGCATGCTTTTGGGGGACATATGAGATGTATTCTAGCTCTTCTCATCAGGGCTACTCTTAATTTTAAAACTCTGCAATTATACAACATATACAAATACTACGTGCCCTCTGTGATTATTAGGATGGCAGTGATTAAACCTCAAAGCCCTGCCTGCTATAATTAGGAGGCTGGGTTAAAGTATATATGTCACTTGTCATCTAATTCGTTTTACTTTTTGTCTTGAAGTTTAGTTGCACAGATTGGACTAGTCATAATTACAAATTAATGACACAACATGCATGACACTCTCTGAAGATTCCTTAGTTATTTATATATGTAAAAATAATTTTTGAATATGCCATCCAAACCAAGAGCTAGAATATTCTAAGGTTTCTGTTATAAGAAAAGTTGGAAAAATACAAAACAAAATAAAACAAAAAAGATACATACATGTGAAGGCAGCAAGTGCTCCTGAGGCATCTGAGATAGGAGGTGCCATAACTTTTGAAACAGGGGAAATTTATTGAGATGAACCCAAACAACCCACCTCACTTTTCTCCTTGGGACCCCTTTTTAAGTCTGACATGGCAGAGCGTGAGTGGCTAAAAAGTTTGGTAGAGGACAACCAATGTGATACAGAGAAACTGTACAGCATTCAGCAATTTCATAAAACAGGGAGAGAAAAATGAAATTTGGCCTGGCTGCCTCAGCAGACAAAACTTGCATCACCAAGATCCTCAAGAGAAGAGCTGTACAAAGAAGGTTGAACATGACATTGCCTGGCTTTCTCCTCACATTATTTTCCAGTTCTTATTATACACTGAGACAGATGCTAAAAATCCTAGTGGAAAGTAGGTAGCGTGTTTCATGGGGCTTTTGACAATCTCACAATGCTGAATATTTAGATTTTCTGAAAATAAATTGGAGTTCAGGACCTGGCAAGTTGGAAAGGGGTAAGCCTGAAATAGATCAAGCATTAAATGTATGATAAACAAGCAGCTTCCAACTAACATAGTTGATTGTGGCCTAAGGTGATCTTCTTCTACTGCAGAAAGAAGGCTGAGACACGATTGGGTGAATGTTCTCTGGAGGAAGATATCCGAAGCCTCTATCATGTTTTATAACACAGTGCCCAACACACAGTGAAATACTAGCAGACAATCTAAGAAAAGGACTAGGAAAAACAATTGATAACAGAAACAGTTTTAAGGTAGCCCAGATACTGAAGTTTTCAGCCATGAACTTTAAGATAAATGTGATTAATATGTCAAAATTAATGACAAGATGGAGAACTTCACCAGATTACTGGAATGTGTGTGTGTGTGTGTGTGTGTGTGTATCTCAAACAGTAATTTTAGAACTGAATAGATGAATACTGTGAAATTAAGAAATTTGGATGAGTTAGGAGCATACTGGAAAAACTGGAGAGCTGACTGGTGAACTGAAACATGTTAGTAGAAATTATCCAGACTGAAACACAGAGAAAGAAACAAAACAAAACAAAAAATGAAAGAAAGACAAAGATTCAGACAGAAGTGCAAGAGACCTATAAGAAATTGTAAAAATATGTAACTTAGCAAAAGAATTACCAGAAGAGGAATTGATGTTCAAAAAGATAATTGCTACAATTTTTTTTTTTTTTTTTTTTTTTTTTACATTGATGAAAGACATGAAGCCACAAGCCACATAGTCAAGCAGCACAGCAAATTCCACTTAGGGTAAATACAAAGAAAACCAAACCCATGTGCATTGTAGTAAAACTACTAAAAATAAAAGACCAAAAGAATATTTTAAAAGCAACAGTGCGGGGTGGGAGATGCATTATCTTTGATTGAGCAACAGCATAGTGGTTAGCTTACCAATTATCAAAAAGGGAAAAATTACACGGTTGAAAAGCTGATGTAAAATAACTACCTACCTAGAATTCTGTTCCAAGTGAAAATATTATTCACAGGTGAAGACAAATAGAAATGTTCCTAATCAACAAACTGAAGAGATAAAAATCGTCACCAACAATCCCACACTAAAATAATACTAATGTGAATTCTTCAGACATAAGAAAAATTATGCCAGATTGACTCATGGAAATGTAGAAAGGAAGAGAAAGTAATGATAACTATGGTAAGTTTAATGGTAACTAAGGGTAACTAATGGTAAATCTAAATGAATATTGGCTGTAGAAAACAATAATCATAATGCGCTATGGAGTTCAAAATAAATGTAGAAATAAGATGCATGAAAATAGTAAAACCAAAGGGAGGAGGAAGTAAAAAGAGGTATGTGTTCAAATGTTATAAAATTGGGGCCCCTGAGTGGCTCAGTCATTTAAGCATCCAACTGTTGATTTTGGCTCAGTCATGATCTCAGGGTCATGGGATCGAGCCCTGCTTCAGCTCCGTGCTGAACATGGAGCCTGCTTAAGATTCTCTCTCTCCCTCTCCCTCTGCCCCTCCACATGCGCTTGCTCTCTCTCTCTCTCTCTCTCTCACACACACACAGATTGTCTGGGAAGTGATAACAGTACTCATTTATATAAGAAGATAGTAAGTAAGTCAAGAACACATATTGTACATTTTTAGGATTAACATTAAACAAACATGAAAATATTTTATAATAAACAACCTAATAGTTGAGAAAAATGAGAAAATTATGATACTTTAGTAGAAAAAGGAAAGGAAAGAACATAGAATATGTGAGAAAATAAACAGAAAGATGTTAATTGTAAACCTAAACAACCAAATGTAAACAACCAAAATACTCTATCATAAATTTAAAGATAAAGAACAAATATATTCTGTGTGGAAGAAAGACATTTATTTATTTTTTTTTATGTTAATTCCAGTATAGTTAACCTACAGTATTGTACTAGTTTCAGGTGTACAATATAGTGATTCAACAATTCTATTCATTACTCAGCACTCATCATGTTAAGTATACTCTTTTTTTTTTTCTTCATCTATTTCACCCAACCCCCCACCCACCTCTCCTCTGGTAACCATCAGTTTGTTCTCTATAGTTAAGAGGCTTTTTCTTGGTTTGTCTCTCTTTTTCTTTGTTCATTTATTTTGTTTCTTAACTTCCACATATGAGTGAAATCAGATGGTATTTGTCTTTCTCTCACTGACTTATTTCCCTTAGCATTATACCCTCTAGATCCATTCATGTTGTTGCAAACGGCAAGATTTCATTCTTTTTATGGCTGAGTAATATTTCACTGTGTGTATGCACATATATGATTGAGTATATACACATAGACACACAGATATATATATATATATATATATATATATAATGTGAATTCTTCAGACATAAGAAAATTTATATCTATATATATATAAATATATATATTACTTTATCCATTTATTAATGGACACAGGTTATATATATATATATTACTTTATCCATTTATTAATGGACACTTAGGTTGCTTTCATATCTTGGCTATTGTAAATAATACTGCAATAAATGTATGGGTGCATATATCTTTTCAAATTATAGTCTTTTTGTATTCTTTGGGTAAATACCTAGAAGTGAAATCGCTGGACCATACAGTAGTTCTATTTTTAATTTTTCAAGGGACCTCCATATTGTTTTCCATAGTGGTTGCAACAATTTACATTTCCGATAGTGCAGAAGGATTGTTTTTTTTTTTCCACATCCTTGTCAACATGTGTTATTTCTTGTCTTTTTGTTAATAGCCATTTTAAAAGCTGTGAGATGGTATCTCATCATGGTTTTGATTTGCCTTCTCCTGATAATTAATGATGTTGAGCATCTTATCATGCACCTTTTGGCTATCTGTATGTCTTCTTTGGAAAAATGTCTGTTTAGATCTTCTCTTCAATTTTTAATCAGAATGTTTTGTTTTTTTCTTTTGCCATTGAGCTATATGAGTTTTTAAAAATATATTTTAGTTATTAGCCCTTTATCAGATATATGATTAGTAAATATTTTCTCCCATTCAGTAAGTTGTGTTTTCTTTTTTTTTCTTTTTTTTAATTTTTTTTTTAAAGATTTTATTTATTCATTTGAGAAACAGAGATACAGAGAGAGAGAGAGAGCATGAGCAGGGAGAGAGGCAGAGGGAGAAGCAGGCTCCCTGCTGAGCCAGGAGCCCGATGTGGGGCTCAATCCCAGGACCCTAGGATCATGACCTGAGCCAAAGGCAGATGCTTAACCATCTGAGCCACCCAGGTGCCCCACTAAGTTGTGTTTTCATTTTGTTGTTTTCCTTTGCTGTACAGAATATTTTTAGTTTGAGGTATTCCTAATTTTTTATTTTTACTTTCGTTGCTTTTGTTCTTGGTGTCAGATTAAAAAGAAAAAAATCACTACCAAACCTATTTCAAACAGTTTACCACCTCTGTTTTCTTCTTCTGTTTCTCTGTTTCACTTCTGCTTTATGGTGTAAGGTCTTATGTTCAAGTTTTTAATCCATTTTGAGTTAATTTTTTGTATGTTATAAAATAGTGGTCAAGTTTCATTCTTTAGCATGTGGCTGTCTAATTTCCCATTTATTGAAAAGACTTTCTTTCCCCATTGTATATTCTTGGCTCCTTAGTCATAAGTTAATTAACCATGCATGCATGGGTTTATTTCCAGGCTTTCTATTCTTTTCCATTGATCTATTTATCTGTTTTTATGCCAATACCCTATTTTTTCAATTACTATAGCTTTTTAGTGTATTTTGAAATTAGGGAGCATGATGCCTCCAGCTTTGTTCTTCTTTCTCAAGATTTATTTGGTTATTCTGTTTTTTTTATGGTTCCATACAAATTTTAGGATGTTCTATTTCTATGAAAGATGCCACTGGATTTTTTTTTTTAATATTTTATTTATTTATTTGAGAGAGAGAGAATGAGAGACAGAGAGCATGAGAGGGAGGAGGGTCAGAGGGAGAAGCAGACTCCCTGCCGAGCAGGGAGCCCGATGCGGGACTCGATCCCGGGACTCCAGGATCATGACCTGAGCCGAAGGCAGTCACTTAACCAACTGAGCCACCCAGGCGCCCCTGGAATTTTGATAGGGATTGCATTAACTATGTAGTATGAACACTTGAACAATATTAATTTTTCCAATCCATGAGCATGGAATATCTTTCCATTTATTTTTCTTAAATTTCTTTCTTTAATGTCTTGCTGTTTTCAATATACAGGTCTTTCATCTCATAAGTTAAATTTATTCCTAGACTTTTCTTTCTCTTCAATGCAATCATAAATGAGATTGTTTTATTAATTTCTCTTTCTGATAGTTTATTACTAATGTATAGAAATGCAATTTTTTTTATGTTGATTTTGTATCCTGCAACTTTACTGAATTCATTTCTTAGTTCTAATAGTTTTTTGATGGAGTGTTTAGGGTTTTCTGCAAATAGTAATAGTTTTATGTCTTCCTTTCCATTCTGGATGTGTATTATTTATTTATTTTTCATCCCTTATTGCTCTGGCTAAGACTTCCAATACTAGGTTGAATAAAGTGGCGAGAATGGTATCTTTGTCTTTTTCCTGATCTTAGAGGAAAAGCTTTCAGCTTTTCACTGAAGAGTATGATGTTGAATATGATGTGGGTTTGTCATATATGGCCTCAATTATGTGTAGGTACATTCCCTTTATACCCATTTTATTAAGAGTTTTTTATCATAAATGGATGTTGAATTTTATCAAATGCTTTTCTGCATCTATTGGGATGCTCATATCCTTTTTATCTTTCATTTTATTTATATGTATCACAATGACTGATTTATGGATGTTGAACCACCCTTGCATCCTTGAAATAAATCCTATTTGACCATGCTGTATGATCCTTTCAATGTATTTTCAAATTCAGTTCGCTAATATTTTGTTGAGGATTTTTGCATCTATGTTCATTAGTGATATTGGCCTGTAATTCTTTTTTTTGGTAGCATCCTCATCCCAAAAAATGAGTTTGGAAGAGTTCCTCTCCTATTTTTTGGAAAAGTTTGGGAAGGACTGGTATTTTAATTCTTCTTTGAATGTTTGTTATAATTCACTAGTGAAACCATCTGGTCCTGGACTTTTGTTTGTTGGGAAGTTTTTGATTACTGATTCAATCTCTTTCCTAGTAATTGGTCTATTCAAATTTTCTATTTCATCATGATTCAGTTTTGGGAAACTGTATGTTTCTAGGAATTTACTCATTTCTTCTAGGTTGTCCAATTTATGTGTGTACAATTGTCCAAGTTGTTGGCATATAAGACCCCCTATTATCTTTTGAATGTTGTATCAATTGTAACATCTCTTTCATTTCTGAAATCAGAAATGGAAGAGGAGATTTTTTTTAAGTGAGTTCTTTAAAAAATAATTTATATTCTATCTCTTCCACATATTAAATTAAAAAGAGAATTAAGTTGTAGCATTGATAAAAAGAAAAGAGGGAAGTTTTTCCTTAATAACTATATCTAATGTAGTCCTCAAAGCTATGAAATCTCAGATTGCTCTGAGTTCCTTTTTTTATCCCCATTATTAATTAATTATCTCAACTTATTTTCCCTAGGAGAAAGTTGAAGAGAAGAGGGGGTAATCATACTAAGATAAGAGCACAATTGTCTGGAAGTTTGTATTTTTTAAATCAAAGTTAAAATAAAAACTGGTATTTATCTAACTTTGACTACCTTAACTTACAATTTGAATTTTTAAACTTGAGGCTTTTTTTTCAATTACAACCTAGCATATATTTAAAGTCATTGTAAACCATCAGAAACATTTAACTTCTAGCAGTGACACTGTGCTTTATTTTATTCAATATAATGTCTATTCTAAGTGAAATATAAGACTGAAGAAAGGGTTTCCTTTTCTTGAAATCAGATTTTCATTATAAAGTTGACCTTTAAATGTCCCATTTTGTTAGGCAAAAACATTATTTGAAATTAGTCACAGGTTTCTTATTTTGTGCAAGCAAAGCTTGATTACAAGCCTTTCTATAAAGCTTCTATTCAGTTTAATAATTCATACCTCTCTGCTTATCAGCTTTAGAATTCTAAAGGAAGAATTTGCCTATAAATCTTTCCCACTGCTGCATTTTATTTTAATGCACAGCAACAGAACACTAACATAATTGGTGCAATCTGTTATTTACAGATATGTGGTGAGACGCAGGTGGCAAACTCTTTTTTAGTGCTGTAAGGAAAAGTAAGACCTTCTTCACAACTTGAGTTATGTGAATAAAAATTGTGGCTGGGTTAGGATAGCAGCTCATTGTCACTTTGGGTGTTCTCTAATTTCTACAGTAAATTTTTTCCGTATGGAATCCTTTTCAATTCCACTCTACACCAGAATGCTTATTTTGTGTTAAGAACATTTATTTTCCAAAAAGTGGACCTATAAAGGAATATTGTTGTATACAATCTTACTCAAATGTCCAGAAAAAAACTGGCTTATGATTTTTGTTCTAATAAAATCTTCTATAAATGCTCTCTGGAATCTAAAACACATACCATATTTTTTGTGCATCAACCATAATTTCCAAGTTTAAAAAAGTCAAAAGTAAAGCTCACACAGATGCTTCTTTTGCCACAAAAGTCTTTGCTATGTATCTATAGAATGGAAAATTTTAAATGAACATTCTAATAAATTTTTTTAAAAACAACAGCTGCTAATAAATGGACTCAGGTGAAGGCTAGATATTACAAGTCCACATTCATTAACTACAATCCTTGGGGTCAGATATAATTTAGAATTCAAAACTTCTTAAACATTCTAAGGTAATATGGTTATATATTGCACATTATATACAACTCTAGCACCCTGCAATTGTGGGATAAATAATTATGCAAAGAAGCTTATTTTAGTTTTATCAGGATTTGCATCAGTTTTCCAGTACTTGATATTTAGGGTTTGGAAATTATAGATAAGTGATTACATTCTTTATATAAATTACTTGCTGATACTCTAGCAAAGCCACAGGTTTTTGTTTGTTTGTTTGTTTGTTTGTCATGTTGTTATTCATTGACCTACATCAAGTGTCTAGAACAATGAGTGGAAGATATAAACACTCAAATGATACTTGTTGAATAAATGAGGGTAAATTTTCAATTAATTATTATTTCAATTCAATTATCATTTGTTGAATAAAAAGCATTATCCAGGGATTTGGGGAACTAAGTTTACATAATAATATAATAGAGCACAAATATAAAATAATCAAAGTCAGCATTTATTGAAATTTAAATTGTGCCAATGCCTTTGTCTTGGAATTGTCAAAACAAGTTTGGAATATGCTTATGATCATTTTTTCTTATTTTGCATATGTGAAAAAGGGGGTTTAGAAGGGATAAGACACTTGCTAAAGATGTCACAAATGGTAATATCAGAACTAGAGCTTGAACAAAAGAAATTTGACCCTGAAGCTCATAGAATTACGATCTGTATATTGTGAACATGTCAGCAAGTAGCTAATTATAAAATGCCATATGTAATAAAGACAGAAAAAAAAAAAAAAACTACCAAAAAAAATAAATAAATAAAAGTGCATCTTGACCTAGTAGAGAATGACGAAAGGGTGCTTCACAGAGGTGGAAGGGAAAGGTAATTCTTGGTAGATATATGTAGGAGTTAGAGAAGTTGTGATATTGAGAGAAATTGCCAGGCAGTGACAAAGTATAGAGTGAGCTATTTCTAAGGATGCTAACATGTAGAGCAGAAGGAAAATCCTGTATTCATGGTACTGATGAAAGAAAATCCATTTTTCAGCAAATGCCAATTTTAGAAAACACATAATCATAGAAAACAAAATTCAACAAAACATCTTTATTGACAACATTTCTCCTCTATAGTTTCATTTATATATTTTCCTTTATATAAAACCTATGAATGGGATATTTAATATTTTCTATATCTACTTAATCACCTTGTATTTTGTTCTGTTCAATGAATATTTCCACTATCACTCACTATTGTAAAGATCACCAATAATAACCACTTGAAAAATTTAATGATCAATTCTTAGTCCTTATTGTATCTCTTAGTAGTATTTGATAAATTTGATGGCATTGTTCTTAAAATTCTTTTTTTTTCACTTGACTTACTATATGCGTCTCTCAGATGTGTTTTTCTCCTCCATCCTTTGCTACTTTTTCTTCATCTTTTTTGTTAGAGTCTCTCTTCTTATTCCTAAATGCCAGAGTAGCCCATGCTCAGTTCTGCAACCACCTTACTTCTGTATTTAGATCTTCCTTCTGTGTGATTCTATCCAGTTTTATTATAGTTGATTCTCAAGCATATAGCCTGATATGCTATAGAACCTTACAACTAAGAACTTGACAACTAGGGCGCCTGGGTGGCTCAGTTGGTTAAGCGACTGCCTTTGGCTCAGGTCATGATCCTGGAGTCCCGGGATCGAGTCCCGCATTGGGCTCCCTGCTTGTCAGGGGGTCTGCTTCTCCCTCTGCCCTCTTCCCTCTCGTGCTCTCTGTCTCTCATTCTCTCTCTCTCAAATAAATAAATAAAATCTTTAAAAAAAAAAAAGAACTTGACAACTAGGCATCTGTAAACATTTCTATTAAGTAATCTTAACATGTCCAACACAACTCTACTTTCTAGCATAAACCAACTCTGTTTTTCTCTATCTCAGCATTCACCACTTACTCAGTTGTTCAAAACTAGAAGTCATCCTCGATTTTTTTTTATTTTCATTCTCATCTGAAACTCAGTACATATGACTTGAAAAATCAAAGGATGTATTGAATTCAACCACTTGTCTTCACTGTTGCCATTATCATCCCAGTCCAAGCTGCCATCATTTCTGACATGGTCCTTCTTCAGTGACAACCTTAATTGTCTGTTTACTTCTAATCTGATCCAGCCTCTATGTAGCCATCAGAGTCATCTTTTAAAACCTTAGAGAAGATCATGGGGCACCTGGGTGGCTCAGTTGGTTGGGCGACTGCCTTCGGCTCAGGTCGTGATCCTGGAGTCCTAGGATCGAGTCCCACGTCGGGCTCCCTGCTCAGCAGGGGGCTCTGCTTCTCCCTCTGACCCTCTTCCCTCTCATGCTCTCTGTCTCTCATTCTCTCTCTCTCAAATAAATAAATGAAATCTTTGGGGAAAAAAAAAAAAAGAAAACCTTAGAAAAGATCATACCACTCTGATATTCAAAATTTTCTGGTTGTTTGCATCACTGTTAGAAAAGAATCAACTTCCTAATTCAGGTTGCAAGGCCTCATTGACTTAATTTCCATCATACACTCCTGCTTCAGCTATGCTTACTCTGCTTGGATCACATGGACCTTCCTGCAATTCCTTAAAACACGTCTAGTTCTTTCCTGCCTCAGAGACTTGCACTTGTATTTCCCTACACTAGAATGTTCTTCTTCCTACCCACATGACTCCCCTCTTTTCTTCTCTTCCTTCAGGGCTCCACTTAAATATCACCTCCTCACACCTTCCTTGACTACCTTATACAAAATAGAAAACCCATCACAATTCCACCACTCTCTGTTTCCTTACTTTGTTTTGTTCTTTTTTTGTATCACTTATCACTACTTTAAATTAGCTGATATATTTATTCATCCAAAAGTTCCTCCTGCTCATCAGGGAGGCTGTCCATACCTTTAGAGATAAAAATATTTTAGAAAATGTTTTTGGAATATTTACCATTAAAACTATCAGATTAGGGATGCCTGGGGGCTCAGTCAGTTAAGCGTCTGCCTTTGGTTCAGGTCATGATCCCAGGGTCCTGGTATCTTGCCCCACATTGGGCTCCCTTGTTCAGTGGGGAGCCTGCTTCTCCCTCTGCCTGCAGCTCCCCCTGCTTGTGCTCGTTCACTCTCTCTCTTTTTTCTTATAAATAAATAAAATCATTTAAAAAAAACTATCAGATCAATAATATGAAAGATTAGCCGTGTCTTGATCAAGACATAGGATGACATCAGCTTCCAGAACATACCTAATTTTAGTAACTATATATTGATTAAATATATATATAAATGTAGTACAAATATAAATATATATAGTAATATCATGAAAAATGTTTAGTATTTTAACGAAGTATATTTTCCTCAATTTTTATAACTTTACTATTGTACATAAATTAACTAATTGTAACATTGTTGAGTTCATTTCAATAGCTATTGCACACCTCAAATGCCAAACAAAGGAATAGGTCTTAGAATTAAAAAACAGGCTCCTTTCCCTGAGGTGCTCTTAGGGGAATAGGAGAAAAGTAGTGACTACAACTGACAGCTAATGATGTGAACAGAGTGCTAAGAAAACATATATATTTATATACAAATTTTAGAAGACTGTGATTGTGGAGACCTTGATGATTATGTATAATGAGAACTCTTAATTGCAGGCTTAAAAAGGACTTGCAGTTTTTAAAAAATAGTTCTCAATTTAGAATTTAAATAGGAACATCTACTTATATAAAACTCTATAAGTGTATGTGAACTTATATTTTCAAAACATATTAATTATGGTACAATTTCCCAGTAGTAGCCCAGAAATAATTATGATCTTTATGAAAGAACTGATTATTTTTGCAGGCCACATTCAGAACATCTTGGAACAATTGCCCTACTGCTCAAAACCAGAAAGTATCTTGAATTATTTGTTGCAGGTTGGCATCTTCGCTGCTGTCTATGATGTACAGAGAAATGATCAAAGTACTTCACAACAGATAATTAACATTCTCTTCTGTGTAATTCACAGAAGAAAAGATATTATTTATATTTTAAGTCTGTTTCACAAAATGTGTTTTATGCATACAAGGTGCCATTGTAGGAACATTCATGACCATAACGAGAGACATCTTAGGGCTTTGCTATTATTCTCACACAAAGGTTTCTTGGAAGAATCTGTTTTATTTTTCTAGCTCTATCAAAAGCAAACAGTACCTGAGCAGTATGTCTGTATTTCTTCTCTTGTTACACTTGTGTCTATTAGAGTTGAATAGAGCCCCCCCTTCTCCAAAATAATTAGATAATGAAAAGTTTCAGATAAATTCACATTCCAAAGAACTGAACCTTATATTTTTACCCATCAAACTATTTTAGAACTAATTTGAATGGGTAACATTTAAAATAAATATGGGTCATAAATGCGATTTCAACTTTTCACTTTGTCTTTAAGCAAATAAGTTATTAAAATAAGAAATATAAGTAAAAATAAAATCAAGCACAAGGAAAATAATGATAATTGCAGCTATTTAGTAAAGCAATTCCTATGTGCCAGGCACTGAATTTGTACTGTACATTTTTTCCCCATTTAATCCTCGTAACAACCTAGGACATATATATCATGTTTGTCCCTTTTTGATAAGTTAGGAAACTGAGGCACAGAAAGTTATGCAGATGCCAATAATCATTTAGCTAACAAGGCCTCTGGTAACAAATGCAAACACGTTGACACAAGAGCATCTGCACCCTTGTTAAATTCTCCTCCGTCCATTTACATTTTCCTTTTGCTAAGAATGTAATATTTTAAAAAAGAAAGAATGAAAGAATGTAATTAAGACCATGCTTTCATGTTCAGATTGTCAACATGTCATTCTGCACACTGCCTCATTTTAGCTGTACCTTTTTGGACAGATTATTTACACTTTCTCTGCCTCAGTTCTTCCCACAAAATGGGATTAGTAAAAGGAACATACTACAGAGGACAGTTAAATGGGGGGGGGGGGGAGTGGCAGAGGAAAAAGGAGAAGCAGACTCCCCTCTGAGCTGGGAGCCCCACACTGGGCTCAATGCCAGGACCCTGAAATCATGACCTGAGCCAGAGGCAGATGCTTAAACAACTGAGCCACCCAGGTGCCCCAGGAAATGTTTATTGAGCATCAACAAAGCACCTTGCTTATTACCAGACAGGATACATCTCTCCTGTCTTTCTGCTACTAAAATCACTACTGTGTATTTATTAATGACCTGTATTCTTTCTGCACATTTTGATGCTTCTATCTGTACTTATCATGTATTCAACAAAAATCTCCTGAGCACTTAATACATGCTAGCTGCTAGGTACTGAAAGATTAGAGATACGTGTGTCCAAACCTACTATTAGGACGTATCTGGTCATGTCTAGCAAATGGATGGAGCAAATCTAATTCACATCAATTTGTATGAGGTGAGAACATATCTTAAAGGAAAAATAATAACTAAAACCCATTGAGTGTTTCATAATGCCCATTTTAAATGCTGCTCATGTAATCATGCTAGCCAATTTAATGGTACCATTGGTGGTACCATTATAATATTGATTTTAGTTATATGGAATGTGAGGCCCATGGAAATTGAGTAACTTGCCAAAGATCACTCAATAATTATGTTGTGGAGCCAGTGTTGAAATACAGTCAATAAGGCTGAGAATCAACACTCTGAACTGCAACCCCATATAATATTGGACCTGGAACAAGATGTCATAATACAGTGTTGAAAAAAATTTTTTTTTGTATAGCATAGGTAATTACTTCTTTCACTATCAACAGCCCATAGACTTCTGCTGAGTTCTAGCAAGAGTGGAGTATGAGTAAAAGCAATAATTTTTTTTCTGAAAACTTTATAAGACTGATATTCAAGGAGCAATTTGATGTTGCCCCTTTAATGAAATGTAGAGGCAAAATCAGAGGCATATTCTACTTCCTCAACACCACAGAATACCACTCAAACTTGACACCTAGAAGCTCTCTATTGGTGTGGGGTCTGGCTGGAGAGCAATACATGGAACATAGAGCAACAATGTCCAACATAGAGAGTGGCAGAGGGTTTGGGCCAATTCACCAACAGTGCCCAGGGTGGGGGAACTACTGCCCAGACAGAGAAGCATTGGTGTCAGATATGTCATAAGAATCTGTAGTGATGTATGAAAATTCAGCAGAGTCAAGAGATGGTGTGGTACACAGGGAAAAAAGATCAAAGCCGCACAAGCAAATAATGAATAAATTATGCCTCATGGTAACTCAAGTGAGCCAGAAGTGTTAATTAGCTCTTGTGTAATATCCACCAGGAGTCTCGGAAATCCTGGAGGGATTATTTCAGCAAGCAGTAGAAGAGCCATTGCAATATGGATGATGACTGCCATTATTATGCTGATTTCACTTATGTCTTGGTGTGGCTCTGTATATATTCAGATTCCCTAAGTCAGGTATGATCTCTGCTCTTGAGAAATCCATGGTCTTGGGGCACTTGGATGGCTCAGTCTTTAAGCGTCTACCTTCAGTTCAGGTCATGATCCCAGGGTCCTGGGATCGAGCCCCGCATTGGGCTCCCTGCTCGGCAGGAAGCCTGCTTGTCCCTCTCCCACTCCCCTTGCTTGTGTTCCCTCCCTCACCATGTCGCTCTCTGTCAAATAAATAAATAAAATCCTAAAAAAAAAAAAAAAAAGAAATCCATGGTGTCTTAAGTGAAACAGACATGCAAATAGTTACTTAAAACATGGCTCTATGATTGAGTTCTACACAAAGTTCACCTGGAACTCAATCAGTGGGGAAGATAATGAACTCCTCACTCTCAACACTCCACCTTGTTCTTCTGAGTCTATCTCCCCAAAATTTCCTTTTATTATTACTCTGATTGCCATTATATACATTAAACTTAAATCTGAGTTCATGATGGCAAGTTCACTCTACCAATCACCATTTGCTTACTCTGTCATTCTACGCCATGTGGAAACACACAGCAAATGAAACCAATAAAGTCAGTTTAAAAAGTGTGTAGTAGTTGTGATCTATAAAAGTCACCACAAACACTGAATCAGTGAATGCTGAATCATTTATGCTAGGGAAAATATGGCCTTAGGTTCCTGTGAGGCTCTGGCCACATTTTCATCAACCAATTAAGACGTAACCTTATTTTGTATGTGTTTCTGTTTAAAGACCCTTATTTAATATATAGTTGACTCATTAACATTGAACCCAGAGCCAAGGGTACTATAACTTATGCCTGAACAAAATGGATCTACTTATTTTGTCTATAAGGCACATCACAGACATTCTGTGCTTAGGAACATGAGCCAGTCCTTTAGTACGACATAGGAGGACCACATTAAACGGCAAAATTACCAAGAGAAATCACAAACAAGCAAACATGTGGCAATAAATAAACTGCAAAAAGGACACTTGTTTAAGTAGGAGAGCTTAGACAAGGGGGAAGAGTGTGGCCTTGTTTGACCTCAGCTGGGAATGCATCCCCCCCGGGACAACTCAAAAGTTTCCTTACTCTGTGCATTCTTGTGAATGACTTGAAAGTACCTCATGTTCTTTGGGAGGGTGGGGTTCCACGTGAATCTTAGTGAGAGATGAATTTGCAAATATAGAAATCACAAATAATGAGGATTTATTACATTGGGCAAATGACATCACATAATTGATTTCCATAAAATCTTTTTCACTTAAAACGTGACTCTAACGAAACCAGCCCTACAAGAAATATTGAAAGGGGTCCTCTAAGCAAAGACAGAGCCTAAAAGCAACATAGCACAGAAAGGAACACTGACAATATACAGTAACAGTCACCTTACAGGAAATACAATGGCACTAAGTTCATATCTTTCAATAGTTACCCTGAATGTAAATGGGCTAAATGCCCCAATCAAAAGACACAGACTATCAGATTGGATTAAAAAATAAGACCCATCGATATGCTGTCTGCAAGAGACTCATTTTAGACCCAAAGACACCCCCAGATTGAAAGTGAGGGGGTGGAAAACCATTTACCATGCTAATGGACACCAAAAGAAAGCTGGGGTGGCAATCCTTAT
The DNA here is from genome assembly GCF_011800145.1 of Mirounga leonina. Lineage (NCBI taxonomy): Eukaryota > Metazoa > Chordata > Mammalia > Carnivora > Phocidae > Mirounga > Mirounga leonina. The sequence continues at coordinate 17,575,439 of NW_023270418.1, read as the reverse complement.
ATCAAACAAATTAGATTTTAAACCAAAGACTGTAATAAGAGATGAGGAAGGACACTATATCCTACTTAAAGGGTCTATCCAACAAGAAGATCTAACAATTGTAAATATCTATGCCCCTAACATGGGAGCAGCCAATTATATAAGGCAATTAATAACAAAAGCAAAGAAACACATCGACAACAATACAATAATAGTGGGGGACTTTAACACCCCCCTCACTGAAATGGACAGATCATCTAAGCAAAAGATCAACAAGGAAATAAAGACTTTAAATGACACACTGGACCAAATGGACTTCACAGACATATTCAGAACATTCCACCCCAAAGCAATGGAATACACATTCTTCTCTAGTGCCCATGGAACATTCTCCAGAATTGATCACATCCTAGGTCATAAATCAGGTCTCAACCAGTACCAAAAGATTGGGATCATTCCCTGCCTATTTTCAGACCACAGTGCTTTGAAACTAGAACTCAATCACAAGAGGAAAGTCGGAAAGAACTCAAATACTTGGAAGTTAAAGAGCATCCTACTAAGGAATGAATGGGCCAACCAGGAAATTAAAGAAGAATTAAAAAAATTCATGGAAACCAATGAAAATGAAAACACAACTATTCAAAATCTTTGGGATGCAGCAAAGGCAGTCCTGAGAGGAAAGTATATAACAATACAAGCCTTTCTCAAGAAACAAGAAAGGTCTCAAGTACACAACCTAACTCTCCACCTAAAGGAGCTGGAGAAAGAACAGCAAATAAAGCCTAAACCCAGCAGGAGAAGAGAAATAATAAAGATCAGAGCAGAAATCAATGAAATAGAAACCAAAAGAACAGTAGAACAGATCAATGAAACTAGGAGCTGGCTCTTTGAAAGAATTAACAAGATTGATAAACCCCTGGCCAGACTTATCAAAAAGAAAAGAGAAATGACCCAAATCAACAAAATCATGAATGAAAGAGGAGAGATCACAACCAACACCAAAGAAATACAAACAATTATAAGAACATATTATGAGCAACTCTATGCCAGCAAATTAGATAACCTGGAAGAAATGGAGGCATTCCTAGAGATGTATCAACTACCAAAACTGAACCAGGAGGAAATAGAAAACCTGAACAGACCTATAACCACTAAGGAAATTGAAGCAGTCATCAAAAATCTCCTAACAAACAAAAGCCCAGGGCCAGATGGCTTCCCAGGGGAATTCTACCAAACATTTCAAGAAGAATTAATACCTATTCTTCTGATGTTCCAAAAAATAGAATTGGAAGGAAAACTTCCAAACTCGTTTGATGAGGCCACCATTACCTTGATCCCCAAACCAGACAACGACCTCATCAAAAAGGAGAATTACAGACCAATATCCTTGATGAACATGGATGCAAAAATTCTCACCAAAATACTAGCCAATAGGATCCAACAGTACATTAAAAGGATTATTCAACATGACCAACTGGGATTTATCCCTGGGCTGCAAGGTTGGTTCAACATCTGCATATCAATCAACGTGATACAATACATTAACAAAAGAAAGATCAAGAATCATACGATCCTCTCAATAGATGCAGAAAAAGCATTTGACAAAGTACAGAATCCTTTCTTGATCAAACTCTTCAGAGTATAGGGATAGAGGGTACATACCCCAATATCATAAAAGCCATCTATGAAAAACCTACAGCGAATATCATTCTCAATGGGGAAAAACTGAGAGTTTTTCCCCTAAGGTCAGGAACGTGGCAGGGATGTCCACTATCACCACTGTTATTCAACATAGTATTAGAAGTCCTAGCCACAGCAATCAGACAATAAAAAGAAATCAAAGGCATCCAAATTGGCAAAGAAGAAGTCAAACTCTCACTTTTTGCAGATGATATGATACTTTATGTGGAAAACCCCAAAGACTCCACCCCAAAATTGCTAGAACTCATACAGGAATTCAGTAAAGTGGCAGGATATAAAATCAATGCACAGAAGTCAGTGGCATTCCTATACACCAACAACAAGACAGAAGAAAGAGAAATTAAGGAGTCAATCCCATTTACAATTGCACCCAAAACCATAAGATACCTAGGAATAAATCTAACCAAAGAGACAAAGGATCTGTACTCAGAAAACTCTAAAATACTCATGAAAGAAATTGAGGAAGACACAAAGAAATGGAAAAACGTTCCATGCTCATCTTCACGATGTCAATGCTACCTAGAGCAATCTACACATTCAATGCAATCCCCATCAAAATACCATCCACTTTTTTCAAAGAAATGGAACAAATAATCCTAAAATTTGTATGGAACCAGAAAAGACCCCACATAGCCAGAGGAATGTTGAAAAAGAAAAGCAAAGCTGGTGGCATCGCAATTCCAGACTTCAAGCTCTATTACAAAGCTGTCATCATCAAGAGAGTATGGTACTGGCACAAAAACAGACACATAGATCAATGGAACAGAATAGAGAGCCCAGAAATGGACCCTCAACTCTATGGTCAACTAATCTTTGACAAAGCAGGAAAGAATGTCCAGTGGAAAAAAGACAGTTTCTTCAACAAATGGTGTTGGGAAAATTGGACAGCCACATGCAGAAGAATGAAACTGGACCATTTCCTTACACCACACACAAAAATAGACTCCAAATGGTTGAAAGACCTAACTGTGAGACAGGAGTCCATCAAAATCCTAAAGGAGAACACAGGCAGCAACCTCTTCGACCTCAGCTGCAGCAGCTTCTTCCTGGAAACATCACCAAAGGCACGGGAAGCAAGGGCAAAAATGAACTATTGGGACTTCATCAAAATAAAAAGCTTTTGCACAGCAAAGGAAACGGTCAACAAAACCAAAAGACAACTGACAGAATGGGAGAAGATATTTGCAAATGACATATCAGATAAAGGGCTAGTATCCAAAATCTATAAAGAACTTATCAAATTCAACACCCAAAGGTCAAATAATCCAATCAAGAAATGGGCAGAAGATATGAACAGACATTTCTGCAAAGATGACATCCAAATGGCCAACAGACACATGAAAAAGTGCTCAACATCACTCGGCATCAGGGAAATCCAAATCAAAACCTCAATGAGATACCACCTCACACCAGTCAGAATGGCTAAAATTAACAAGTCAGGAAACGACAGATGTTGGCGAGGATGCGGAGAAAGGCGAACCCTCCTACACTGTTGGTGGGAATGCAAGCTGGTGCAGCCACTCTGGAAAACAGTATGGAGGTTCCTCAAAAAGTTGAAAATAGAGCTACCCTATGATCCAGCAATTGCACTACTGGGTATTTACCCCAAAGATACAAACGTAGGGATCCAAAGGGGTATGTGCACCCTGATGTTTATAGCAGCAATGTCCACAATAGCCAAACTGTGGAAAGATCCAAGATGTCCATCAACAGATGAATGGATAATGAAGATATGGTATATATACACAATGGAATATTATGCAGCCATCAAAAGGAGTGAAATTTTGCCATTTGCAACAATGCAGATGGAACTGGAGGTTGTTATGCTGAGCAAAATAAGTCAATCAGAGAAAGACATGTATCATATGACCTCACTGATATGAGGAATTCTTAATCTCAGGAAACAAACTGAGTGTTGCTGGAGTGGGGGGTGGGGTTGGAGGGATGGGGTGGCTGGGTGATAGACATTGGGGAGGGTATGTGCTATGGTGAGTGCTCTGAATTGTGCAAGACTGTTGAATCACATATCTCTACATCTGAAACAAATAATGCAATATACGTTAAGAAAAAAAAAAGAAGAAGATAGCAGGAGGGGAAGAATGAAGGGGGGAATCGGAGGGGGAGATGAACCATGAGAGACGATGGACTCTGAAAAACAAACTGAGGGTTTTTCTAAAGGGGAGGGGGGTGGGGGGATGGGTTAGCCTGGTGATGGGTATTAAGGAGGGCACGTTCTGCATGGAGCACAGTGTGTTATGCACAAACAATGAATCATGGAACACTACATCAAAAACTAATGATGTAATGTATGGTGATTAACATAACAATAAAAAATAACAAATTAATTTTAAAAAAGGAAGAAAACGTGACAATAATTGGGACCTTAATAATTAAAATTGAATATATTTTAATCCACTAAATGAGATTCTTTGCCTACAGCTGATAATACATTAGAAAACATAAAACTCTTAGAAATCTCTTGCTTATCATGATGTAATAATCACTCACATCTTCCCTAATATTTTACAATTAAGTGTACATGCATTTTTCATGTATAAATTATATATATAAACTATACATATAAACTTTTATATATAAAAATTATATATGTATATATAAAATATATAAATATTCATGGCCAACCTATGAATTTGGTACTTTTATCAAAAGGAAAGCATACTCAGTCCTCTTCTGAGGAAACTGCCCCCAAATGCTTTTTTTCTGAACAAAGTACAATAACCTATCATGTTCACTAGTGAATTTGAAGCTATTCTGGCCACAACTGATTGTGGGAAGACTAGGTTTGTGAGTCAAAGGCAACCTGTTTAGACAGATCATAATAAAGCCAATAGCCTTTGAGATGGCTTGGTACAAAACTGTCTCTAATGAGGATGGTCCATATTGCATGGTGATAAACTTACCTAGCCATATGATATATCTTGACAATATTAATATTAGGTATTAACGGTAAGAACACTGGTTTAATCCTATATGATGTTTAATTATTTTTCTATTTCTCTCTCAGCTACCTCATTCTAGTTTTGAAACTCCAGAACCTGGGCTATTATAAAATTGCTGACACAGTTTCCTGTACCATGACGTTTCACCACACAGCCTTATACTAAACTCCCATCATCAAAGAGAAACCGTGTCTGTCTGTTACTGGCAACAGGAACACAGTTGATTATCACCAAGGCAACTGAGGCTCAAAGCATTTGAATGAATTGGCTAAGGTCACACAGGCAGAGGTGACATTAACCACAAACCTAATATCCCGACTTATAGGACTTCTGCTCATGCATATCACACAACAGCTACTTACCCTATCAAGATGACAATTTCGGGACATGCTCCACCTAGCTTCAGTGACAGATTAAAATTCCTTGCATGTTAAAATTCCACTCTAGAAGAGGAACTCAATTTTACTGTTAGATATGGACACTGAACATAAATTATTTTATCTTCATCTATAATTTTATTGAATTTATCTTGTTCATCTAATCCTTTTTAATAGACAACTGTTAAATCAAAAGAGATTTAGCATACTGGAACTCACTTGTGGGAGAAAAGGCCCTCAGTCTACAGGTGAAAGATAAAATATTCAGAGATAAAAGGAAAATTCATCCTCAACCTCAGGCTTACTAAGTAAAACCTTACAAGGACAAAACACTTGACTTGATATTAATCAAGAACCAGCCTCTCTAGGCAGGAGAGACCTGAACAGGTTGGACTCATGACACGATGCTTGTGAAGTGTCTTGAAATGCTGTCACCCCTGCTGAGACTCCTGATGCTGCCATTTCTAATGCCAGACCTACTGTCTCTCCATGTTACCCTCTTGTTCACGCCACTTCCGGCTCATGGCCAATGAGCCAAGGAACACACTCATAATCTCCCTGTTCCAGGGGAATAAAAGCATTTTTAGCAACCAAATTATGGAATGCTAGGGCTAAAGATCAGTAACCATGATTGATTACACTCTAGCTCTTGCTTCTGGAAAGGGGAATCCAATAAAAATAGAAAGCCATGAATTTGGAGCTAACAGGAAGTCACTTTCTAAATTGTTAGCATAAAAGAACAATTGAAGATCTATGGAGCCTGGCATCATATTTTAATGGTGGTCATCATTATATAGCTATTCATGAACTAGATTAGAATGAGAAATAGAAAAATGCATCTTATTTCAGACGGGTAAATATGTTTTTAATTGGTTTTTGCAACTTATTGAGTTATACACATAGAGATGTCCATATTGTATTAAAAAACATTTCTGAAATTTCCTTAACTTCACTAATATTTGCTATTTATACTGTTACTGAAAAATAAACACTGCAATTATTTTGTGTGTATATTTATTATTTAATTTAAACACTCAGCCATCCTAGTTGTCAAATTGAAACCAGTTATTTAGAGTTATATATTTAGCACCTATTGTGGGATGTACACTGTACAAGGAAGGTATTAATAATACAATGATGAACAAGATAGACACTACCCTACTATTGAAGAAGCTACCATTTAGAGGAAGGAGAATAGGATTCCTAGAAGAATATATAGGGAATATATAGTATGAAGCATAGTGATAGATGTAAGTAAAAGATATATGGGATTACCTAAGAGGCATAAATTTAGTTTTTTGAGAGATTGAAGCTTTCTTAGAAGAGGTAAATTCATCACTAAACCCCGGGCCAATGAAACGATTTGCCTAAGTGAAGAAATGGGATGAGGAAGTACCAGGAACAGGGTTACCGGTGTGCACAAATACCAACAGCTGGGAGTAGGGTTCATTCAGAGGAACTGCGGTTCTTGCAATTGGTTGGTACACAGAATGATAAAGAGAAGAATGCGGATAAAAGTAAAAGTGGAGAGAGAGGTTGCTGGTGGAGGAGGCTGGAGAGGACGTGAGTGAATTTATCAGCACTAGGGTGTTTGCTCTTTGCCCTGTGAGCCACGGAGAAACAAGAAGGGGTTTTAAGCAGGGGAGGAAGATGCCCAGATTTGATCTTTAGGGTAATCATTCTGGTTTCAAATGTAGAATGGGCTGGAGAGTGGCAATGCTAGTAGTAATTAAGTTAGAAGGAAATTGAAGGATGTACTGGGGAAGCCTGAGGCAAGCTAGTAGAAATGGAGATGAAGGGAGGGAGACATTATTTGAGAAATACTGAAGATACAGGGGCATCTGGGTGGCTCAGTTCGTTAAGCAACTGACTCTTTGTTTTGGTTCAGGTCATGGTCTCAGGGTATGAGATCAAGCCCTGTGTAGTACTCTGCATGGGCATGGAGCCTGCTTAAAATTCTCTCTCTCTCTCTCTCTCCCCCTTTGCCCCTCCCCCACACTCTCACACTCTCTCTCTCTCAAAAAAAAAAAAAAAAGAAAGAAAAAGAAATACTTAGGATACAGAATGAACAAAATTTGGTGATTGATTAGATTGGTTTGGTCTGGACTGTATTGGATGACTTAACCTTTTTGAACTTCAGTTTCCTTATTTGTAAAATCCATATAATAAAAGTATTATGTCGTGGGATTACTATGAAGGTAAAAGAGGAAATATCGAACATTTCACATTCTATATCCAGAAAGAGTTATACTAAGGTAGCATCCAGTTGTCTAGTTTTGGCAAATGGCTGGCACTTTCCTGTAAAGGAGAAAATGCAGAGAGGAACGCATTGTAAAGGAAGATGGCTAGTTCTGTTTACATTTCTTTATTTCCATTGTAGTTATTCCTATCCAATATCCATTATTTTGACGTCCTAACTGATCTTGCCAGGTCTTCTTTTGTACCTCCAAAATACTACCCAGATTACAGACAGAATATTTTAAAACTAAATATCAGACCATGTTACTGCTTGGTTTTAAAATTGTTAAAAGGCTGGGGCACCTAGGTGGCTCGATTGGGCTCAGGTCATGATCCCAGGGTCCTGGGATTGAGCCCTGAGTCTAGCTCCCAGCTCAGTGGGGAACCTGCCTCTCCTGCCCCTCGCCACCACTCAAGCTCTCTCTCCATCAAACAAATAAAATCTTTAAAGAAATTAAAAAAAATTGTTAAAAGGCCATCCTTAGGATCTTTTGTATTTGTTAGAATAAAATAATGCCTTAGGATAAGGCATTGTTAATAAAGCCTTTCCAAACCCTGCAGCTTCATCTCAGAATGCTTTTCTCTCTGCTCTGCTCTGTTTCCCACCATTTCAGCGTTCTTTCAGTCTTTCAAAGATTACATGATTCCTACTGCCCATGATTCCTAGGCCAATCAGAATTTTTGTGCTCTTTTATTTTTTAACTTTTTTTATCCTTCAGATTGCTCAATATTGACATTTAAAAGAATGCTTACTATATGCGAGGCATTTTTTCTAAGCTCTTTATATGAGATGCTTTATTTAATACTTAAAACTCTATGTAATAGAGATAATTATTATCTCTATTTTAAATATGTAGAAACTGAGGCAGTGAATTTAAGTAACTTATCCAATGTCATGCATGTGCTAAGAGATGGAGATTTTGAGGGAAAATAGGATATTTGCATAGTCTCAAAGTATCTTCTCCCAAGATATTTATTTTTTTTAAGAATTTATTTAGGGCACCTGGTTGGCTCAGTCTTTAGGCATCTGCCTTCGGCTCAGGTCATGATCCCAGGATTCTGGGATTGAGCCCTGCATCAGTGGGAAGCCTGCTTCTCCCTCTCCCACTCCCTCTGCTTATGTTCCTTCTCTTGCTTTGTCTCTTTCTGTCAAATAAATAAATAAAATCTTAAAAAAAAATAATTTATTTATTTATTTGAGAGAGAGAGAGCACAAATGGGGGGGGAGAGGGAGAGGGGCAAAGGGAGAGGGAGAAGCAGACTCCCTGCTGAGCAGGGAGCCGGAAGTGGGGCTCGATCCCAGGACTCCGGGATCATGATCTGAGCTGAAGGCAGACCCTTAACTGACTGAGCCACCCAGGTGCCCCATTCCCAAGATACTTATTGAAAAAAAGGGAATATAGAAGCTTTCAGTGGAGGAACCCAGAAAACAATACCTTGATATACCAAAAACTTGATAATAAATGATCAAGTTTAACATCATGAGTAGTAAGACATCTAATATGATGTATTGGGAAGGACGAAACATCACATCTTTTGTATTCTTATTCAAATGTGTAATGCCAGTCTAATCATAAAAAAAACATCAGACAAACACAAATTGTGGAATAAATTCTACAATATAATTGGCCAGCACTCTTCAAAAGCATCAAGATCATTCATGAAAGACAAGGAAAGCTGAGGGATTGTCACAGATTGGAGTAGACTAAAGAGACATAAAAACTAAATGCAATGTGGGATCCTGAAACAACAAAGGAATTATTGGAATGACCAGGGAATTTTGAATAAGATCTGTAGTTTAGTCAGGAACAGTACTATACCAACATAACCTTCCTAGTTTTGATCATTGCACTGCAGTTATGTAAATGGTAACATTAGGGCAAACGTAGGGAAGTGTTTGTAGAAACTCTCACTCTCACTCTATTTTTGCAAAGTTTCCATAATCTAAAATTATTGGAATATTAAAAGGTGAGAGAGAAGAAAAGAGGTCACAGGTCAGAGCAGAAGACCAATTGGAAATTAAGTGAAACTTTTTACACTGGACTCATAGATGTAACAGAAGCAGAAGGGTTCACATTGACAAACCTTCCCTTTTTAAACCTTAAGACATTTTAAAAATCCTTATTAGTATTGATATTATTAAACAGTATGGTAGCCTTTTTATCTGGCAGTGCCAGAGGGAAAGGTGTTCTACATAAGTGCATTCTTCTGATAATGACAAATACCAAACAATTTGTTTCCTTTTTAAAAAGCCATAGTGGGCGCCTGGGTGGCTCAGTTGGTTAAGCGACTGCCTTTGGCTCAGGTCATGATCCTGGAGTACCTGGATGGAGTCCCGCATCGCGCTCCCTGCTCGGCAGGGAGCCTGCTTCTACCTCTGACCCTCCCCCCTCTCAAGTGCTCTCTCTCTCTCATTCTCTCTGTCTCAAATAAATAAATAAAATCTTTAAAAAAAAATAAAAATAAAAAGCCATAGTGTCCAAGGGATAGAGGCTTTGAAATTAGAAAAGTTGGGTTTTTCATAGTAGTTGACCATCCTTTGTAGTTTTGAAACTTTAGCCAAATTATTTAACCTCTTTGAAACTCAGTAAATTGGGAATCATAATTCTGTGCTAGTAGATTCTAATTAAATGTTACCCCCTTACACATTTATATTAATTTGATGCAAGGCTAATAACTGTTTGAACACATTTTTGTATGAAAGTTTACCCTCACAATGTATTGACGTGTGAATACCTTTTTTGTCCTTGCACTAAATACTCTCAGTTTGTTACATTCTTTGTGCCTTGTTCCTAATTTTAATTTTTTTTTTGTCTCTGCTCTTTTGCTATCAGCTTTCTTTTGTCAGAATTGTCGGTGTGCTTTTCATCAAAGAAAACATATTATTCAGTTTTGTATCGGTCACAGCACATGGTGAACTGAAGAATTTGGCAAGTGACTGAGTGAATGAAGAAGCATATAAATGAATGAATGAATTAATGCTCCTAATAGTTCATGGATTGTGAAACTAATATGAAGAAAATTCAAAGTTCAGTGAGGCATTGAAAAATTTTCAGTTATGCTTTTTAGAAGGCTTTTGTGCTTTATTGTGGATTCTTTATTTTATTTCAGAATTTACCTTTGCTCAGTATGAAATCACTATGATAATTAGCAAATATATTAATTAATATTTAAAATTGAGATTCAACATATTAAAGATATAAAAATTCTGTCATTTAATTATAATATCCTTGCACGTTCTTAGTTTCTAAAATATACATGCAGAGATAAACTCTTTTTTTTTAGTATTTTTTATTATGTTATGTTAATCACCATACATTACATCATTAGTTTTTGATGTAGTGTTCCATGATTCATTATTTGCACATAACACCCAGTGCTCCATGCAGAACGTGCCTTCTTTAATACCCATCACCAGGCTAACCCATCCCCCCCCAGAACCCTCAGTTTGTTTTTCAGAGTCCATAGTCTCTCATAGTTCGTCTCCCAATAGTCTCTCATGGATCGTCTCCCCCTCCGATTTCACCCCTTCATTCTTCCCCTCCTGCTATCTTCTTCTTTTTTGTTTTTAACATATAATGTATTATTTGAGCTAAAATCAACTGCATTAATTGTTTTACAGATACATTTTTTTATGCTACCAAAAATATGATGTACAAGTATCTCTCTCTTTCTCAGAGATATAAATTTAGAAAGTAGTAGACCATATTTAGAACTGCAATGCAAGTCTTTTCATTGATTTTTTTCTATTATACTTAGTAATTTCCAAAATATTGAAAGTCAGTAATTTGAGTATGATTCTTGGCTCACACCTGCTTTGATATGAGCTATTAGTTCCCTGCCCCCATGTTGTCCCAGAATTCTTAGGTGGAGTAGAGTCAAACACCCATCATCTGGAAACATGTAGGTTATCTGCTTTCAATGGGAGGGACAGGGAGCAGCTGTGACCAAGAGTAGGGCCAAGGAAGCTTATGCCCTCTCTAACCATACCACTACCCATCACTTAAGAATATTTCAGCATTTGTTGGGGTGCCTGGCTGGCTCCATCCATTAAGCATTTGACTCTTGATTTCAGCTCAGGTCATGATCTCAGAGTCATGAGATCGAGCCCTGTGTTGGGCTCTGCACAGGGTGTGGAGCCTGCTTCAGATTCTCTCTCCCTCTTTCCCTGCCCCCTGCCGCTCACATGCTCTCACTCCCTAAAAACCAAACAAAAAAACAAACAAACAAAAGAATATTTCAACATTTGTTACAGCTTTAAGCTCAGTTCAGGGTTCAAAGGACCTGAAAATGGATTGTTTATGTAGATCATGCCTCAGTGCAGCCTTTACCAACTCTCTCCTGAGCTGAAGGCTCGCTTAGTTTACAGTGATTTTATTTTTAGAAAGAAACACTGAAATCTGATATTCTGAAATTAATGTCTTTTATTGTGTTTACTCAATTCCCCCTCTTATTTGTTCTCACTTCTTTTTCAGAGCTTTGCTTTCCTAGACTGAATACCAGATGTCTATTGCATTACATAGTAATAGTTTGTGTTTTGATGAAAAACCACTGCCATAGTTTGGCTACTAAGAGGGCCATTCTATTGTTGTTTCTACAAGTTAACATTTGGATTGGCAGATGGGGTGGAAAAGACTGCCTAGGGTGGGGTTGTGTGATATATTGATCCTTTGAACTTGCCATGAAAGACTGTAAAACAGAAAAATAAAGAAAAGACTGTGATACACATTGCATTTATCACACCACACCCCCATTATTTGTTCTTAATAATATTGTAAAACATTTTTTATAATCAGTCCATCTAAGCTGATGTCATGTGATTTATATGTCAAAATGCAAGTCAAGCAATGCATCTTTTTCCATGAGCCATTGGAGTAAAGTATAACCATGTAAGAGAGTCCTTAAGATTATTATTATTATTATTATTATTATTATTATTATTATTATTGTTGTTGTTGTTTTATGATACCAGTCTATGGCCATAGTGATGGTTGTAAATAAGCCCATTGTCATCTTTAAGGCTAATGAGGTAGTGCGTAGAAGGACTTAACTGGATGATTGGAACAAGCTCCTACCTTAGACTCCTCTAAATACTGACAAAATCATCTTTCTAAAATGTAAATCTAATTATGTTATTCCTTTCTTACAAACAGTCAATGGTTTCCCATCACATTTAGGATTCAGCTGCCTTGGCATGTCAGAGATACTTAGACTACCTTTCTGGTTTTTCAGACTCAATTCCCAAAAGTCTACTTGGCTTCTACTCCCAAGCACACTAGTCCATAATAATTAATAATAATAGTAGTAGTAGTAATTTGCACTGCCTAAAATTATTTGGCTGTTTAATTCCTTTGTTGATTCAGTTAGGCAAAATATTCTCCTCCGCATCCTCCTCGTGAAGTTCAATGGAGCCTTCAAAATCAACTCCTTATAATTGCTTCTTTGAAGATTTTTTTTTTGTTTTTTGTTTTTTGTTTTTTTGCTTCTTTGAAGCTTTCAATGAATCATTTCTGCAGACAAAGCTTGTAACAATCAGCTCTGTTTTGCTTGGGTATAAAACTATTTTTATCATTATAGTGATTGTACTAAACTAAAAATTTAAATATTTTTTTCAATTTTGCTATAAAAATATGTTAACTTAAAAGTGTTTTCTCATATTAAATAGAAGAAACCTATTCTTTGGTAATAGTTGTATCTTACTTATCTTTCTATTTCAATGCCTGTTGCAGATCCTGACAGTCTGCTCTTAATAAAATATTTTCCCTTTACCCAACTCTCAAAAATATATATTCTTTTCCGTAGAGTTCCAAAAATTTACGGATTTGACATGTTGATTTGGCTCAAGATTATCCAGACTTGGGGAAAAATATCTTACAATGACTCTGTAAGCCACTATGTATCATTAATATGAGTATGTGTTTATTTAACTAATCCAGATGTTTACCTATTACAGTGATTTTTTTTTTTTTCTTAAGAAAATTAACAATTGAAACTTGATCTGAAAAATTCAGTCTGTCTTCCCGGCTAAAACATTGTACACATTTGGTTAACAAAGTAAGACTCCTATTTATTACAGATTAGCCTAAAATAAAAATACACAAACCCCTGATTTTTTAATTATTAGTTTTTAAAATTTTGTTTTAATTCCAGTCTAGTTAACATACAGTGTTATACTAATTTCAGGTGTACAATATAGTGATTCAGCATTTCCATACATTACTCAGTGCTCATCAGAGTAAGTGTACTGTTAATCTCCTTCACTTATTTACCCATCTACCCACCCACATCCCCTCTGGTAACCATCTGTTTGTTCTCTATAACAAACTTCTGATTTTTTTATAACTTTATCATCATTCCATTGAGCATAAACTTCTGATTTTTTTATAACTTTATCACCATTCCATTGAGCCCATTGAAAAAATAGAAAAAGAAAGATTTTTGAGACAAAGTACTTATGAACAATGGAATGACTGAAAATATCTTCAAACTGTGTAATTCCATTGATTCAAGCTGCCACCTCACTACTTTTGTATACCATTGTGTAGGTCTGTATGTGTTTTTCTAGATGATATAGCATACAATATTGACATATACTTGAAAAATTCTTTACCAATTATTTTATTATGAAATACTAGAAAATGAACATACCTTCATAGATCTCTTCATTTTGACCAATGAAAATGAATGTCTCTATTTCATTCAAATGTAAGATAAATAAATTAAATCCAGTCTTTCCATCAATTGTCCAAAATGACTTTTATGCACATAAAAGTTATAGTGTTATGGTGTTCTGTGATGAGTACAACTTATTAAAACCACATGTGCCTCCTCTTGAGTCAAAAAATATTTTTGCATATCACAAAGCCTCAAGATTCACCAAATTTTCTCCTATGACTTAAATTTCATCTTATATATAATTCAGAAAGTGATATTAAAAAAAGATCAATGTTTATATGTTGGTTTTAATATCTTTGCCTTGTCCCTAGCCAAAAATTTTCATTTTAGCTGTAAACAATTCTAATAATTTTTATTCAAAATGTGAATATGTGATTCTTAAATGTTACTGCAGGAGAGATCATGAAAATTGGCAAGATTTAGACTCACTTGAATCTTCTCTAATAGAAAATCCATATCTAAAATAAGTAAACAGGTATATCCTAAGCTTTTGGAGTGACAGCTAGACTTAATATAGACTTATCTCTGGTGGATACCATCATTTCATTGTCAAATCACTGTGTGGAACCTCAGGGACAATGAATGCTATGCCTATCAAAATTCAATGGTTTCAGGTCATTTTGTTTTGTTTTGTTTTAAGATTTATTTATTTATTTTAGAGTGAGAGAGAGCAGGGAGAGGGGCAGAGGGAGAGAGAGAGTCTCAAGCAGACTCCCCAATGAGTGTGGAACCCAAGCAAGGCTCAATCTCAGGACCCTGAGATCGTGATCTGAGCCAAAACCAAGAGTCAGATGCTCAACTGACTGAGCCACCCAGGTGCCCCTGTTTTCTTTTCTTTTAAATTGACTTCACACTTACACTACCATCTCTCTGTTGTCCCTTCTCTGCCTTTCAGTGTTTCTAACTGAAATTAGAATTTAAGACATATTATCCTATAAATGGTTAAATGAAGAATATTACAAAATTAAGAAATAAATTAACTCCTAGAACTTGCATTAATTTTATTTTATCAAAGAGTGGGAGATGGAGGGAGATGGAGCTATAGTTAGCCCCATCTTTGTAAGCCGATATTCAATCAAGCATTAGTTCGGCAAAAAAATAAATTGGTTTCTGAGGAGCAGTAGATTTTGTGTAATAAAAAATTAATAATTCACAGGTTAGTAAGGTGACTAGTTAGATGAACCTCTGAAATGTGTTGAGGAACATTATCTTCTCTATGGGACATTAGCTCTACCAATAGGTTCCCCAAAGGCATAGACGTACCAACATTTGCCATCACTCATGATATATACAGACAACATTTGTCCCACCATACCCTCCCTCTCCCAAAAAAAGAAGAAGAAAGCTTGACCAGTTTCAACTCCTGATTTAATTTTAGTACAGAAGTCCAAAATTTCATCACAGAATCATTGAAAATCTGATGTTCCCAGCTGATACCCCATATTGTAATTTAATGTTCCTTCTGGGGATGTTGCCCCAGTTTGAGATGCATGGCATTAAACTGTTGCCAAAATGTCTACTAATGTTCATAATATTTTGATGAGAATTGAAAAGTGCCACATTTGGTTGCTAGTAATAATTTTTTGTTTTTGTTTGATATTTCCATTTGTACTTCTTACATGTTTCCTCTCCGGAGTTGTTCACTAGCTTTCAGGATTTATACTTGAGATATCTTTTACAATCAGACACAGTATTGCTGTCTTTACAAGAACTTGAAATCAAGTAGTTTTATTAAAAGGGAGAAGCAGCTTGTGGCAACAATGTCACAACTGTGAAAACAACACATTACTGATGTTATTTTGTTTCTCATTAGGCTATCTAATTAGCTATTTTGATTTTTTTTTTTCAACTGACACATCTTATACGAATCTGTAGTGTCAGAAATATACACTGCAATAAACAAAGATCATTCAGTTCAATCCCCTCACATTGCAAGTGAAAAAATTGACCCCTAAAGTGGGGGGAAATTAAAGCTATTTGTCCAAAGGCTCACACTACCCCATAGATGTACAGTCAGGTCTAGAAAAAAACCCAAGATACCATGATTCCTGTCTGTCAATTCTCAAAGTCAAAAGACCTATCTACCCGTGTATACCCTTGTCTCAGTAGAAAAATAATTCAGAGAGAAACATACATAAATTGTTTCCTATCCATACCATTAGAAAACTTGAACTCATATATTTATATGTAAAAAATGCAATATAAACAACAATAACCTACTAATTTTATTAAACTTATATTAGTTGTAAGCAACATGAGTTATATAGTGGACTTTATATTATTTATATTATTTAAAACACACAAACAATCATAAGCACTTAATTGACTATTTTAGCTTAGGAATATTATATTTTAGCAACCATTAACTGGTTAGTTTACCAGTAGGTAGATCTTTGTAATATGAAGAATGAATGAGAATTATGCATAATTTCCCAGTAAAAATGGAAAAGATATGTTTATTTATCCAGTTGAAGGTTTATCAGGAGGGCATTTGAAGTCCATCTATGGGCCTTTATATTACTTTGAAAATCACTCTTATACAGGATTTCAAATTATTCTTAAATCCTTTCTTTTTAATGTCACTTTTCTCACTAAATTGACCAAATATTTAAGGAAATTGATTCCATACTTAAAGATCCAGGGAATATAAAATTATAAAGGCGATGTCAATTTAAGAAATTATCATTCACAACCCCATGATTAGGTAGACACAAGCTAATGTACATACACAAAAGTAACAATTCACTTTATATATGGATAGCAAGGAGATTCCACACCCACTTAATTGCTTACACTAATTTTTCTGAGACTTAAATTTATGTCAGTTGAACACCTTACCATGAATCTTAGGACCATTTTCATTTTCCTTTCACTTCAAATACAAGGAAACGCAGGAAAGAAAAAGTGTTTGATGAGTATTCTATGATTCTGTGGAACTTGTAATCTTTTCTTAGAATTATCAAATTCTATTATTATTATTGTTTTGCATCAGAGACTAAGCGGTTTTTGCTGGAAGGAGGAGGCGAGGTGATTGTTGATGGTGGGATTTATAATAAAATCATTCATAGATACTTCATAATGCCTACTGCTAACAAACACATGGGAAAGATGATTAAATTCTCAGTGTTCCCAAACATGTTGAACATAAAATAATTAAGACTTTATATCTAAAATCCAGTTTATAAGAAATCTTACAGGTAGAGGGATATGATAAATGACACCTAGAAGGAATACTGAGAAGGAATCTGGCAAACTCAGGATATGGGTTTAGGGCAGTTAAGGATTTACATCCTGCATTTGTCCTCTTTTTCTCTTTATTTTTTGTTAAACAAGGTTGATTCACCTATGTTCATAGCTATCTATAAAATAATGTAGACCATATGCCATGCCACGCACATGTATGTTACCTAACTTCACCATTAAAATCATGAAGCAGTTATTATTTAACCTATTTTATAGTTAATGAAAATCAGAGTTAGAAAGGTCCAAAATCACACATTTAATAGGTGGTAAAGTTAGACTTCAAAGGCAATCTGATTTCAAAGTTTATACCTCTATGCATGACACCATTTTTTTTCTCAGTATGGTTGATGGGAAAATGGCACCAAGGATTTTAAAGAGTTTATTAAATAAAAGGCAGATTTTATGTCTGCTGAATCAAAATTTCTGGAGA
The DNA here is from genome assembly GCF_011800145.1 of Mirounga leonina. NCBI lineage: Eukaryota > Metazoa > Chordata > Mammalia > Carnivora > Phocidae > Mirounga > Mirounga leonina. The sequence continues at coordinate 17,557,836 of NW_023270418.1, read as the reverse complement.
TAAGGTCCAGGTATCTGTCTTTGTTAAAGGCTCCTCAGGTAGGTCTATATAGGATACAATTCTAGTGCCCTGGTATGTTTGGATGCTGGAGCTGATGTACTGAATTAAGAATATGTGGGTTATAATAAAAAAATCTTTGCGTGTGTGTGTAAGACTGTTAAATCACAGACCTGTACCTCTGAAACAAATAATACATTATATGTTTAAAAAAAAAAAAGAAGATAGTAGGAAGGGAAAAATGAAGGGGGGGGAATCAGAGGGGGAGGTGAACCATGAGAGACTATGGACTCTAAGAAACAAACTGAGGGTTCTAGAGGGGAGGGGGGTGGCGGGATGGGTTAGCCTGGTGATGGGTATTAAAGAGGGCACGTTCTGCATGGAGCACTGGGTGTTATACGCAAACATGAATCATGGAACACTACATCTAAAACTAATGATGTAATGTATGCTGATTAACATAACATAATAAAAAAATTTGGTATTAAAAAAAATCTTAAAAAGGTGGGGGGCACCTGGGTAGCTCAGGCAGTTAAACGTCTGCCTTTGGCTCAGGTTGTGACCCCAGGGTCCTGAGATTGAGCCCTGTGTGGGGCTCCCTGCTCAGTGGGGCATCTGCTTCTCCCTCTCCCTCTGCCCTCCCCCTCCATTTGTGCTCTCGCTCTCAAATAAATAAATAAATAAACTTAAAAAAATATGAGGATGATGACCAGCTGATTTAGTAGGCACAAGCCATCCACAGGGGGTTGGCAGGTAGCTTCCTCTGCATCCAAACTCCCACTTTCGAGAAGTAAAAACCCCCAGGGTCCTTTTGATTGAAGGCACAGTTTCAATACATTCACAGAAAGGAAGTAAAGTCACAAATGTTATTACTTACAAATTCCATAAATGGGGTTGGGTGGGGAGGAGTGTGCATTGACCTAGAAGAAGGGCAGTCCCCCATCCCAGGTCATGAGCCAGCTAGAGATAGAGAGCAGGGTACCAAGGACTTACTACTTCAAAGGCGGTTGGGGTGGAGGTGATTAATTTTTGTGGGTTTAACTCTAGGCAGCACCTCAGAAAAAAACAAAGATTGTTTTTCTCAACACAGATAGGACTGTGCTATAGTGATTCCAACAAAAAACAAATACCCCAAAAGAAAACACAACAAAACTTGCTTAAACATTTAAATAGATCATAAAGCAATGGAAGAAATGAGCTTGAAAGCCTTTAGCCATGTTTAAAATGGTTGGGTTTGATTATATCTTCACTCTATTTTTTTTTTGTTTTTTGAAGTATTGGCCTAGAATTCAACTGTTTGACCTTGCCTTTGATACTTAGCACTTCTTCCTCATTTGGACTTGATTAGAATGATGTGTTTAGTGTCTGATTTTATGCACTCCTTTCCCAAATTCACTCAACCTCTGATTCTTTCCATTTTTAGCCACTTTTGGATAAGCATTCCACCTAACTTAGACCCAGAATCTAGAGTGCAAACCTTAAAACTCATGCTCCTGGCCTGTATTCTGACCCAATCTGTTTGATAAAGGAAACTTTTTGCTCTAATTGTGTCTTCTATAACAATTATACCTGAAAGTGGGGAAAATTACACCTGTAAGAGTAGATAGAACATGCTGATAGAATTAAAAAGGAGTGTGGATATCTACTACTGCAGAAAAAGTATTAAAATACTTCAGAGTTTTTCATCCACATATTCAAGAAATTCAACTGTGGTAATGCTATCTGATTATTTCAGACTCATAAGAGACACATAGCCTTCTTGAATTCATTTGTTTATATATATCTAAAAATACGCCCTGGAAACATTCTTTCTTTCCTTTGCTAATAATTTTCCTGTATGAGTTTCCTCATTAATTTCTATTTTAGCCCATGCAGAAGTTAGCTAGAATACTCATCAGAGTCTCTTCAAATACCTGAAAGCTTCTGTACTCTGACTCGCTGCTGCTGTTTGGTTCTCACTTTCAGTGTTTTTCAGGGAAGAATGTCAATGGTCAACACTCTCCTTTAGCATTACCAAGCTCGCGTGAGGAAGTGGACATTCTTCTTCCACTCCGCACATTTTTTTTTCTACTGAAACATGGTGTTTCTCTTTTTTGTTTTTCCCCTACATACTGCTTTTACATTTTTGTTTTTATTTAAATTCCAGTTAGTTAACATACAGTCTAATATTAGTTTCAGGTGTACAATATAGAGATTTAAGACTTCCATAAAATACCTGCTGCTCATCACAAGTGCGCTCTGTAATCCCCACCACCTATTTCTCCCATCTCCCCACCCGCCACCCCTCTGGTCACCATCAGTGTGTTCTCTATAGTTAAGGGTCTGTTTCTTGATTTGTTTTTGTTTTTTTTTTTTCTTTCTCTCTCTCTCTTTCCTTTGTTCATTTGTTTTGTTTCTTAAATTCCACATATGAATGAAATCACTTAGTATTTGTCTTTCCCTGACTGACTTGTTTTTATTAGCCATATACTCTCTTGCTCCATTCACGTTACTGCAAATGGCAAGATTTCATTCTTTTTTATGGGTGAGTAATATTACACACATATATATATGCCACTTCTTCTTTATCCATTCATCAGTTGATGGACACTGGGGCTGGTCTCTACAATTTTTTTTCTCATAACCTTTAGATAATAAGGTTATCTCACACATCTAATGAATCCGTAAGGCACAAATAAGTGATACATTGAGGAAAATATAAGCAAAGATGCCATCTCGCTGTTCTCATCTTTACCACTGTCACTATGTGCCATATACTATACAGAAGTAAATGACCATTTGTCTTTCTGGACAGAGAAAACAAATTTTAAATAAAAACTGTGGCTGACATATTATTTAGTCTATGCAAACAGTTCCATTTTGTCTTTCAACCAGCATTCCACTTGAATGGAGGAAAGAACAACTCAGTTAAACACGCTGGTGTGGGGACACACTGTGGGGTTATATAATACACATGACAGCACAGATGAACTTTGATGTGGGATGGTGAAGCTGACACCAGACTCATCTTGTGAAGTCATAAGGAAGTGTCAGTTGTAGTTAAGAACATCTGAACACACAGATTATTACTCCACCATGGTTATCAGGAGTATTGCCTTATCCTTCTGCCAAGATTCGACATTCAGAGAGAAAGAAAGAAATGCTTCTGAACAGTAGCTCACAGTAAAGAACAGAATATTCTTAAGGAACTGTGTTGGGTCATTTGAAGAGAAGGGATTTTGTTTCTATTTTGTGATTTTTTTTTCAAAGAAATGACAGATAGATGAGCACCAAACACCAAAACTTAAAAGGAAAAGAACAATAAAAGCAAACAAAGTGTGCTGTGGACACCCACAGTTTGGGGTGAGAATCTGAGTTTTTGTCTCCAGCTCAGGAAACACTAGAGCTGTTTGGATACCATCACATTGAACGTTTTAACCCCCGGAGAGTTATTTCCGTTCCTTATTTCTTTTCATTTGAATGAATCTCTTAACTTGTAAGTCACAATGAAAGCAAAACATAGTGTATACCTCATTTTGTTTGAACTCTATGGCGCCACTTTTATCTCCCTTGTGAAAAGTACATTATTCATTGAAAAAAAATTAATTATTGCCATTTACCCAGACAGAAGAGTTGTTACTGTTGATACAGGATAAGAATACTCCCATTTAAAGATATTCATTATAATGACTCAAAACACTTAACATTTACATTCTACTATTTAATCTTTGATTTAATTCAAGTTCTGCAGGATGAACACGGTTGTGATTATGTTTTTCATTTAAAAACTTCCTGTATGTTATACAACATGACTCTCATTGGTTTAAAGTATTTAAAAACATTTTGGTGGATAGTAAATATTGTCCTCAAAATAACATAATAGAATGGAAAACATAAAACACAAAACAACACCTTAAGGACCTGGCTTGAAATGGGGCAAACCTTGACCTGGGACAAAGGTTTTAAGTTTTTGACTCTGGCTTTGAGCAATTGATGTTCCAACTCATAGACAGTTCCCTTTGCTGTGAATCAAGGTCACTCAAAAACATGATGTCATAGGTTCAATGTAATTCCTTTGTTTTTTAAGATCTTATTTATTTATTTGAGAGAGAGAGAGAGAGAGCATGAGCTGGGGGGAAGTGCAGAAGGACAAGCAGACTCCCACCTGAGCATGGAGCCCAATGTGGGGCTCGATCCCAGGACTCTGGGATTATGACCTGAGTCGAAGTCAGACACTTACCCAACTGAGCCACCCAGGCACCCCTCAATGTAATTCTAAAAAGAGTTTCTATTTTTTTTTAAGGATTTATTTATTTATTTGCGAGGGAGAGAGAGTGGGGAGGAATGGAGGGAGAAAGAGAGAGAAACTTTAGCAGACTCCTCTCTGAGCTTGGAGCCTGACATGGGGCTTGATCTCAGAACCCTGAGATCATGACCTGAGCTGAAATCAGGAGTTGGTTGCTCAACTGATTGCACCACCCAGGGGCCCCTGAAAAGAGTTTCTATTTACATGTCCAATTATTTTTCCTAATCTTTTATTAAAATTCAATTTATCTGCTCACCTATAACTTGAAACCTCTATCAAAAAAAATTAAAATCATCATTATTTCCTCAGAGAAGATCAATATTTATTAAATGAAACTGTTCAATATGCTCATAATATATTTTTTGTTTTTAATTAATTGGTAATATACTTGTGTCAGCTCTTGCTCCAAAACAATATTTAGTGACTTAAAAATAGTAATCTTTATTTAGATTGCAATTCTGTGGGTTAGCAAGTTGGGCTGGCCTCAGCTGGGTTGTTGCCCAGTTGGTTTCTTGGATGGGCTCAATCAAGTCTGGGGTCAGCCATCAGATTATATGGGGACTGGTTGGCTTAGGATATACTTCTTGGAATGCTCTTCTCCTCTACACATGGTTTCTCTGACATCAACTGGCAGGCTCTTCCAGGCTTATTTAGATGGCTTCTGGGCTCCCAGAAACATCAAAAACAGAAGCTGCGAAGCTTAAAAATAAAACATATCAAGAGTGATGTTGTGTAAACTCAGAGCAAGTCACAGACCAGTCACTCTTTAACAGGAGTAGTTGCAAAACATTGTTGTCAATTTGCAAACTTCCAGGGCAGTTAGTAAGAGAGTGTTCTACATGCCATATACCAGGATTCAACATTAGTAAGTGGGTTGAGAAGTTTTGTTTTCTTACGTTTCTATATTTTGCAGCAAATTTAGAGGGAGAATCCAGTGCAAGCTAAAGTGGCCAGGAATAATAAAGGTTTGTCCCATTGAAAACCTGTCATGTCTTCCCTAGTTACCCCGAACAACAGTTAGCTTCAACTCCCTTTGTGTTATGTTAAACTTAACTGTTTTTGTTGCTGATGTTCATTGTTTGAAAACAATAGTATTATTTTTAACTCAGTAAAGATGATCACCTTCAAATTATATTATCTTATGGACTGAATTGTGTTTCCTCAAAATTCGGATGTTGAAGTCCTAACTCCCAATAATACCTCATCATGTGGCTTTATTTGGCAACAGAACTTTTGAAGAGGTAACTAAGTTAAAATGAGGTTACATGGCTGGGCTCTAACCCAATATAACTGATGGCCTTATAAGAAAAGTTTAGAACACAGGCACACACAGAGACCAGGTGATGACACAGGAAGAAGATCGCCACCTACATACAAACCAAGGAGAATTGTCTCCGAAGAAATCAATCTTGCCCCACCTAGATCTCAGATGGTTTGCTTCCAAAATTGTGAGGAAATGCATTCTGTTTATTTTTTATACACAGTATGGTTTCTTTTCTTTTTAATTTTTCTTTGTTTTTAAGGTTTTATTTAAATTTCAGTTAGTTAGCATACAGTCTAATATTAGTTTCAGGTGTACAATATAGTGATTCCACATTCCATACAACACCCGGTGCTCATCACATCCCCATCACCTACTTCTCCCATCCCCTTACCCACCTTCCCTCTGGTCACCATCAGTGTGTTCCCTTATAGCTAAGAGTCTGTTTCTTGGTTTGCCTCTCTCTCCCTCTCTTTTTTTCCCCCTTTGTTCATTTGTTTTGTTTCTTAACTTCCATATACGAGTGAAATCATATGGTATTTGTCTTTCTCTGACTGGCTTATTTTGCTTAGCATAATATTCTCTCACTCCAGCCATGTCGTTGAAAATGGCAAGATTTCATTTTTTGTGTGTGGCTGAGTAATATTCCATTGTATACACCACCTCTTCTTTATCAATTCATCAGTCAATGGACATTTGAGGTGTCCCTGTAGTTTAGCTATTATAGATAGTGCTGCTATAAACATTAAGGTGCATGTATCCCTTTGAATTAGTATTTTTTGTATTCTTTGGGTAAATACCTAGCAGGGAAATTGCTGGATCTATTTTTTTTTCATTCAGATATGATATTTAATTAATTAATTTATTTATTTTTATTCTTATGTTAATCCCCATACATTACATCATTAGTTTTAGATGAAGTGTTCCATGATTCATTGTTTGTGCATAACACCCAGTGCTCCATGCAGAATGTGCCCTCCTCAATACCCACCACCAGGCTAACCCATTGGATCTATTTTTTAAATTTTGAGGAAACTCCATACTATTTTCCAGAGGGGCTGCACCAGCTTGAATTCCCATCAACAGTGCAAGAGTGTCCCTCTTTCTGCACATCCTCCCCAACACCTGTTGTTTCTCTTGTTGATTTTAGCCATTTTGACAGGTACGAGGTGATATCTCACTGTAGTTTTTTTTTTAAAGATTTTATTTATTTATTTGAGAGAGAGAGAATGAGAGAGAGCACATGAGAGGGGGGAGGGTCAGAGGGAGAAGCAGACTCCCCGCCGAGCAGGGAGCCCGATGAGGGACTCGATCCAGGGACTCCAGGATCATGACCTGAGCTGAAGGCAGTCGCTTAACCAACTGAGCCACCCAGGCGCCCTCACTGTAGTTTTGATTTGTTTTTCCCTGATGATGAGTGACGTTAAGTATCTTTTCATTTATCTGTTGGCCATCTGTATATCTTTTCTGGAAAAATGTCTGTTCATGTCTTCTGTCTGTTTTTAATTGGATTATATGTTTTTTGGGTGTTGAGTTTCATAAGTTTTTTATATATTTTTGATATTAACCCTTTATCAGGTAGGTCATTTACAAATATGTTCTCCCATTTCAAAGGTTGTCTTTTAGTTTTGTTCACTGGGCAGAAGTTTTTGTTTTTTTGTTTGGTGAAGTCCCAATAGTTTATTTTTGCTTTTGTTTCCCTTGCCTCAGGAGATATATCTAATAAGAGGTTGCTAGGGCTAATGTCAAAAAGGTGACTGCTTATGTTCTCCTCTAGGATTTTAATGGTTTCCTATCTCACATTTAGGTCTTTCATCCATTTTGAATTTATTTTTGTGGATAGTGTAAGAAAGCGGTCCAGTTTCATTCTTTCATATGTTGCTGTCCAGTTTTCCCAACACCATCTGTTGAAGAGGCTCTTTTTTTCCATTGGATATTCATTCCTACTTTGTCAAAGCCCAAATAATTGTGGGTTCATTTATGGGTTTTCTCTTCCATTGGTCTGTGTGTCTATTTCTGTGCCAGAACCATACTGTCTTGAGCACTACAGTTTTATCATATAACTTGAAGTCTGGAATTGTGATGTCTCCAGCATTGCTTTGGCTATTTGGGGTCTTTTGTGGTCCCATACAAGTTTTAGGATTATTTTTTCCAGCTCTGTGAAGAATGTTGTGGTATTTTGATAGGAATTGCATTAAATGTGTATCACTTGAGTAATACAGACATTTTATTTTTTTATTTTTATTTTTTTTTTAAGATTTTATTTATTTATTTGACAGAGAGAGACACAGCGAGAGAGGGAACACAAGCAGGGGGAGTGGGAGAGGGAGAAGCGGGCTCCCCGCTGAGCAGGGAGCCCGATGCGGGGCTCGATCCCAGGACCCCGGGATCATGACCCGAGCCGAAGGCAGCCGCTTAACCGACTGAGCCACCCAGGCGCCCAGAGTAATACAGACATTTTAATAATGTTTGTTTTTCGAATCCATGAGCATGGAATGTCTTTCTACTTCTTTGTGACCTCTTCAATTTCTTTCATCAGTGTTTTATAGTTTTCAGTGTATAGGTCTTTCACCTCTTTGTTTAGGTTTATTCCTAGGTATCTTATTGCTTTGGGTGCAATTGTAAATGGGATTGATTCCTTAATTTCTCTTTCTGCTGCTTTATTATTGGTGTATAGAAATGTAACAGATTTCTGTACTTTGACTTTGTATCCTGTGATTTTCTGAATTTGTGTATCAGTTCTCACAATTTTTTGGTGGAGTCTTTCGGGTTTTCTATATAGAGTATCAGGCCATCTGCAAATAATGAAAGTTTGACTTCTTCCTTACTGATTTGGATGCCTTTTATTTCTTTGTGTTTTCTGATTGCTTTGGTTAGGACTTCCAGTACTATGTTGAATAAAAGTGGTGAGAGTGGACATCCTTGTCTTATTCCTGAACTTAGGGAGAAAGCTTTCAGTTTTTCCCCATTAAGGATGATATTAACTGTGGGTTTTTCATATATGGCCTTTATTATGTTGAATTATGTTCCCTCTAACCCTTTGTTGAGGGTCTTTATCATGAATGGATGTTGTACTTTGTCAAATGTGTTTTTTGCATCTGTTGAGAGCATCATATGGTTCTTATCCTTTCTCTTATTGATGTGATGTATCACATTGATTTGTGAATATTGACCCACCCTTGCAGCCTAGGAATAAATCACACTTGATCATGGTGAATAATTATTTTCATGTATTGGATTCCATGTGCTAGTATTTTATTGAAAACTTTTGCATCCATGTTCATCAAGGATATTGCCCTGTAGTTTTCTTTTTTATTGGAGTCTTTATCTGGTTTTGGTATCAGGGTATGCTGGCCTCATAGAATGAGTTTGGAAGTTTTCCTTCCTTTTTTTATTTTTTGGGATAGTTTGAGAAAAAATAGGTATTAAGTGTTTGGTAAAATTCACCTGTGAAGCCATCTGACACTGGACTTTTGTTTGTTGGGAGGTTTTTTATTACTGTTTCAATTTCTTTGCTGGTTATCAGTCTGTTCAAGGTTTTATTTCTTCCTGTTGCCCTATTTGTTGACATATAGTTTTTCATAATATTCTCTTATAATTCTTTGTATTTTTGTGGTGTTATTTTTTCCTCTCTCATTTGTGATTTAATTTATTTGAGTCCTTTCTCTTGTTCTTTTGTTTTGTTTTGTTTTGTTTTGATAAATCTGACTAAGGAATATCAATTTTATTAATTTTTCAGTGAACTAGCTCCTAGTTTCATTGATTTGTTGTATTATTTTTTTAAGATTTTTTATTTTAGAGAGAGAGAGCATATATGAACAGGGGGAGGGGCAAAGGGAAGAAGAGAGATTGCTCAAACAGACTCTCCACTGAGTGCAGAGCCTGATGCAGGGCTTGATCCCAGGATCCTGAGATCATGATCTGAGCCAAAATCAAGAGTCTGATGCTGAACTGATTGAGCCACCCAGGTGCCCATTTTTTTTTAGTTTCTGTATCATTTATTTCTGCTCTATACTTTATTATTTCCCTTCTTCTGTTGTTTTAGGCTTCATTTGTTGTTCTTTCTCTAGCTCCTTTAAGTATAAGTTTGTGTATTTGGGATTTTTCTTACTTTTTGAGGTAGGCCTGTATTGCTATATACTTCCCTTTTAGGACTGCTTTTGTTGTATCCCAAAGATTTTGGATTCATTTTTATCTGTTTTCATGTATTTTTTTATTTCTTTGGTTTCCTGGTTGACCCATTCAGTTGTTTAGTAGCATGTTGTTTAACCTCCATGTATTCGTGGTCTTTCCAAATTTTTTCTTGTGGTAGACTTCATTTCATAGCATTGTGGTCAGAAAATATGCATGGTATGATCTCAATCTTCTTGTACTTGTTGAGGCCTGATTTGTCAAGATTCAATATGTGATGTATTCTGGAGAATGTCCCATGTGTTCTTGAAAAGAACGTGTATTCTGCTGCTTTAGGATGAAATGTTCTGAATAGGTTTTCAGTCCCTCTGGTCCAGTTTGCCATTCAAAGTCATTGCTTCCATGTTGGTTTTCTGTTTAGTTGATCCACCCACTGATGTAAGTGAAGTGTTAAAGTCCCCTACTATTACTGTATTATTACCAATTAATTCCTTTATGTTTGTCATTAATTGTTTTATATATTTGTGTGCTCCCATGTTGGATGCATAAATATTTATAATCATTAGATCTTCTTCTTGGATTGTCCCCTTTATTATGATATAGCGCCCTTCTTCATCTCTTGTTACAGTCTTTGGTTTAGAGTATAGTTTGTCCAATATAAGTATTACTATTCTGGCTTTCTTTTGACATACATTTGCATGATAAATATTTCTCCACCCCCTTACTTTCAATCTGCAGGTGTCTTTAGGTCTAAAGTTAGTCTCTTATAGGCAGCACATAGGTGGGTCTTGTTTGTATCCATTCTGTATCCATTCTGACACCTTATGTCTTTTGATTGGAGCATTTAGTCCATTTACATTCAGAGTTATTATTGATAGTTCTGTATTTAGTGCCATTTTATTACTTGTTTTGTCATTTCTGGAGATTTTCTCTGATCCTTTCTTGCCTTTGTTGCTTTTGGTCTCTCCTTTGCACTCAAAGACACCCTTTTAATATTTCTTACAGGGTAGGTGTAGTGGTCACAAGCTCCTTTCATTTTTGTTTGTCTGGGAAACTCTTCCTCTCTCCTTCTATTCTGAATGATAGGCTTGCTGGCTAGAGTATTCTTGGCTGCAGATTTTTCCTATTCAGCATTTGCCCCACAGAACTCTCTGGTAGGGAGATGTAGCATGGGTGGGAGTTTGTGCTGGTCTTCCGGGAAAAGGGCCCACTGCACTGGGATTGAGGCAAGCCTGACTGAGGGGCAGTCCTGCCAGAGCACAGGGCTATGTGACTTGGCGTAAGCAGGTTAGGCAGCCATTGTGAGCCCTGTACTGCTTCCAGCTGGTGGTCCTGTGTTTATGCTGGAGATGGGGGAGGGAAATGGCACTGGCCAGCTCTTTAGTCCCAAGAGAGGTGTCTCCATGTATGTTGCCTCTCAGGGAAGTGCTCCTAGAATAGCAAATAATCTCTCTCCTCTGTGCCCCAGGGGTTCTTCAGATAGCTATTTCCACACAGTCTCCCCTAGGTTGTTTGCCTGCCTTCTCTCCAAGAGTAGGGCCATGCCATCAGGGCTCTAGTACAGCCAAGTCTGTGACCTTTAAAACTCCAGGTCCTGCTTGTTGCAAGAACTCACAACAATCAGCCGCTCTCATTTTCCCAGCCAATGGTTTTGGGAAAACGTTTCCGTCTGCATTCCCCTGTGTGCTCCTCTCACTCTCACCTTTCTCTGAGACCAGGGGTCCCTCCCCTCTGCAGCACCCGTTTTCCATTTTTCCCCTAAAGAATGTCTCCACACTTATTACCCTTTTCAATATGGTTTCTTCTCTTCCCTTAGTTTTGCAGTTTATTCTGTCAGTCTTCAGGTTGATTTCTGGGGTATATAGAATGATTTGATAGTTATCTAGTTGTGTTTGAGGGCAGACAAGCCCAGGGTCCTCCTACATTTCTGTTTAAATCCCACAATGTATGCATTTTGTTATGGCAGCCCTAGCAAACTAATGCATGTTCTGTGTAACTTAATTTCATTTTTTGTTTTTGTTCATTGTTTGGAACACTTCAAAATGCATATTTTGTTTAATTTTAATCACTTGTAATAAAGGATACTAAAAAGCATAGAGAAGGATGAAAAATTATAGTTAATGACAAGAAAATTAAAATTTTGAGAAAAATTACTAGTGTATTTTCAATTCGGTAAAGATAGCTATCTCAAAATTATAAAGTGTACCTAGGACTAATAATAATACCCCATATACAAAATAATTTGCATACAAAATTTTCATAACACAAATGAGTAATTAGACACTGTTGCAATTATATCTTGCTGCATAACAAATTATCCAAAACTTGGTGGCTGAAAACAAAAATTTAGTATCCGTTTTTACAATTCTTTGGTTTGACTGGACTCAGCTGGGTAGTTCTCTCTGGATTTTACATGCAGCTGCAATGGGACAAGATCTATGGCTATGGTTATCTAAAGGCTCAATTGGTCTTAATTGAATGGTCCCTTCATTTTCACAGCTGACACATTGACTTTCTTTGGTTGCTCTTTATCTCCACACGGGATCTCGTCTTGTGTATGAGGCTTGGGTTTCTCAGAGCAAAGTGATTCCAGGGTAGTGTTTTGTGTTGGTCTCAGCCTATCGACAACCATTGTTATGGCTGGACCAGCCCTTGTTCCTATTATGTTTATAACACAGCGTCAGCAATAAACATCAGGAAACTTTGGGGAGAAAAAAGGTTTATTACTTACAAGTCCTAAAAATGACACAGCACACAAAGGGCCACACAGTGAGGTCACTGGGGAAAGAGAGAGAGAGACAAAGACAGAGAGAGAGGGCCAGGGCCTGGCATTCTGCTTTTATTGGGATTGAGGGTGGGGGCCTAGGGTTTTGCAGGCTGTCTCTGGCTGCCAATTAGCTTATTAGAAATTGCCTTTGAAGTAGATACCTTTTTCAAGTGGATACATCTGCAATCAGATCTTAGGTCAGTCACTTGCATTATAAAAAAGAAAAACCAACTGTCAGTGCTAACACTACAGGTAGTCATACTTCCTACACAGTGGCAGGCTTCCAAGAGGAAGTTTACCAGGCTAAATGAAGATTCCACATTGACCAACCTTACCCCTCAAGTCCTCCAGTATTTTTCCATTAGCTTACCCCAGCATTTAAAAATCCTCCTGTCTTTAATTTCAGAGGGATTGAGTTCAGTCTCTCACCCTTATTGCAATAATATTGAACCCTACTGAAATTGTCTTAAGTAAAGTCTTCCTGTCCTGTTTAACTCTGCCTGGTGCAATGTTTTTCCTTTGACCCCTGAAATAAGTTTGCTGTTTGTAAGATGTAAATTTAATTAACAAACTGTTTTCACTGGTTTCTCTTTGACATCCACAAGTAGAGTTCTGGGAACTTGATGTTAGTGTTCTTCTTTGATACCAAATAGAAGCAATTTTTAAAGTACTTTGCAAATATGTAGACTATGATTTAAGTACTTCAGTAATGATGATAATGAAGATGATGTTGATACTAGATAAAGAAAAGTATTTTTGATACTTGTATAAGACATAAAACAATAAACACATAAATATATTATGTTTAAGGTTCAAATGTCCAACAGCTTAGATTATCTAGGCTGCTATTTTTAAAGAGGTAACAAGAAAGCATGTATACTATAAAAAGAGATTAAAGTCATGGTGAATTGTTAGTCATATACCAATGTGTTAATATTAAAAGGTCACAGTGGTTCTATTTATTAAAAGTGTTTTTTTTTTTTCTGTTTTCTTATGAAAAAGCTTAATGAAATCTATATTATTAAATAAAACTGGAGAAAACCACCTGCATTCAAAGGATTACATATCTTGGGGCTTACTCCAGCAAGAGTGTGATTGACAAAATAACTTACATTTTTTTTTCATTTTGTTTAATAAAAATTGATTGTGCTTATTATGCTTCATGCCATCACTCTACTGCAGGAGCTGAGGAGGCATTTCTTGATAAGTCCTATTTGCAACCACTTGAAATTCATCATCATTTTTCTCCTCATTCCTAAATAAGGATTTTCATTGAAAATTTGGTGAAATTCCATTCTCCATTTTTTGAGTTACTGAAGCAGTAAAATTAGATATTTTTCACCTTCATGTTTTTTCAGGTACAATTTGGAGTGAAGGTCATTAAAGAAAATTCTGGTGTAAGCATAGTTCCAAAAGTGGAAAAATTTTTATTTGACATTGTATATACAAAACCTTCTCTATGTTTTGGATTTTGAAGTTAACATAAAATAAAAATGTAGCAATTTTGGTTAATTCTTTAATGACTGTGTTATTTGTCAATTCTCATTTCCTGTTCTTATTTCTAGTTCCCTTTTTTATGATACATTAAGATTCAGCAAGAATTATTTTATGTTTTCTGTTATAATGTAAAAGAATAATTGTTTCAACATTCTAGTGGTTAAGCTACCTTAAAGGTGCTGGAGTGGGGGGTGGGGTGGGAGGGAGGGGGTGACTGGGTGATAGACACTGGGGAGGGTATGTGCTCTGGTAAGTGCTGTGAATTGTGCAAGATTGTTGAATCTCAGATCTGTACCTCTGAAACAAATAATGCAATATATGTTAAGAAAAAAAAAAAGAAGAAGAAGAAGGTAGCGGGAGGGGAAGAATGAAGCGGGGGAAATCGGAGGGGTAGACGAACCATGAGAGATGATGGACTCTGAAAAACAACCTGAGGGTTCTAGAGGGGAGGGGGGTGGGAGGATGGGTTAGCCTGGTGATGGGTATTGAGGAGGGCACATTCTGCATGGAGCACTGGGTGTTATGCACAAACAATGAATCATGGAACACTACATCTAAAACTAATGCTGTAATGTATGGGGATTAACATAAGAATAAAAAAATAAATAAATAAAAGCAAAAAAAAAATAAATATGTTCATGTGATTTTTATAACTTTCCATATGAGTTAAACCATGTAACAAAAAGGTCACATGACTTTATCTGGATTCCATTAGTTCTATTAGCCAGTAGATTTGGATTATGAATATAAAGGAAATTCTTGGAAGTAAAAATGTTTTCTATTATTAGAATTAGAAAATTAACAGCTACTTAAAATTTAGGAAAATAACCAAATAAAAATAAAATGTAAAAATAAAGATCCCCTAAATCCCTACACCCACACATAGCAATAGAAACATACAGCATTTCCTACAAGTACTTTAACATACACACACATGCACACACATATAATATCACTTATGGTAGGCTAAAAAAAGGCTCAACAAAATGTAACCACGTCCTAATCCCTTGGAACTAGTGAATGTTACCCACATGTTGAAAAAAAAGAAGGACTTTGCACATATGTTTAAGTTAAGAATCTTGGGATGAAGAGATTATCCTTAATTATCCAGATGGACCTTAAACACAATCACCCATATACCTTCTCTGAAGAGGGAGGTGGAAGGAGTAGACACACAGAGAAGCTGATGTGACTATGGAAGCAGAGATTAGAGCAAGGTGGCTACGAGGTAGGAAAGGCTGACAACCACCAGAAAGTGTGAACAGTGAGGAACAAATTCAACCCTAGAGCTTCCAGAGGAAGCATGGCTTTGCTGACATCTTCATTTTGACCCAGTGAAACTGGTTTTGGACTTCTGACTTCCAGAACTCTGAGAAAATAAAATTTCTGTTGTTTTAAGTGTGCAATAATTTGCAATAATCTAAGAAACTAATATAGCACATAATTATAAACACATTGTATGCAAAGTTTTGTTTTCTACTGTTGCCATTTTATTAGTTTCTACTGTCCTTTTCACTAGTGTACATGCTTTATATCTGTTGCACTCTAGTCACTGGTAATTACAGGTCCTTAGGAATTTGTGATAAGAAATATATGAAATAATTAACAATTAATGATAAATACATAGCTTATTATTTTTTCACTTTAAATGGTTATTTATTATTTCATGTTACAGAATATTTTTTAAAAGATGTTGGTCTTTTAAAAATTTTTGCTATTGTTCATAGTATTGTATCGAATATATTTATGCTTAATTTCTTTCTTTTTTTTAAGATTTTATTTATTTATTTCACAGAGAGAGAGATAGTGAGAGCAGGAACACAAGCAGGGGGAGTGGGAGAGGGAGAGGCAGGCTTCCCGCTGAGCAGGGAGCCCGATTCGGGGCTCGATCCCGGGATTCTGGGATCATGACCTGAGCCAAAGGCAGATGCTTAATGACTGAGCCACCCAGGTGCCCCTAATTTATTTCTTTATTTGGCATTGCTTTCCTTAGGGTAAACAAGTCCTTTAGTGTCTCTGCATAGTTTATTTATCTGGAACAGGTAAAATTTAGACCAGATGACTCCTAAGATCACTTTCTACTACTGTATTCAAGTTATTGTTTTCTAAGAAGTAGTGAGAGAAGGTGGAAGTTGGAAGGTAAAAAATATTCAGAATAGTTAAAAAATATACATACACTCAGGACATGACTATTTGATAACTATGTATCCTGCCACATTACTGAATGCTGTATGAGTTCTACTAATTTGGGGGTGGCATCTTTTGGATTTTCCACATAAAGTATCATGTCATCTCTGAAGAGAGTTTGACTTCTTCTTTGCCAATCTGAATACATTTTATTTCTTTTTGTTTTCTGATCGCTGTTGCTAGGACTTCTAGTACTATGTTGTACAACAGTGGTGAGAGTAGGCATCCTTGTCGTGTTCCTGATCTTAAGGGAAAGGCTCTCAGCTTTTCCCCATTGAGAATGATATTCACTGTGGGCTTTTCATAGATGGATTTTATGAACTTGAGGAATGTTACCTCTATCTCTACACTCTGAAGAGTTTTAATAAGGAAAGAATGCTGTATTTTGTCAAGTGCTTTTTCTGCATCAATTGAGAGGACCATATGATTCTTCTCTCTCCTCTTATTAATGTTTTCTATCACATTGATTGATTTGCAAATGTTGAACCACCCTTGCATCCCAGTGATAAATCCCCACCTGCTCATGGTGGATAGTCCTTTTATTTTTTATTTTTTTTCAAGATTTTATTTATTTATTTGAAAGAGAGAGAATGAGAGAGAGAGCACATGAGAGTGGGGAGGGTCAGAGGGAGAAGCAGGCTCCCCGCGGAACAGGGAGCCCGATGTGGGATTCGATCCCAGGACTCCAGGATCATGACTGGAGCCGAAGGCAGTAGCTTAACCAACTGAGCCACCCAGGTGCTCTGGTGGATAGTCCTTTTAAAGTACTGTTGGATCCTATTAGCTTGGATCTTGTTGAGAATTTTGGCATCCATATTCATCAGGGATATTGGTCTGAAATTCTCTTTTGATGGGGTGCTTGCCTGGTTTGGGGATCAAGGTAATGCTGGCCTCATACAATGAGTCTGGAAGTTTTCCTTCTCTTTCTGTTTTTTGAAACAGCTTCAGGAGAATAGCTATTATTTCTTCTTTGAATGTTTGGTAGAATTCCCCAGGGAATCCATCAGGTCCTGGACTCTTGTTTTTTGGGAGGTTTTTGATCACTGCTTCAACCTCATTACTGGTTATTGGTCTATTCAGGTTGTCGATTTCTTCCTGTTTCAGTCTAGTTTATAGGTTTACAGGAAGGCATCCATTTCTTCCACATTGCTTAATTTATTGGCATATAGTTGTTGATAATAACTGCTGAAAATTGTTTCTATTTCCTTGGTGTTAGTTGTGATCTCTCCCTTCTCATTCATAATTTTATTAATTTGGGTCCTTCCTCTTTTGGATAAGTCTGGCCAGTGGTTTATCAATCTTATGAATTCTTTCAAAGAACCAGCTTCTAGTTTTGTTGATGTGTTCTACTGTATTTCTGGTTTCTAATTTATTGATCTCTGCTCTAATCTTAATTATTTCCCTTCTCGTGTATGAGTTATGCTTAATTTGTTGTTCATTCTCCCGTTCTTTAAAGTGTAAAGATAGTTTTTGTATGCGGGATTTTTCTATTTCTTTGAGTGAGGCTTGGATGGCTATGTATTTCCCCCTTAGGACCACCTTTGCCGTATCCCATAGGTTTTAGACTGATATGTTTTCATTCTCATTGGTTTCCATGAATTGCTGAAGTTCTTCATTGATTTCCTGGTTGACCCAAACATTCTTGAGCAGGATGGTCTTTAGCTTCCAAGTGTTTGAATTTCTTCCAAACTTTTTTTTGTGACTGAGTTCCAGTTTCAAAGCATTGTGGTCTGAGAATATACAGGGCATAATCTCAATCTTTTGGTATCAGTTGAGACCTGATTTGTGACCCAGTATGTGGTCTATTCTGGAGAAAGCTCCATGTGTGCTCGAGAAGAATGAGTATTCTGTTGTTTCAGAGTGGAATATTCTGTATATATTCTGTATATATCTATGAGATCCATCTGGTCCAGTGTGTCATTCAAAGCTCTTGTTTCTTTGTTGATTTTCTGCTTAGATGATCTATCGCTGCAAGTGGAGTGTGGAGGTATCTTACTATTAACGTATTATTATTGATATGTCTCTTTATTTTGGTTAATAGTTTGCTTATGTAGTTGGCTGCTCCCATGTTGGGGGCATAGATATTTACAATTGTTAGATCTTCTTGTTGGATAGACCCTTTAAGAATGATATAGTGTCTTTCTATATCTCTAACTACAATCTTTAGCTTAAAATCTAATTTGTCTGATCTGAGAATTGCTACCCCAGCTTTATTTTGAGGTCTATTGGCATGAAAGATGGTTCTCCATCCACTCACTTTCAGTCTGGATGTATCCCTAGGTTTAAAATGAGTCTCTTGTAGACAGCATATGGATGGGTCCTGTCTTTTTATCCAATCTGCAATCTTGTGCTGTTTTATGGGGCATTTAGGCCATTCACGTTGAGAGTGTTATTGAAAGATATGATTTTATTGTTATCATGTTGCCTGTGAAGTCCTTGTTTCTATAGATTGTCCCTGTAAATTTCTGTTCTATATCTTTCTTGGGTTCTTTCTCCTTTTATAGAACCCCTCTTAATATTTCTTGCAGGGCCAGCTTAGTGGTCACATATTCTTTCAGTTTCTGCCAGTCTTGGAAGCTCTGCATCTCTCCATCCATTCTAAATGACAGCCTTGCCAGATAAGGTATTCTTGGCTGCATGTTCTTCTCATTTAGTACCCTGAATATGTCTTGCCAGGACTTTCTGGCTTGCCAGGTCTCTGTGGACAGGTCTGACATTATTCTGATGTTCCTCCCTCTGTATGTAAGGAATCTCTTCCCCCTAACTGCCTTTAAGATGGTTTCCTTGGTTCTGAGATTTGCGAGTTTTACTATTTACACCAGGTTGTTGATCTGTTCTCCTTGATCTTGGGAGGGGTCCTCTCTGCCTCTAGGACACGAATGCTTGTTTCATTCCCCAGATTAGGGAAGTTCTCAGGTACAATTTTCTCAAATATATTTTTTAGTCTTAGCTCTCTCTCCACCCCTCAGTGATCCCAATAATTCTGACATTGAAACGTTTCATGGAGTCACTTATTTCTCTAATTCTGTTTTCACGGATTGTAAGTTATTTGTTCCAGGCCTCCTCCTGTTCCTTCTTTTCTAACAGTTTGTCTTCTAGATCACTAATTCATTCTTCTG
The DNA here is from genome assembly GCF_011800145.1 of Mirounga leonina. Lineage (NCBI taxonomy): Eukaryota > Metazoa > Chordata > Mammalia > Carnivora > Phocidae > Mirounga > Mirounga leonina. The sequence goes on along the minus strand of NW_023270418.1, from coordinate 17,538,592 downwards.
CCTCATTTACCCTAACTGTTAGAGTATCTAGATTAGATTGGATCTCGTTGATAGCATTTTTTAAGTTCTGCCTGATTAGCTCTCATTTCTGCCCTTAAAAAATCTATGTTGCCATTAATGGTTTTCTTCATCCTAGCTGTTGTCTTCATAACTGTTACCCTGAAATCTATTTCTGACATCTTGCTTATATCCATATCCATTAGTTCTGTGGCAGAGGGTACAGTCTCTGACTCTTTCCTATGTTAGGGGGTTCCTCCCTTAGTTATTCTGTTGAAGGGTGGTTGAGGGAATGTACAGAGTCCAAATTTATTGGCCACAACCCAAGCAAGATGCAGCTGTTTTATAGGGACCTTAGGGTTGTTGGCCTCTTGTTTTTCCAGCCTGTCTTTTGGGGGAGGGGCCCACCATGCTGTTACTCAGGCAACCCTATTTGGGCAGAGTTGCCCTGCCCTCTGTTGGGGGGGGATGGGCTCAGTAAAAACCGTTTTTGGGGGGCTTTTGTTCTCTGGTGGCTTTCCCTGGTGGCTTTCTGTGTCTCTTCTGAGATTCAGAGCAGAAGTGACTGTATACATACCTCTGTTTCACAACAGAGAGATTGCAGTCTGCTCTCCACTGAACTCTCCAGGCCACATTGTCTCCATTTCTGTCTGTGCTGCTAAAAACCATAGTGTCCTGGGTTGTGCACCCCACAGCAGCACTCCCAGCCCTTGCTTCCAGGTCTGGGCACTTCCCTGCCCTTTGTACTTCTAAAACTGCCAGCCGCCCCCAGTTCGCACACGTGTCCCTTCAGCTCCAGGTTTCAGTCTAGGGGGCTGCCCTAAAGTCCTTTCCCCACCACTACTGGTCTGCAAGTTTGTGCCCGAGCCCCAGAATGGGATGCTTTTGGCAGGATCCCAGAGGCTCCCACCCACTTCTGTTTATCTTCTGATACCTGCCTGCAGAATCATGGCTTCCTGTTTCATACCTCAAGACCAACAGCCAGAGATATTCTGTTTGTAGAGATCAAGATATATCTTCTTGCATCTCAGGCTGATTCCATGGGTGTTCAGAATGGTCTGGTAGATATCCAGCTCAGTTCAGGAGACCGGTTGAAATAGGGTCCCTTACTCCTCCGCCATCTTTTTTCTCCCTCCATTTTAAATATTATTGCAATGAATTGAAATGCTTCAGTTGCATTTAGGCCACTGCAATTATGAATAGACTCTAGATCTATGGCTTGAAGAAAATAAAAGCTTAAGAAGTCCCCATTTTGGTTTTACACATAGAGGGAATCCATAAAGAGCTCACAGAGGTGACAAATTGTTTACCCAACAGAAGGGGAAGCAATGAGTGAGTTTCTTCTCCACCCTAAGTGATATCACAAATCCTTTTATTTAGGAGTGAACTGCACTTTTAGCCATATAAAACCTCCCTGCTTATCTCATTTTATGGCTGTAATTTATTTTTAGTAATTACACATGTTAAGCAATGAAACTATAGGGCCCAGAATTCTCTGACACTAAAAGGATTAATTTGAGACTTAGTATAATGCTGTCAAGCTAGCAGGCTTGCAGACCTGTTCCTTGGTCTGGTTCTATTAGCTTATTAGTTTTTGTGGTGGCAGCCCATGGGTCACCTTATCCTTGTGAAAGAAGGAAAACAATTCTCAAACGAACTCTTCCATTTCTTCAACTTTTACAAATTTTGTTGGTGTATGTGTGTGTGTGTATGATAGAGAGAGAGGGAGAGAAAGAGTAATGGAGGGAGAGCAAACCTCAAGGCTTAAATGGTTCCTGAATTTCTCTCCAAATGGTTCATGATTCACTACTAGCCTTTCATGTGCCACTGCATTTTTCTTACACAAATGAAGTTACATTTAACCTTACAGATTGGAGCAACAGTAACTGTGTTTACAATTGTTATGAAGTCACGCTTTTCTTTGGACGGTTGGGAATTCAAGGCAAGAAATAAATGGGGCAGAGGAAGTATATTAATTTCCTGGGGCTGCCATAACAAAGTACCACAAACTGGGTGGCTTCAATAAGAGGAATTTATTGTCTCACAGTTCTGGAAGCTGGAAGCCTAGGATGAATGTATCTGCAGGCTTGCTGCTGATAATACCAGGGGCTATGGAGGAGACCCTGTCCCATTGCTCTCTCATGCTTCTGATGGCTTGCTGGCAATTTTTGGCATTCTTTGCCTTATAAGTCTCTGTTATCTTTAAGTAACATTTTCCCTGTGCATGTGTCTTCAGATTTCCCTCTTTTATAAGGATATTTTATCACATTGGACTAGAGACTATTGTTACTCCAGTATGACCTGATCCTTAAAATAAAGTACATCTGCAACAACCCTGCTTCCAAAAAAAAAAAAAAAAAAAAAAAGGGCAGGTTCTGAAGCACTGGAGGTCAGGACTTCACCATAATGAATATTGCGGGAACACAATTCAACCTATAATGGAAGTATCCTCCCTGATTTTAGACATCTTTTTGAAGCTCCAGTGTAGGGAAACCTCAACAAGATAAAGGAATAGAAAATATCAGTGGCAGAATAAGAGATGTCTATGGGAAGTGACAATTAATAACAACATTTTTGAAGACTTTTGAAGATTGATTTATTTATTTATTTATTTATTTATTTATTTATTTATTTATTTATTTATTTGACAGAGAGAGAGACAGCGAGAGAGGGAACACAAGCGGGGGAGTGGGAGAGGGAGAAGCAGGCTTCCCGCAGGGCAGGGAGCCTGATGCGGGGCTCGATCCCAGGACCCTGGGATCATGACCTGAGCCGAAGGCAGATGCTTAACGACTGAGCCACCCAGGCGCCCCTGGAGACTATTTTTAAAGAAATTTTAGGTTCAAAGAAAAAAATAAGAGGAAGGTACAGAGACTTTCCATATGCCCTTGTCCCCCAGACATGCATAATCTTTCCCATTATAAACATCTGTCACCAGAGGTATAAATTTGTTATAATTGATGAACCTACAAGGACTTATCATTATCACCCAAAGTCCATAGTTTACTTCTTCACAGTTCAGCCTTGGTGTTGTGTATTTTGTGGGTTTGAACAAATGTATAATGACATGTATCCATTATTATAATATCATACAGAGTATTTTCACTGCTCTAAAAATCCTCTGTATTCCACCTGCTCATCCCTCCCACTCCTCACCCACTGGCACTTACTAACCTTTTTACTGTTTCCATAGTTTTGCCTTTTCCAGAATGTTATATAGCTGGAATCATACGGTGTGTAGTCTTTTCACATTGGATTCTTTCACTTAGTAATATGCATTTAAATTTCCCTTGTGTCTTTTCATGGCTTGAGAGCTCTCTCTCTCTCTCTCTCTCTCTCTCTCTCTTTTTTTAAGTAAACCCTATGTCCAACTCAAACCTATGACCCTGAGATTGAGTCACATGCTCTTCTGACTGAGCCTGCCAGTCCCCCTGTGAGAGCTCACTATTTTTTTTTTTTTTTAGTGCTGAATAACACCTCTTTTTCTGGATGTACCATAGTTTATTTACCCATTCATGTACTGAAGGACACCTTGGTTGTTTCCAAGTCTTGGCAACTATGAATAAACATCTTCATGCAGGTTTTATATGAATATAAGTTTTCAACTCCTTTGAGTAAATACTGATGAGGGAGCAGAAGGCTAGCTGAAGACAAAGCACAAACTGATACCCTGCAATTTCCTCCCCTTCCCCCCCACACACACCTGGATGGGATATGTGTGACATTCCTCCAGTAAACTTCCAATTATCTTAATGTCAATGCCTTGCTAGATGGAAAAACAACCTTAGCTTGACAATGGAAGGCCTCTGGGTATCCTGTGCATCTTTAACATATGAAAATCCTTTTGAAACTTCCCTTTTGCTTACTTCCCCCAACTCCCAAATATATAATCAGTCACCCCTCACAACCCTGAGGCAACAGCTCTTTCTGACCATGGGTCCTGTCCCCATGCTTTAATAAAACCACCATTTTGCACCAAAGACATCTCAAGAATTCTTTCTTGGTCATCAGCTCCAGACCTCACCCCACCAAACCTCACCTATAGTCCAAAACTACATCAATATCAACTAGTGTAATCACTGCATCGTAACATAAAAGTATGTTCAGTTTTATAAGTAACCACCGAACCGTCTTCCAAAGTGGTTACCATTTTGCTTTCTCACCAGCAGTGAATGAGTGTTCTTGTTCTACAATCTTGCCAGATTCAGTGTTGTCAGCATTCCAGATTTTGGGCGTTCTAATAGGTGTGTAGTGGTATTTCATTGTTGTTTTAATTTGCATTTTCCTGATGACATATGATTTGGAGCATTTTTTTCATATGCTTGTTATCTGTATATCTTCATGGTGAGGTGTCTGTTGAGGTCTTTGGCCCATTTTTAAATCATGTTTTAAATTTTCTTATTGCTTTTTAATAGTTGTTAGCATATTATGCATACATTCTATAGGGGCCCAGGCAGGCTGCCCCAAAATGGGCCACTTTGCATAAATATTATTATTATTATTATTTTTAAAGATTTTATTTATCTATTTGAGAGAGAGAGTGCACAAGCAGGAGGGAAGGGCAGAGGGAGAGGGGGAAACAGACTCCCCACTGAGCAGGGAGCCTGATGTGGGACTCGATCCCAGGACCCTGGGATCATGACCCAAGCTGAAGGCAGACACTTAGCCAACTGAGACACCCAGGTGCCCTGGCATAAAGATTATTTTGAGTTGAAAGTAACAAAAACCCAAACAGATACAGGAAAATCTTTGCCTCCCCCATGGCTGCCTAAATTTACACTGGAAAAGACAGCTTATAACAGGAAGAGAGCTATTAATAGAGATTCCCCTTTACCTAAGGAACTTATCTGAATAATAGGGCAAGCTTTGTTTCCCCAAACATCATCTCCTTTTGATGTAGGAAAGACATTATTAGGGTTTGAAGCTGAAGGACAAGAAAGAATTCTTGAGATGTCTTCGGTGCAAAAAAGTGATTTTATTAAAGTACGGGACAGGACCCATGGCTAGAAAGAGCTGCACCGGGGTCATGAGGAGTGGTCCATTATATACCCTCAAGTTGGGAGGGGGTTAGGGATAGCATATGTCTCTAAGGAATTTGGGAAGCAAGGTTTCCAGGACCATGAGAGGGCTAGCTACTGTTGAGAAAAGGTCATTTATTACCATCTAATAAAACCTTAGTTATGAGAGAACCTTCAGATGTATATTGGTGGGCCATATGCTTGGGGAATGATTACCAACACGTGTCTTGGCGGGGGGGTTTAGAAATAAAGGAAGTTTCCAAAGGAATTTTTATATGTTAAAGTAGACTTACAGGATACTGGGGGGTAGGGGTGGGGGACAACTCAGGCTAGGATTGCCTTTTGCCCTTAGCAAAGTATTAACATTGAGGCAGTTGAGTCCCTAGACGAATGTCACTCTGCCTGTTTCAAGTAATTGTCAGTGAGTTCTAGGGAGTAAGGAAATTTAATAATTTTTCTTCTGCCTTTGTTTCCCACATCAATTTCACCTTCTTGCTCCCCTTTGCATCTTCAGGCCCCCACTCTTCCCCTTAGCTCACATAAGCTTCATGTTGCTTCATTGCCTTTAGAATCTCATATCTATGTGGATTCCCATACACCTATTAAATTTGATTTTCTTCTGTTAATCTGTCTAATGTCAATTTGATTGTAAGCCCAGCTAGAAGGACCACAGGGCAGAGAAGGGTCTTTCTCCCTGACAACTCCGTTATCTATCAGGTAAGTCTTTTGCAAATATTTTCTCCCAGTCTGTGGCTTGTCTTCCCAATGCCTTAACATTGTCTTTTGCAGAGCAGTCTTTAATTTTAATAAGCCCAAAATCATCTTGATTTTCTTTTATGCTATCTCCTAGGAGTTTTTAATTTGCATTTTACATTTAGATCCATAATCTTTTTGAGTTAATTTTTGTGAAGGGTGTAACATCAGTATCTAGATTCCCTTTTTTTTTTTTTTTTTGCATGTGAAAATGTTAGTTTTCCAGCACTGTTTGTTGAGAACGCTAATTTTGCTCCACTGCATTGCTTGTGCTCCTTTGTCAAAGATTGGTTGACCATATTTATATGAGTATTTTTCTATTATGTTCCATTATCTATTTTTCTTTTATCTTTTCTTTCTTTTTTTGACAATTTCACATTGTCTTAATTATTGTAGCTTTATAGTAAGTCATGCAGTTGAGTAGTATCAGTTTCCAACTATGTGCTTCTCCTTCAATATTGTGTTGCCTATTCTGTTTTTTTGACTTTCCATATAAATTTTAGAATCAGTTTGTCTATATCCACAAAATAAGTTGCTGCTATTTTGATTCAGATTGCACTGAATCTATAGAACAAGCTGGGAAGAGTTGGCATTCTGACAACATTGAGTATGTCTATTCATGAAACTCTCCATTTATTTAGTTCTTCTTTGATTTTACTCATCAAAATTTTGTGGTATTCCTCACATAGATCTTGTACATATTTTGTGAGATTTATATCTATATATTTAATGTCCCTTGGATGCTAATGTAAATGATACTGTGTTTTTCATTTGAAATTCCATTTGTTCATTGCTGGTATACTGTGAAGTGATTGCCTTTTGTAAATTAACCTTGTGTCCTGCAACCTTTTTAGTGTTATGGAATGTTACAGAGTTGGCATATAATCCTCCCTCAGCCCTCCAGGTAATATTTGAAATTCAGGACAGGCATGCTATTACAAAGCTCATTTATAAAATTAATTAATATAAGCCCATTTAATTCAGGACTGGCATTTGAAACAAATTCTCCTCACTTTGATCCTATCATTCCTGATCTTGTGTGTGTTTATGTGTGTGTGTGTATGTGTGTAGCTTTTGCGGCTTAATCCTTTTTATTTCCCCCTTCCCATTTACATGGCTTTGCCTGTAGCACATTTTCTTTCTTGATGTTAGGTCTTTTATTTTTATTCTTCTGAAACCAGTCACCAAATCACACACCTTTCTCCTGAAAACCGAGATTCTCATTTAGTGAAATTCTCCAAGAAAAGAGAACTTTATTTACTTATTTTTTTTTATTTAACTCTATTTGTGAAACTGCTTTCCAGATTTCACTGATTCTATTCCTTTAGCCATAGTTTCATGTAACAGTTCTCAAAGTTCCTTAGACCTTCCCATGATTTGAAACCCTTAAATTTTTATAGCATGCTTGAGAAGATAAAAATGGCCTAAAGAATGATCACAATAGTCTTCACCGCTATGTCTTTCTTTGGAGTTGACCTTTTTCCTTCCATGGCTTAAGGCTAAAGGAGTCAAGGTTTTCCTACAAACCATTAAATGAAATTTGCTTTTACATGAAGGAATTTTCCTAAGCAACCTTCAAACTTTTTTCATTGTGGTAGTTTATGCCATGCATGACCATAAGTCTTATTTTGGTTGTTTATTGTAGAATTATAGTATATTTCCTTTTGTCATGTAACTGAAAAACATACTGCTCTCATCACTGTCTACATTGCTATATGATACAACATACCACCATGAACTTCATTTACTTAGTTTTCTGGAGGGCTCAGTGTATAATGCTTCACTAGTAAACAGATAGAAGAAGTCCTAAGAAACACAAGTAAATGATCTGAGGTAGACCATTTACCCCAAATTGCTCTCACTTATTATGCACATATAAATGTCCTTCTAAGAAACATGAAACTAAATATTTTGAATTATTACTAAAAATCTCAGTCACTTTTTTAGCACTCTATTGTAAATACTAATAAAGTTTCCAATGAAGTAAAATATTTATTTGTTAGTTTTTATATCCCCCAATTATATTAAAGCCTATTAGCCACATAGCACAACAACTTTGCTTCTTTTTTTTCCTTTTTTTTTAAAGATCTTATTTATTTATTTGTCAGAGAGAGAGAGAGCACAAGCAGGGGGGATGGCAGGCAGAGCAGGCAAGGGAGAAGAAGGCTCCTGGATAAGCCAGGAACCCAATGCAAGACTCAATCCCAGGACCCTGGGATCATGACCTGAGCCAAAGGCAGATGCTTAACCAACTAAGCCACCCAGGCATCCCACAATTGCCTTGCTTCTTATGCCATGGCCTATATTGTCATTCACAACTCTCACTAGGCTTAGAAGAGTTAAAATGTTTGAGTTCTGGGGGCGCCTGGGTGGCTCAGTTGGTTAAGCGACTGCCTTCGGCTCAGGTCATGATCCTGGAGTCCCGGGATCGAGTCCCGCATTGGGCTCCCTGCTCTGCAGGGAGTCTGCTTCTCCCTCTGACCCTCCCCCTTCTCATGTGCTCTCTCTCTCATTCTCTCTGTCTCAAATAAATAAATAAAATCTTAAAAAAAAAAGTTTGAGTTCTGGAACTATGAGCTTATATAGAGGCCACTTCTACAGCTAATTTCCCCCAGTCTCTGATAAAATCTTATTAAGCCTCTTAAGGTATCTCTATAAATTCCCCTGGGCCCTACTCTATGACATTTTCAGACTAAGTAGGGAAGGTGGTATGTTTGCTTTGAGTATTCTTTATTCTACATATTTAAGTTCTACTCTTCTCAAATATAAGTTGCTATTTCGATTGTGTGTCAAATTGTCATTTATTACATCTTCAATTCAATTCCATTTTATATCTCTTCCCTGGTCTGTAAAATTATTGCTTATGACACCACTTATATCTGGAAAGTTATTTCTACAGACATAACAGTGAGCAATCTAGAGTACAATTTAGTTGTTTTATTTGTGGTAGGGAGAAGGTGGATAGTCAACTCTGAATTTTATGCCCCATACAATTCCTAAAGGTGTTCATATCTGTTATTGTATTTGTAAAAATACAACCTTTCAGTATCAAATATATATATATAATATATATAAAGTAAGAATAATTTGCATAATTTAAAAAATTGTTTTCCAAAGTTGAGTTGATCTTATTTATTTTTAAGGAGTCTGAAAAAAATTAACCTCCAATTTAATTTAGATAAAAATATTTTACTTCAATGATCAGCAGTCATCTAAGCATCAGTTTCCCTTTTCCTAATAAACATTACATGTATCTTCTATAAAACATTTCATTCCTTCCTTCCAGCCTTTCACGGACTTAAATTTCATTTCTGGGTTTTTTAATATCATTTTCCATCACCACTATACCCCTAAACTTTGGGAAATAGCTTTTCTCCCATTTTAGCTTTCATAACTTACTTTGTAGAAAACTTTCAGGGGGTCTTGAGATGTTGTGGTTATTTTTGAGTTGTAGCTTCAAATATTCAGTTAATTTCAACCCACAAAAGTGTTGCAGGATCCTTAAGCACAACAGTCAAGAAAGAATCCTTGAAACCTTTTATGGTTTAACTTGGTAAGTTTATTTAAATAGCATGGGGACAGGCCCTGTGGGCAGAAAGTGAACTTTTACTGGATGAAGCTGGTGGTTTATACACTTAGTGCTCAAGGGGGAGGGATGGGCAGGGAGTATTAGATCATAAATGTTTCTTCGAATTTCTACTCGTAAAACTACTTTTGCAAGATTTCTCTGTGCTTATCATTCAGTTCGATATTAACTATAGGTGAGATTTATAGGCAGTCATAAGACCCTTTAAGAATGTAGCAACCAATGTTTATTTGATCCTTATTGAAACTATGCATGTTCTACGTCAGCCTTCTGGGCTGAAAGTGAATGTTTTCTGCTTCTATCCTTCATCAGAGGTAGAAGTAGAAAATATAGCTATTGGGTATACTGTGTGCTTCTTTTTCATCTTTTCCTTACAATGACGATATTTAAAGTGAATATCATGAACAAAAAAAAGGGTGGGGGAAGGGGGAAGGGACAAAGACAAGTCTGTCCTGAATAAGATAAATACAATTAGGTGTATTAATTCATGTGTTATATTAAGTAGTTTCCTAATTAAGTTCTAGAATGCTCATTTTTTAAAGAAAATTATCTAAGTCTAAGTGACAAGAACATTAGTCAAAAGCAAATGTGAAATGGTTTCTATTGGCAGGGATTCAGGAAAGAGATGCCAATGTTTCTTAACCTTGATTGTAACGAAAAAAAAAGATAAACAATCATTTACACAAAAATTTTAACAGAAGGAGTAGCATATTGTATGTGCCCAATCCTTATGGCATAAGCTAGAATTATTTGCCAAAATCATAAACTTTGAAAATCAAGCCTTTAGATAACAAGATATTCTTGGTGAGCTCTCCATAATATGTTTATGGCAGATCCCTTAATATAAAATGACATACTATGGTCACAAAATGAAAAGATGTCCCTGAGAATTAATATAAGAATAAATGCTGACTAGAAATGTTAGCTGAAAAATTAAGAATTTTAGAATTAAAAAATTATTTTAATCATAACTATGTAATGTCTGGAAAGCACAGAAAAGAAGAAGAAAAAAAAAGAAAAAAATACCATGGTTCCATATTCCACAGATAACAATTATTAACATTTTGGTACAGTTTAAGAGTTTTTTAATTTCATTATACTTTATATAAAATTCTAAGTCTTATTTTATTTTTTAAAGCACTAAAGCATAGGGACATCTGGGTGGCTCAGTCAGTCAGGTGTCTGATACTTGTTTTTGGCTCAGGTCATGATCATGTGGGGAGTGGGATGGGGCCCGCATAGGGCTCTGCACTCATTGTGGAGTTTACTTCAGATTTTCTCTCCCTTTCTCTCTCACTCACAATCTCTCTCTCTCTTTCCCTCAAATAAATAAAATCTTAAAAAAAAATAAAGCACTAAAGCACATTTTATTCTTTAAAAATGATGGATTTGGGATAAATTATGTTGAAGTATGCTTCTATATGAAAACTTGCCTCAACATTCTTCTATGGTTGGATACTTATGAAGTTTCCATTTTTTATTAATTATAAATTACCTCCTCAAACACAATTTGAATATAAATATACTTTTTCTAGATCTAGACTATTTTTATGAATAGTGTTTATGTGATGAAGTTAATAGCTAAAATCTCAGTTAGGTAATACCAAATTGTTTTCCCAAGTAGTTATACTAAATTTACCTTCCACTGTGATGCAAAACTTACATCAACTGAATATTTTTATTTTTATCTTTGATAATTTATATGAAAGAAATTGTATGACTGTTTTATTTTAGTATATGTTTCATTTTTGGTAAAATTTCTCATATTCTACTTTTTTCTCTATTTAATAATAGTTTTAAGAATAGCTTTTTAGAAATGCATGATCTCAAACTTTTTCTTATAATTACCCTCATTACTTTATATTTTTAAGTTTTTTTCTCCACTTATTTTTGTTATAAAGTATTCTGAACATATAGAAAATATATAGTATGCCACCCACCACTTGACTTTGTTAAACTTTAATGTTTTATTGTATTTATTGTGGGTTTTTTTTTCAACAAGAACATTTTTTACCTGAAGCATACTTCAGAATACATGGTTCTAAAAGATATATATAGAACAGTCCATCCAAAAAAAAAAAAAAAAAAATACACATTTTCTTCAAGTACATATAGAAGAATCTCCTGGTTAAATCACATAAAAAGAGACATAACAGGTATTACAAATTTAAGAAGACTAAAATCATACCAAGTATATTTTCCAATGACAATGGTACAAAACTAAAGATCAGTAATAAAACAAAGGTCAGAAATCTACAATGTAAATATTAAATATTTAATATGTAAATATTAAACAACACACTACTGCACAAACAATGGACCAAATAAGAAATAAAATGGCAAATCAAAATATGTCTCTAAACAAAAGAAAAACACAATATTCCAGAACCTATGAGATGGAGCAAAAAGATGTTAGAATGAAATTTATGCTATAAATGCATGTGTTAAGAAATAAAGTTCAGGGTGCATGGGTGGCTCAGTTGGTTAAATGACTGCCTTTGGCTCAGGTCATGATCCCAGGGTCCTGGGATTGAGTCCCACATTGGGCTCCCTGCTGGATGGGGGGCCTGTTTCTCCCTCTTCCACTGCTTATGCTCTCCTGCTCTCTCTTTCTGTCAAATAAATAAAATCTTCTTAAAAATTAAAAATAAGAAATAAAGTTCAAATATACAACTTAGAAAAACTAGAAATAGAAGAAACTTAGCTGAAATTTCCTAGAGGAAGGAAATAACAAAGAAAAATCAGAAATAAATAAATACAGACCAGAATAAACAGTAACATAACATTGAAAGTAATGACCAGTTTTTCAAAAAAAAAAAAAAAAAAAAAACCCACAAAAAAATTGGCAATGCTTTGACTACATTAATTAAGAAAAAAAGGAGAGAAGACTCAAAAGCCAAATTGAGAAATGGAAGAGAGAACAATATAACAGATAACCATCGAAATACATAATGTAGTAACAGGTTATGATAAGCAATTATATACTCACAAATCAGATAACTTAAAAAAAAACAGATAATTCTTAAAAATGCACAGGTTACCACAATTGAATCATGAATTTTGAATCCAAGAAATAAATCTTCTTAGACCAATAAGAAGAATCAAAGTTGAATTAAGAATAAAAAATCTCCCAGCACAGAAAAGCCCAAGACCACATGGTTTCATTGATGAATTCTACCAAACATTTAAAGAAATAATCAATGACAATCTTTATCAAAATCTTACAAATAATGGAATAGAGGGAATACATTCAAAATCATTCTATGAGGACAGTATTACCCTGATACCAAAGCAGGATAAAAACAATACAACAACAACAAAGCCTAGTTTATCCCATGTGAGTATTGCTACTCCGACTTTCTTTTGCCATCCATTTGTGTTTCTCTAGCCCCTCACTTTCAATCTGCAGATGTCTTTAGGTCTAAAATGAGTCTCTTGCAGGCATCATATAGATGGGGTCTTGGTTTTTGTTTGTTTGTTTGTTTTTTGTTTATTTTTTTTATCCATTCTGAAATCCTATGTCTTTTGTTTGGAGCATTTAGTCCATTTACATTCAGAGTTATGATTGATAGATCTGTATTTAGTGCCATTTTATTACTTGTTTTGTCATTTCTGGAGATTTTCTCTGGTCCTTTCTTGTCTTTGTTGCATTTGGTCTCCCCTATCACTCAAAGATATCCTGTCAATATTTCTTGCAGGGCAGGTGGAGTTAGTGGTCACAAACTCCTTTAGTTTTTGTTGGTCTGGGAAACTCTTTCTCTCTCCTTCTATTCTGAATGATAGCCTTGCTGGCTAGAGTATTCTTGGCTGCAGATTTTTCCTAGTCAGCATTTTGAATATATCATGCCACATTCTTCTGGCTTGAGAAGTTTCTGTTGAGAAATCTCCAGTTAGCCTTATGATCTTTACTTACTTACAAAGTAAGTTTTGTCTTGCTACTTTCAAGGTTGTTTCTTTATCACTATATTTTGCAAATTTAATTATAGTATGTCTTGGTGTTGAACTACTTTTGTTGAATTTGATGGGAGTTCTCTGTGCCTCCTGGATCTGGATGTCTGTTTCCTTCCCCAGATTAGGGAAGTTTTCTGCTGTTATTTCTTGAAATAAATTTTCTGCCCCCTTTCTCTCTCTTTTTCTTCTGGGACTTCTATAATATGAATGTTACTACATATCATGGAGTCACTGAGTTCCCTAAGTCTATTCTCATGTTGCATAGTTTTTCTTTTTCTCTTTGGTTCAGCTTCATTATTTTCCATTACTTTGTCCTTCAGGTCACTTATTCTTTCCTCTGCTTCTTCCAGCATTCTGTTCATTGCATCAAGCCTGTTTCCCACTCATTTATTGCATTTTTCATTTTTGACTGATTCTTTTTTATCTCTGTGGTAAGGGGGTCTTCCTGAAGCCTTCCATTCTTTTGTCAAGCTCAGTGAGTATCCTTATGATTGTTGCTTTAAATTCTCCATCAGACATGTTATATATATCTGTTTTGCTTAGATCTCTGGCTGTGTGTGGCCTTATCCTGTTCTTTCATTTGGGATGAATTCCTCCAACTTGGCATTTTGTCTAAGTCTGTCTTCTGTGTATTAGAAAAGCCAGTCATGTTTCCTTCTCCTCTCCTTACGAAGAAGATGTCATGTTGTGCATAGGGTCTGGTGCTTCAGGGAGTGTCTCTGGTGTGTGCTGCATATACTCTGCTATTGTGTTTTGGCTGCTCTATCCTTCAGGCCAGTCTGCAGAGATTCTCCTGCCTGCTGTGAGCAGTGTTTGGTCCCTGGCTTGAATGTGGCAAGTTTTCACTAGGTCTTCTGACACCAACTCCACCAGAACTGAGGTCCTGCAGAACTCTCTGATAGGGAGATGTAGTGTGGACAGAATTTGTGCTGGTCTACCACACTGGGACTGAGACAAACTTGACTGGGAAGAGCAGTCCCACCAGATCACAGGGGTTGGGGCTTGATGTAAGCAAGTTAGGCAACCAGTTTCTGCACTGAGCTGCTTCCTTCAGGTGGCTCTGTGTTTATGCTGAGGGGTGGGGGAAGGATATGGCACCAGCCAGCTCCTTTATTCCTAGAGAAGCATCTCTGTGAATGCTGCCTCCAGGGAAATGCTCTTAGAATAGTGAATAATCTACCCACTGTTTCTTGCAGACATTTTACAGATTTTGCTGTCTGTCCCTGGGTCATTTGCCTGCCTTCTCTCCAGCAGAACAGAGCCCTCCAGGCTGTATCCCAGCCAAACCCACTGAACTTCAGAACTCCAGGTTTTAACTTTTTTGATGGCTGCATAATATTCCATACACACACACACACACATATATATATACCACATCTTCTTTATCCATTCATCTGTTGATGGACATCTGGGCTCTTTCCACAGTTTGGTTATTGTGGACATTGTTGCTATAAACATTGGTGTACATGTGTGCCTTCAGATCACTACATTTATAACTTTGTGGTAAATACCCAGTAGTGCAATTGCTGGGTAGCTCTATTTTCAACTTTTTGAGGAACCTACAACTTTTGAGGTTCCCCTTTCTCCACATCCTCACCAACATCTGTCATTTCCTGACTTGTTAATTTTAGCCATTCTGACTGGTGTGAGGTGGTATCTCATTGAGGTTTTGATTTGGATTTCCCTGATGCCGAGCGATGTTGAGCACTTTTTCATGTGTCTGTTGGCCATTTGGATGTCTTCTTTGCAGAAATATCTGTTCATGTTTTCTGCCCATTTCTTGATTGGATTATTTGTTCTTTGGGTGTTGAGTTTGATAAGTTCTTTATAGATTTTGGATACTAGCCCTTTATCTGATATGTCATTTGCAAATATCTTCTCCCATTCTGTCAGTTGTCCTTTGGTTTTGTTGACTCTTCCCTTTGCTGTGCAAAAGCTTTTTATCCTGATGAAGTCCCAATAGCTCATTTTTGCCTTTGGAGACATGTCTAGCAAGATGTTGCTGTGGCCAAGGTCAAAGAGATTGCTGCCTGTGTTCACCTTAAGGATTTTAATGGATTCCTGTCTCATATTTAGGTCTTTCTTCAATTTTGAGTCTATTTTTGTGTATGGTGTAAGGAAATGACATCTCTCCGTTTGCAAAGACATGGATGGAACTAGATGGTATTATGCTAAGTGAAATAAGTCAATCAGAGAAAGACAAATATCATATTCTCACTGATATGAGGAATTTGAGAAATAAGGCAGAGGATCATAGGGCAAGGGAGGGAAAAATGAAACAAGATGCAACCAGAGAGGGAGACAAACCATAAGAGATTCTTAATGTCAGGAAACTGAGGTTTGCTGGAGGGAAAGGATGTGAGGGGGTTGGAATGGCTGGGTGATGAACAATGGGGAGAGTATGTGTTGTGGTGAGTGCTGGGTGTTGTGCAAGACTGATGAATCAGAGACCTGTACGCTTGAAACAAATAATACATTATATGTTAATAAAAAAAGTTAATTGACCTAAAACAAATAAACAACAAATAAACAAAACAACAATAACAAAAACACCAGGCTTTAAGCCCCACTGGTTACAAGACCTCACAAAATTCAGCCCCTCTCATTTTTGAGCCAATAGTTTTGGGGAAATGTTTTCCTTGTGCATTCCCCTGTGCACTCCTCTCTCTCTTACCCTTCTTTATGACCATAGCTCCTTCCCCTCCACAGAACTCACAATCCCTTTCTCCCCTAAACCAGTCTCTGTACTTCCTACCTTCTTCAATGTGGCCTCTTCCTTCCCTTAAGTTGTGGAGTTTATCCTCTCAGTCTTCAGGCTGATTTCTGGGGTATTTCTGATAATTTGATAGTTATCTAGTTGTGTTCATGGGACCAAAGGAGCCTAAGGTCCTTTACTCCTCTGCCATATTTGATCCTTCCCTCCCTCATTACTTTTAAATTTAAGCCAGTTTCTTCTAGAGATTTCATAATTACTCAAATATTTCTACATTTCACAGGTTTTTTAGTTTTTTATTTACCTCTTTAATCTATTTAGAATTGATTTCTGATAAGATATAATGTCTCAATTTTTTAAATAAACATTTATTGAAAAACTGTCTTCCCTATATATCTGAAATATTTTTAAAACCTATCACATTAATTTTTTATATAATATGATAATATGATTTTATAATAGATTTGAAACAAATCTATTATATAAAATTTGAATATTATATAAGATTATATATATTATATAAGATTTGAAACAAATCTATTCACTTACTTCCTATTATTTTATGCCAGTATTTCTTTTAAATTATCTAGTTTTATAAATTTTGATAATGTTAGAGCTGATCTATCCTACATCCTTACCTCTAGTCAAAATAGTATTTCTTTCATTTCTTTTTCTTTAACTACTATGTCATATATGTACTGTTGGTGAATATGGATAAATTTTATAGTTAATTTTTGTGTTTCTCCCATAGCCATGCCCCAGATATAAGGATATTTTACATAAAAAATATGTTAGAATTTCATAATTAGTTGAAATGTATCCTGGTATCTGCAGTCTTCTTACTCATGAACATTTATAATTTTTATTTTATCTGTATTGTACATTATTAAGAAAACAGTGGAGCGGGGCGCCTGGGTGGCTCAGTCGTTAAGCGTCTGCCTTCCGCTCAGGTCATGATCCCGGGGTCCTGGGATCGAGCCCCGCATCGGGCTCCCTGCTCGGCGGGGAGCCTGCTTCTCCCTCTCCCACTCCCCCTGCTTGTGTTCCCTCTCTCGCTGTCTCTCTCTCTGCCAAATGGATAAATAAAATCTTTAAAAAAAAAAAAAAAGAAAACAGTGGAGCAATAAAAATAGCATCATTTTATGTCCTACTGTTCTTTTATAGTTGCATAGTTGTCCATATAATTTATTCAACTATGCTCCATTTGATCGTCATTGATTACATTTTCATTTCTTTTTAAATGTCAGATTTTGCAAAATATAAGTATGATTTTTATTATAATACACATATATTTCTCATACATCTTTACACTTTTTAAAAATGTCATTATTCTGGAAAGATTCTTAGAATAAAGAGGGTTGTTAAAAAAAGAAAAAGAGGGTCGTTGAGTCAAAGGATATGGATATTTAAACAATTCTAATTGGTTGTTTTTTTTAATTTTATTTATTTTTTTATTATTTATTTTATTGACCTTCTATATTTCCTTTCTTTTTACTTGCTCAGTAAATATTTATTGATTGCCTGTCACTTACTACTCACTAATTTATACATGAATGGTGAATAAACAGATGTGGTCTTCTTGGAGCTTAATTTAGTTGAGAAAGACAGATAATGTATAAGTAAAGACATAAATAAGATGATTTTAGTTAGAAAAAATATTGTAAAGAAAATACATTTGATGAGACTGAGAGAGGGTGAGCTACTTGGGCTGCCTTAGGCAATAGTCAGGTACTGAAGAGGTGACTTTGATCCTACTCCTTAAAAAAACCAGGCAAACTGGTCCAAGTCAAGGAAAGAGAATATTAAAAGGCACTATTAAAAACTAGATTTTCATAACAGAACATAACCTCAAATTCCAGTGTAGAGACTTATTAATACTCTGGTTTCTCTTCAGATCGCATAAATCTTTCACCTTTTACTAATTAGAGATTTTTTTTTAAAAGATTTTATTTATTCATAAGAGACAGAGAGAGAGAGAGGCAGAGGGAGAAGCAGGCTCCCCGCTGAGCAGGGAGCCTGATGTGGGACTTGATCCCAGGACCCTGGGATCATGACCTGAGCCGAAGGCAGATGCTTAACCACCTGAGCCACCCAGGCGCCCACTAATTAGAGATTTTTATTAGTGATTACAAGCTGGGTCTCTGGAATCAGCTGGTCATTAGATTTAATTGTTAACTTCTGATCTTCAGTTTCTTTATTTCCTAAATGGTAGAAATAGTTTATATCTGACTCACTACACAAATTAGGTACAGAATATATAAAATGTGTAGTAAAAAGTCTGTTTTCATTCAGTAACAATTATTATTATTATTTTATTGTTGTTAAGTAAACAGACACACATTATTTTGACTGGGGATTTATATTTAGAGAATATGGACTGGATTGACATCGCACTCTACCTTATAATAGCTGTATGGCCAACTTAACTTGTTAAGCTCCAGTTTATTTCATTTACAAAAATTAGTTTTATCTATCTTCCTTTATTTCTGGAGCCTTGCTTGGTACCAAATTTCTTCCTACTCTAAGGTTCAGCCTTTCTGAGCACATTAATTAATTCATAAATTACTCATTGAGTTCTTATGCTTTGCCATAAGATCTCCAACATCAAAAATCTCTGCTTAGAATCTCCTCAATCCTTGTCTATAGCATAGTGCTAGAATATTTCCTTCTTACTCTCTGTGTCCTATCCACTAACCAGAATTTCTGCCGCTGACAATATCAAGATAATCTATGTTGCCAAAAACTTGTCTTATATCCAGCTCTGGAAATTTCTAGACCTGTTCATTTGCCCACCAAGCTACCATATTAACCCCTATGAAGACAAAAATATAATGCGTAAATATGTTATCTGCTGCAACTACTGAACAAATGAGATGAAAATAGGTTTTGCTTTTCTTTGTAGATCTAGAAGTTATTTATAGTATGAGTTTTGATATCACTGTTTCTTTTTAAATATGTACTCTTGAATAAAACCTTTTTAAAATAAGAACTACAATGAAATTATAAGGAAAGGTATAAAGAAATGAACTTTAGCTAAAATAAGTCTTATTTGTAAGATTACTGTATGAAATTCCCTATCTGCAATTATTGTTTCAATTTTTCTTGCATGAAAGATTTTCAGAAAAAAATACATTAATTATTTGAGACAATTTAATAATAATAACAGGATGTGGTGGTAAAAAGTCACATGTTAATGGCTGAAAGGGATTTTAGTCCAGTAAAGGAAGAATAGGATATAAGCTTATCAATTGAGATATCACCCATAAGTAAATGAGGCCAATTGCCACAGATGGCTTCATTTTCAACTGACAATTCGGTAATCAACAAGGGACAGACAAGAGAAACCTATGACACGAGAATATAAACCATTTCAATAAATTATAAAAATAACTTTTGACTGACAGTTATTTTTATATTTAATGTAACATTACCTTTTTTCTCAGGGGAAATCAACGACATTGGTAGAGATCTTTCTTCCAGTTTAGTTCTCAGCTTAAACCTTAGGGTAAATAACTTTTGGAAACTATGCCTCCCAGAAGGTAAAACTAGATGAAACTTGGTAAAACTCTAATTAATAAAAACAAGGAGAGAGAGAATTTACCTGTTTTTCCAAAGCCCCCAGTGATTTCTATTTGTTCAATGCAGATCAACTTTTTCCCAATTTCATGGTATGAATGGGTGACCAACATTCGTGACACCCACAATGCAATTATGACTTCTCATGGATAATTATTTTAGTCTAGTTCTCAAGTGAATGGCAAACTTTGGGTCTTTGACATGTCTTAAGTATAGATCCATTGTGCCCGAGATCCCAATTCTTGTTTGCTTACATTTGCATCATATTTTAATCCCAGTTTCCATGCATTGCAGTTATGTTCCAAACTCAGAATTTGGTAATAAATTGGAATTATTGATGCTTAAGCAATGAAAATGTACTTATTTCTTCATCATATTCTTGAACTATTAGATATCTTTAGTCCTAAATGGGACAGGATGTATTAGAATCGTTCTAATTTTTTTTTCTTGAAAATATAAAAATCAAGCCAATTCTGAAATTAATACAGTGATATTTGGATCATTCTATGTCAATGCAGAAAACTCATTGTTCTTTAAGGAAACAAAAGAGATGAGAGAGAATAATGGGACAAAAGGAGAAATGAGGCAAAAGGACACAGGCTCCAGTTAAATACTGTGTATGCATAGTTATGGAAACATGTCCTATGAATAGCTAATAAAAAAATAAAAGACTTTAAAAACACCACTGATGGGTTGCCTGGGTGGCTCAGTGGGTTAAATGTCCACCTTCAGCTCAGGTCATGATCTCAGGGTCCTGAGATCGAGTCCCACATCGGGCTCCCTGCTCAGCGGGGAGCCTGTTTCTTCCTCTCCGTTTGCCTGCTACTTTCCCGGCTGTGCTCTCTCTCTCTCTCTCTAATAAATAAATAAATAAAATCTTTAAAAAACACCACTGAGGTTGGAACAATGAGAGACACCTCTGCCCAAGGATCTCCAATGTATCTGAAGGTGTGCCCAAGGACATTTTAAGGGCATATGGTTCTACTGCCAAGTTTTGCTCTGGGGCCTCAAGTTAAAATGCCTATAACTGAGTTTTAGCTATTGAGAAATCCACTGCTGGACAATTTACTAGCAAAGAAGAGATATACAGATTATTCTGAAAGACAGAAAAGACTTAAAAAAAAAAAAACATTAGTAAAACACCAGCTGGCAGAGAAGATAGAGGGGCAAAAAGGGGAAAAGACAGGTGATGTAGACAGATGGAGAAACCAGGATGGAAAATGGTATTAATACATGTATGTCAGGGGCACAAATCCTGTAATTTATGAGCAGATCCTGCAAGTTAGGTATAGAAGGTATTAAAATTATTACAATGCAGTAAAGATTATATTGCTGAGTAACTGATAGTGTGAAGAGAAGCAGGCAGATATTAGCAAATATAGGAAATGTAGATATAAACAGGATGGAATAAAATTAGATAAAAATAAGAATAGAATGATGCATAAGTTTTATGTTTCCTTACTAGAAGGACCATATCTAAAACAGGATAAATAAAACTTGATGCATGGAGATTGTTTTCTAGGCAACAGCATTTAGATAAATAAGTCCTATCCCATTTAGATAGGACTGCATATTTTGTTAGAACTGAGATTAAATCAGTTTTAAACCTATGAAGGGACAGTTCTGTTGGGCTTAAAACTTACCTGAATGTATAGACAGTGTCACTATGAAAACCAATTTATGAGCCCCTCGGTTTCAGGGCAGTGCTAAAAATAACACTGTCCATGTCCACAAGAAACTGACCATTCAAATATTTACTGAGTTATTACAACAGAACTGACATGGGCTGGGTACTGAGGATTGAATTAGAAAAAGGTGTGGTCTCTATTCTCAGGCAGCAACAGTATAGTGAAGGAGAAATAAATTAAACGATTCCACAAATCAGTGTACTTTACATGTTGTGATAAAATCTATGCAAAAATAATACAAATTATCATGTGAATCTATAACAAGGGAGGATACTTCAAGATAGGATGTGCTAGTGCTAGATTTTGGGACCAGAAGGAAGGCTGCCCTGAAACATGTACTTTTATCCAAGATCTAAAGGAGAAGTAGGGATCCTCTAGGAGTGGGGGGAAGAAGTGGTAAGATGATGGGGGTTGGGGGAAAGCAAAGCAAAGGCCTAGAGGTGAAGGGTCTGTCTTGGAGGATCAGAAAGAAGTCAGTAGGTTGGGATTGATGGAGTGAATGGATGTAGTGTCTAAGAGAAGACTGGAATAGGCAGAAGTAGATCATGAAGACTTTTGTAGGCCATGTTTCAACAATTGAGGCAATGACATGTTTACAAATTATAATGCAAATTAAAAAAGAATATTCAAAAATAAAAATAAAAAAGAATGTTCATAAAGGCACTGGCAGAGTGTCCTCAGGAAGGACAGCACAAGGAGAGATCATTCTTACTGGGGGAGTAAGAATTGAAGTCTTCTTGGGGGAGTTCACATCTGTGCAGAGCCTTGATAGAGGAATAGCATTTTAATTGAAGAACTGAGATGAGATCGACAGGGGGAAAAAACAATTGTGTAAAAGCACAGAGGAGGATATAACGTGGATGATGAATAAAGAATCTATTTGAAAGTATATAATTGGAGACATGCCTGAAATTATAGATTGGAACCAAATTATGGAGGACAATGCTGGTTACATGAAAAAATTTTTATTTTTCTTACTCTGTAAGTAGTGAGAAATCTATCATACTACTTAGAGGATGGGCTTTGGGTTTGAGTTTCAGGTTTGTCACTTACCAGTTGTGTGAATTTGGGCAATTTAACATGTCTCTGCCTGTTTTTTCAAATTCAGCATCTTTGGGATGATACAAGGTTAAATAAAGATTCATACGATGAAATATATAAAGGCTTAGTTCAATGGTTTATATATAAAAGCTTAATGAATGGTATATACTTTTACTGTTAATATTAATAAAATAATTCACATTGGCCTGGAGGATACTTCGAGATAGGATACTTGGTACAGAGATCCTTGGGCTAGGGGTTGAGGCCATTGTAGAAATTAAGATATGCAGTGATGAGAATTTGAACTAAGAAGGGTGTTTGCAGCAGAAAGGATGGAAATGATGCCATACGAACAACACGTAGAAAAATGAAATATGGCTATGAACCACTTAACAGCTTAAGGGCAAAATGCAAAAGTCAGAAATGACTGAGGTTAGGTGGGTGAGTTAGGGACATGGTGTTCGCCATGCATTGAAATCAGAGCATCAAGAGAAAAAAAAAACTTTCTGGGGAATCAGTGTGTGAGTGTGAATATCATTCCCTGACTAGTGAAATGAGACATGTCTGATAAGAGACAATATATATTACCCATGACTCAAATTTAATTCACTCATTTATCTCTTTAAGAACTGTCCAAAATAAAAACATTCTGGTTAAAATTTACCTCATGATTTCTTGGAATCTGCTCATGTAATAGCTTGATCACACACACACACACACACACACACTGATGTGTTTAAGTAGAATGTGATGTTCTGTACCTATCTTTTCATTTTTTGTGAAGTACAGTGCATGAAAAAAATGTATGAAACACAGATGTACCACTTAACATAAAGAGGTAATCATATCTAAGACAGGTAATCATATCTAAGACAAAGAATATTACTAATATCTCAGAAGCCTCTCTCCATGCCCCTCTTCTTCTTCCATATCCTTAATTTTTTATTAATTACTTTCCTCCCCTAGTTGTTAACTATTCACCCTTAGACCCATTCTTTTAGTTTTGCCTATTTTTAATGTTTATGCAAATGATATCAATGATGTTATGGATTCTCTTTTGTCTGTCTTCTTTTCTTCAAACTTTGTTTTTTATAAGATTTATCTTTTGGGTTGTTTATGGTTGTAGCTATACAAGTATTTGTTTGTTAATTATATTATTCAAAGGTATTTGCATTGTTTCTATTCATGGGCTATTATAAATAATATGGTTTGAATATTCTTATTTATGCCTCATGGTGCAAAAATGCATTCATTTCTATAGGGTAACCATATTGTAATAGAACTGGAAGAGTATGGCATAAATATATTTTTAACTTTTACTAGACAATGGCAAACTATTTCCCTCAAATAATTAGGACAATTACACTCCCATCAGCCATGGATGAGTGTTCCTGTTGTTACATATCATAACCTACCTTTGGCATTGTTATTTAATAAGTGAGTAGTGGTATATCATTGTGACTTTGACTTTTATGAGAACTTTCTGCTTATCTTTATTTTTTTAATTTTTTTTAAAGATTTTATTTATTTATTTGACAGAGAGAGACAAAGCGAGAGAAAGAACACAAGCAGGGGGGAGTGGGAGAGGGAGAAGCAGGCTTCCTGCTGAGCAGGGAGCCCGATGCGGGGCTCGATCCCAGGACCCCGGGATCATGACCCTAGCAGGAGGCAGACGCTCAACGACTGAGCCACCCAGGCACCCCTTTGCTTATTTTTATTGACCATTTGTAGTTTTCTTGGTAAGTGTCTTAGTCTGCTGCCCAGTTTTCTACGGTTTTCCATCTTTTCCCTGATGGATAAACAAAAAAGAAATTATTTATGTAATATTGTTATGATTTCTTTATTAGCTACATATGTTATAACTATCTTCTTCTCCTAGTCTTAAAAGAAATTATAATAATTCTAATGGTGCCATTTGGAGAGATAATTCTTAATATTTAATCAAATTTATCAAACTTTTCTTTATGGATAGTACTTACTTGTCCTACTTAATAAAGATATTTTTTAATATTATAAAAGCTAATATCTGTATCTTTCACATTTAGGTTTACTTATAGAGCCATATCATCTGAAATTAGTGATGGAAGTATGACTTAGTTCTCCTTTATGAAATAAAGTAGCTCCATTCTATTTCTAATTGCTATAAGATTTTTTCCTATTTATTATGTATGTTCATAATTTTTTTCTTTATTCTGTTAATGTGGTGATTCTATACACTGCTTCCCTAATATTAAATAAAACATATGTTCCTGTGATAACCCCAACTTGGTCCTGATGCATTTTCTTTTATGTTGTATCATATTTACTTAGTGATATTTTAGTTAGGAATTTTGCATCTAATTTTGTGAGTGACATTACAATGTAATTTCTATGTTTTAGAGTCTTTGTTGGGTTTTAGGATTAAGGTTATGCTGGCTCATAAACGATGGGAGAAGATATCTGGTTGTTATCTTTTCTGGGAGAATCTGTAAGATCAGTATTCCTGACATTACTTATTCCTTAAATATTAGAAAGAATGCAACAATGAAACTACCTGAGTTTTTGCTGTGGCAAGATTTTCAGTTGCAGATAATTATAAAAATACTTATAGGACTATTTTCATATACATATATTTTATTGCAGTAAAATGTTATAAAAATTGCCATAGTAATCAGTTCAAGTGTACAATTCAGTGACATTAATCACATTCACAATGTTCTGCAACATCAACACTATTTCCAAAACTTTTTCATCAGTCCGAACAGGAACTCTGTAACCATTAAGCAATGACTTTCTTTTCTCCCCTCCCTCCTAGTCCCTGGTAACTTCTAATCTATTTTATGTCTCTATGAATCACCCATTCTAGATATTTCATATAACTGAGATTATGTAATATTTTTCCCTTTGGTATCTGGCCTAATTCCCTCCCACACCCTACCCCCTTTTAGTCATGGACAATGAATTATTTTCACTTTTATGTATTTATTTGCACAAATTTGCACAAACATGACTTCATTCACCAACACAAAACATACAACCAGGACACATACAAGAGGTGTAAGAGGCAATAAATAGAACTGTGGGGCCAGCTTGCTTTGGTCCATGGTGGGTCTATCCCTGAGCACCTGTCCCTGGCCCTTAACCAACAGCCGGAGCCAGGAGGGGCAGAGTCTGGGCAACTGGTATAACAGGCTAGACGTGCAGCCAAATGTCCCCTCCAAACAACCCCCAGGGCCCTGCAGGGCATAAAGTCAGACTGGGCCAGACTCCGCAGACCCTAGCTGTCAATGTCTGAGAGCACGGTTTCTTACCTTGTCTGAACTTTCAGGGAGCACGTGATGCCATCTTGCACCAGGGGCTTCCTCTTGATGGCATGCAGGCTTTGGCTGCAACTCTGAGGCTTCTTTTGGCCAGGCTGGTGGCTGGTTGCTGGTGGACTGCCTCTGTATCCGACCAACACTCATCCTCCAGGTCATTGTCCTGAAAACCTTCTGCCCAGGACCCGATGGTTAGCCTGATTTTGGTTTTCTCCAGTTTTATTTTGATGGTTAATGTGTAGATTTCTTTGCAGTCACCCTACATGGCATCATAAAATTGAAACAGTGGACTGATACTATCTGTACATTTTGGAAAATTCTCAGATGCTACCTCCTATTAATTATTTCTGTCTCATTAATATGCTTCTCCACGTCTGAGACTCCAATTAAGCATATGTCACAGCTTCTCCTATATCCTCTTTATTTTCTCCTAGATAACAATTTTCCAAATTTCTGTCTCTAAATGCTGCATCCAGCTTTGTTTGTTTGGGGTCAAATTTCCAATTCATCATTTCTATTTCACTTTGTATAATCTGTTATTCAGTATGTCCGTTGATCCCTTGTATTATTATTCACTGCACTAAATGCTACAAAAATTTTTCTTCAGTATGCTAAGTCTCTATTGTTTCTAGTACTCTGCAGGAGCTTAGCTTTTATCTTCTTTACAGCATAAATATATACTATCTTCAGTCTGAGCCTGATAATTCCAATATTTGCAATTTCTATGTATCTGTACTTGTAATTTGTATGTGTTTATTTTTTCTCATTTCTGATGTTTCTTGCTTATGTCATCTTGCCAACTTTTTTTTCCTGCATGGTTCATTTGATCATGTGTGCAGTATATTGTCATTGAAAATGTATTTATAGAAGAAATTTGAGGATTAGGATCATGTTACCTATGATACTATTTTACTCCAGAAAAGAATTCTCATTAACTTCTGCTTGTTATCTGTGGATTTTCACAATCCTTATTTAATTTAATGCAATTGCATGGTTTGAGATTTTCTGCACTATTCATAGTATTCCAAACTGGTGTTCGTTATGTATGTTCATTATTCCATCCAATGTTGGAGTGAGCCTTTGGAGGTCCAGAAGGGAAATGGTTTACTAAAGTCTGTTTCCTTTATTGGCCTTTGCCTCTACTCGTGTTGTCTTAGTTCTGTGAGGTTGTATGTTATAGACTGGATGTTTGTGTCCCCCCAAAATTTGTATGTTAAAATCTTAACCCCAACATGATGGTATTTAGGATGTGGGCCTTTGCGAGATAATTAGGTCATGAAGGTAGAGCCTTCATGATTGAGATTAGTGACCTTAGAAAAAGATACTAGAGAGCTTACTTTTCCTATTTTTCTTCTCTGTCATGTAAAACATTGTGAGAAGAGAGTTATCTATGAGCCGGGAGGTGGGCCCACACCAGACACTGGATATGCCAGCACTTTGATCTTGGACTTCTCTGCCTCCAAAACTGGGAGAAATACATGGTTACTGTTTAATCCACCCAGTCTGTGGTAATTTGCATGGCAGCCCAAATGGACTAAGACACTGTCAAAAATAGAGTTCATCTCCACCACTTTTTAGGACCAGCAGTACCCAGGACAAGTGTAATATATATATTTTTAATTTATTGATTTATTTGAGAGAGAGAAAAAGAGAGAGAGAGCAGGGGAAAGAGCAGAGGGAGAGGGAGAGAATCACAAGCAGACTCACTGCTGAGCCCAGAGTCCACTGCAGGGCTTGATCTCAGGACCCTGAAATTATGACCTGAGCAGAAATCAAGTCAGACACTTAACTGACTGAGCCACCCAGGCACCCCCAGGACGAGATTAAATGCTGTACTCATTGCTCTCAGTTCTCCTTCTCTCTTTATTTGAAGCTGACAAATGCCTCACTATTTTGTTAACTCTTTGCTTTATTTTATTAAAAAAGATTTAATTATCTGCTAAGAAGTAATTAGAAGTGGAATTTCAATGATATTTTTAAATTAATAACCCTTTGATGACTTTCTAACTCTCAGTAACTATCTTTATAGAAATATCTTTCTTTCTTATCCCTCAGGAAGGCTGACTTCATTACCCTCATCATTTTATTTCTGATTAAAATTATTTCTATATATTTTACTTGTAAGCTCTTTTCTGTTAAATATGAACAGAATATTTGTTCATATTTAACAATGATTTTTTTTCTGCATGGTTTTATTCATTTGGAATACAGAGGGTGTATTCCAAATGAATAAAATTTATAGAATGTTTGTGGATTTTTTTTCCAGAAAGCAAACCAAAAGATGATTTCCTAGGCTTAAGAATTATATAAACATGGAATATCTTAAAGTTATATATTATTGCTTCGTTATTTTTTACATAGTGCAATATAGCTTTAATATTTGCCTAAAACGGCAACATTTTATCATAACCAGAATCTTTGTAATCATTTATAATCTTTGCCACTTCTGTGGTAGGTGCTCTGCTAGGGTCTTTTTACATTATCTGCAAACTCATATTACACAACTGAAACTTTTTTAAGTGTTGAGCGTTTAATTCCCTTAACCCTGCAGGTTAGCATAAGTGAGACCTCAAAAGGACAACCAATTTGTCCAAGGTGCACACAGTTTTAAATAAATAGGGCAAAATTGAAAAATTCTTTCTGCCTGACCTTACATCCTTTTTATTTCTGTAACTTCATTAGAAACTGGCATGTAATTAATAAAATTAAATTATTCAAAAATATTTTCAGTTGTTATTGGGTGAAAGGGAGGACCCAAAGTTAAACTGTACTCGAATAATTGTGATTTTTTTCAAAGAATATTTATTTTAGGGGCTCCTGGGTGACTCAGTCGGTTAAGCAATTGACTCTTGATCTCAGCTCAAGTTGATCTCAGGGTTGTTAGTTCAAGCCCCACCTTGGGCTCCAGACAGAGTGTGGAGCCTACTTAAAAAAAAGTGAAGAATGTTTATTTTATCCTTTACCTTAAATAACAGCATGACTATATTTAAGAAACTTTTAATCCAATATGTTCTTCTTAAAAAATATAATAGAGTAAACTTTCTGGAAACTAAGTTATTTAAAAATTTTGTTTTATAATTATTTGTCAGCATCAATATTCACTAAATCAACACTACACAGACATATCTGTGATAGGACATATGTTTAAGAGACATAGAAGTCAGGTGAGCTTTTTCTACTTCAAAGTCAGAATTTGAATCCTAATTTTATTTGAATTAGAACACACTATCACTTTAAAAAAAAAGAAAATACTAAAAATATTATCTCTTTATGGATCTAGAATAAATTGAAAGATGGAAGAAGACCAATCATTTGCTTACCAGTTCTGTATTAATCTCTGCCCTAAGTTTGTTCTTATGCATTATCTCAATTAAATTTCACAGTGGATATTTTATAATCGTATTGTTTTCTAGTGTAGCTCAGAAATGTTAAAAAAAATAATTGCCATACATCACAAGGTGACTACCCAGGCCAATTTCCCATTCCTCAACTTCTACCATTGTGTCTCTCAAATATAGATCACAAACCTGTTCAAAAGAAAAAAAATAACAAGTTTATCTAATGTAGCAGCCAATTTTGCTTTCTGCCCCCTTACCATCATTGTGCAGCTATCCTTTATAACCCATTGGTCATGATTTTTCTTCATCTCCTGATCAAATCCTTTATGCAGGATTTATATAAATTATCAAAGAGGTAGGTTTATGCTTTATATGGAAACTGCTTCTCAAAAATATAAAGTTACTTAGTGAAGGCAACAGCTAGTAAAAAAAAGAACAACCGTTAGAATCGAGGTCTCCAAAACCTGTTCTTTTCCTACCTTATATAGATCAGGGTGATTATCAAGATCAGGCCAAGTCTTGATCTGACATTGAGGCATGCATGATGGATATGGCTTATTATGCTGCTAGTTGGCAGGAGGTAGATATCTTTTATTCAAAAAATAATTACTTGTTGCTAAAATCCCAAACATACTTTATTACAAAGCAGATGCCATCACATGACTCAAGCAATACCTCTTCCACCTACTTATAAAATTACCCTTCTTGGTTACCAATAGCAAAGAATATTTAGCATTTATTCTGTTCATTCATGGAAGAAATATTTTACCTAAATAACTAACCAAGCACACCTTCCTTTAGCGTATTGGACTAATTATGCTTAT
The DNA here is from genome assembly GCF_011800145.1 of Mirounga leonina. Taxonomy (NCBI): domain Eukaryota; kingdom Metazoa; phylum Chordata; class Mammalia; order Carnivora; family Phocidae; genus Mirounga; species Mirounga leonina. The sequence continues at coordinate 17,508,811 of NW_023270418.1, read as the reverse complement.
TAGTGAAATCTTATGAGCACTTTGTGGTGTTTGAATTTCATAAGGAGTCAACCAGGCTTAGACAGAAGCGCAGTGTTACCTAACAAATATTTATCTTTACTTTGTGCCATGTACTGAGGATAAAATGCAGAGGTGGATGTAGTCTTCATTCTTTAGGATATCTTACCCTGTTAGAGAGATTTTCATTATTTAAAAATTCTAATAAGGATGGTAATAATTTTTACCTTAGAATAAGTCTTTGCTTTATTAAACAAATATATAACTATGCTAGAGAACAGAATTACATTAATTCGTTAGTTTTTATTTCCTGCTATGAACATTAACAATAACATTAACAAAAGCATATACACAGTAGAATTAAGTTTTGATGCTAAATCATATCTCAGAACAATATAACTGAAAGCATTCTGTCCAGCATTGAAGAGACCTAAGTTTTTGCTTTAGTTATGTTGATAACTGACTGTGTGATTGTGGAAAGTTATTGGGTCTCATTCCAATTCACAAAATAAGGAACATAAAATGGATACTACTTAAAAATTTATTAGGAAGTCAAAGTTAATAATAAAAATATTATAAATTGTTATTTAAGTATTTATCAACATCTAAAGCCCACCTAACGGAAGTACATTCTCATTGCTATTTCCCCACATAAATTATATTTCTTAGAGGGTAGGGTTATGTTTTCTATGGGTTTTGTTGTTGTTCATTGTTATAATGCCTAGCACATTGCTGACTGCAGAACATGTGAATAAGACAGAACTATATCTTCTTTTTGTATAAAGGGAAAAGCTGACATTTTCAAAGAAAGACCAAAAGATGTTTGACATAATTTTCTCTGAACTTAATGACTTCATTTTTAAAATCTGAAAAAGTCAAAATCCAAATAAGCATTTTCAGTGTAATTGGGCTATTTTTCTGACTAAACAGAAACAACTTAATCAAGTTTGATTGGAAGTTTGCAAAAGAAATGTATGAGTGGTTGCAAGTGTTAGTAGTAATGAAGTTGCTAGTTTATTTTAATCATTCTTAAAAGATACTTTGCCCTGATTGAAAGGATAATGAATTTCACATCTTATCTAAAAGGTATCCAGTATCCATATTTGTTGACACAGCAAAATGTGTTTTTTAATATGTGAATATGTAAGCTTGTATGTGGGGGTGTGTATATATACCTACACCTATATTGAGATAGTGGGTGTCTATTTTTGGTTAATGGATAAAATCTAAATTGAACAACTCTATATGTCACAAATAAAAAGAAAATATAGTATTTGGAAGGACAAAACTCTCTGAGAACACAGAACTGACATATTGAGTGTTTAGGCACATCAAGTCTCTTCTGGTAATCTCTATGGTATGTGGAAGATTAATGTAAGTTTGAATGGAATATAATATAGTTTATTAAACTGAATCTATTCTTAAGATTTTTTGGAAAACCAAAATGATGGTCTTAATTAAGTTATTTTGTTAATTTATTTTCACTGAGTTGATGGGGAGAGAGACTAAGTATGCATTAAATATACAGTAGTAGGGGGAAAATAAAAAAATCTTTATGTGGGGAGATGACAGAGATTTTAAGAAAAAATAGAACTTGGATAGCTATTACTATTAATAAGTAATTTTATTTTCCAAAGAATATCAAATTAATCTCATAAACCCACATGAAATTAATATCTACTTTAATAATTTAAATCAGAATGTTAACAATAATACTTTAAAGGTAATTACTAACAATTCAGGACATCATGTTTACTGTGAAAAACTTGCTTTCAAAGGATAAAAACTGGATCTTATAATTTCCAGCTTATGTGGGGTCTTTTTTTTTTTTTTGAACTATCCTGTTTTCTTTAAAAAATATTAGTAGTAGGAAAAAAGTAATAATGACTAAATAGGTTTCTGATATCAATAATCACTAAATGGGATAGTACCACAATTAGTATTAATAATATTTTATAATTACATTCATTATAGAAGTTTTTACATAATAATAAAATGCATCTTACATCCTCCAACGTAATAAATTTGATGTGAGGTTGAATGGATAATCTTCTTATAATACCTGTGTTTCTATTATCAAACTCTGAGTGTTTTATTATTTTAAAAAATGATTTTCATATCAAATGTTGCTTCATAAACTCTTAAGATTTTATTTTCCTCTGAAAATATTTTCAATCGAAATTCAACTTTGTATTTTTCCCACAATATATGAACATCTATGTCAAGTGGTGAATACAAAATTATTCAGAATCCAGTCTTTCCCTTTCTTTGAATGACACCACGAAAATCAAAAGGAGAAAAATAACCATAGCTCCAAAGTTTGATTTTGCTAGGGCTAATTCAACTGAAAAGCATTACATTTCTTTATAATTTGAGGCTTATATTTTCAGAGATCTTATAAAGCTGACATGCTACTCTTTGAAGACATAGGTGGGATTTTTTGAGTGTTTTAAATGTGTCTCTCTTCTGTGTGTGTGTGTACATGAGTGTGTGTGTGTTTGTGCTGCAGGAGGGAGTTAATTTAGTCTCAAAAAAGATATGAGGATTAGAAACAGACAGAGGGGAAGAGAAATACCTAAAACATGCATATCCATTTCCTTCCACCAAACTCACTAAATATTTTTGTCAAAGAAATTTGCCATTACATGTATGCACCTACGTCTATTGCATATATAAATGTGTATTTGTGTAGTACATGTATGTATGTGGAATATGGGGATGAATTTGAAGCAAATTAAGGGGTGCAGTGCAACACATGACAAACAAACCTAAATGCACATTTAGGCAACCCTCTGATCTATCACTGACATCATAGTTATCTTTGAAACTCCTGGGTTTTCTCACTTTTTGTCTTCTAATACAATTTTAAGATTTATTAAGTCATCGTCCAGACTGTATCAATTCTTTTATGGGGTCACATGCAAGGAATTCGCTTATTCAAGATAAGTAATGCATTGTCTGGATAACATGGTAATTTCTGTCCATGTCTGTGTTAATCAGAGAACTATTATTCCCTAATGAAAGAGATCCTGTCTTATTCTCCCGAGTATTTCCTACTTAAATCATATTGGTTGAACCAAGTGAAACTTTCTCGCACACTTAAAGATATGTAAAACATTTCCCTAACTTTGTATTTTAAAAAAATTAAATTAAACTTAAACAAGTTGTGAGATGTTGGAGAAAGGCATCAAGAGGACATGATCTTCAGTTGACATGTGAGCAGGACCAAGGCAATCGGATGCTCCTTGCCCCTTTCCCTGTCCTTGGAATGTGTGCTTACTTTCCCTGTGCAAGCTGCCCAAGAACACAGGCTTGAGATAATAACATGGTGTTGAGACCAGCTGTGCTGTCTATGTGACAGAACCCAATTAAGGCATCTGTATAAACTTTTGAGATTTAACGTGTGGGTGTGGAGATTTACATGTCTTGTGGCTGTCCAAGTCAAGCCTTTTATATAAGTTCCCTTGCTTATTAAACATGCCACCTACCAATTGGAAGTGGACTCTTTCTCTGATCTCTCCCTGCCCCCCATATATGGGCCAGTTTCAGATTACGCTCATGAAGCTTCCAAGGTTGTGAACCAACAATTGGCAGCCAGCCAGGAAAGCAAAGAAATAGGTCTTGGGAAAGAAGCATCTGTGAGGGAATTCCCAGTTGGCCATCAACCCCTCTGTGAGGGGTGGCCTGTATGTTAGCTGCTTACAGATTGACATGTGAATATGGGGACTCCTGGAAAACCCCCACTGTTCTAAAGCATTTATGTGAGGAACTGCACAGAGTTCGCTGTAGCAAAGAAGGGAACCACATGGCTGTCGCAGTGGGCTGGCCCCTACTGTAGGCAGTTCATCTGGACACCAATGCCCAGCTAAACTTGGGTCAGAAAGTTGGAAGAAGAGCTGAGTTTAGAGAAGGACGTGTGGGTGTCCACCGCTACTCTGTTAGCTTTGGTGGGAGGCAGAGAGCAGGGTAATTAACTGAAGGCCTTAGTATGCTGTTTTGCAAAGCTAGGAGGGCTGCAAGATGCCATGGATTAAGGTCCCAGGGCTTGCGACAAAGCCTGATTGGGACATTCAGAGGTGGAATCCCCAAGAAAAGAAAGATGTAATGGGGATGTCAATCATCAGATGAAATGGATGAAACACTCTGTGCCATGCAACCCCCCCACCCCAAAAGGAAAGCAAAAACACAGCAACAACAAACTCAGCCAGCAGGAGAGCCCCCAGTGCAAGAAACATTCATGATGAGAGAATATACTCCCACTGAGTTTATTGGTATAGCTGCCAAGTTCCAGCAAAAGACCAGGGTAAGAATCCAGGTGTGGTTAGTACAGTTATGGGATTCAGGGGGATGGCATTTCTCTGACTGGGCAGGAGACAGAGAAAATGAGCAATATCAATGGGTTAAAGTACCCATTCCCTTATAAATTGGATGATTCCAGGGAAGCTTGGCTCAATGAGGGAGACATCCCTGAGCCCCCGAAAATCTATAAAAGAGATTTTAAAATCTATAAAAGACTCTTAAGGAATTGGGATTGAGACAGGCAATCTACATCCATCTTTGAAGACCTTGACTGGGTCACATTCACTGCAGGAATGAAAGCTAATATTATGCAGTCCTCAGGTGCTGGAGCACCTGATATGGAACGTTGATAACTACACGGAGCCCAGTTGTGGGGCAAGATATTTATGATGTTAGATAATCTTCTGCTAATCTGGGGGAAATTGACAAATCCCAGGAATAGGTATGGGCTATGGGAAGACAACAGACAGAGAGGGAGGATGGAGAGCCAAAAAGGCTCCCCCAACTGCTGTAAAGGGTCTGGGAAAAAATAATGTGGAAGCAAATGTGGTTTGACACCATTGCTGCAGGGACCCCACCTGAAGAGATAGATCGACAAACCAATGCTGTGTTGGTTGGCCTATGGAAAGCCTTAAAACCTGGACAGCAGTTCAGACCTGCCCTATCTGCCCCTTCCATCCCTGATGCCATGCCTGTTCCAGCAGAGGCCTTAGGAAAACAGTTCAATTCAGAGTGGGTGGATCCCATGCCATGCATAGTGACTGAATAGGCCAAGATTGCCTTCAGATGAGGGCCACTGGAGGTGAGTGGAGGCCTCAGGATGAGCTCACTATCAACTGATCCTCCAAAAATCAACAAAAGGTGATGGTGCTGATGGATACAGGAGCCAAATGTACTTATGTGGTAACCCTAAAAAATGTTCTTGTTCCCTCAGTACCATCAATGGTTACAGAGAACAAACAGTTATGGCCAGGAAGATCCTCTTAATATTGCAAGTTGGATATTATCCTTCCTCCCCCCACCAAAAATATGAGGTCTTTGTCTAACACCAGAGAATATATTAGACATTGATATCTTACAAGGTCAAACTCTGAAAATCTCTATCAGTGAAGTCCACCTCAGGGTTAGAGTAATCAAACCAGTGCTGATGGAAAACACCCTTGGGAACCGGTAAGCCTGTACCCTTCTGAAGAATGGTAACTGTCAAACAATATGAATTGCCTGGGGGACATAAGGAGATAGGAGAAACTACCAGGAACTTCACCAAGTGGGTATTGCCACCATCTTAGATACCTTGGCCATGGTCCTAAGAATGTGCATTGCTATGCTGGACTCAGCAAATGCCTTTTTCAGTATACCCCTTACCACTGAGTCACAAGATTAATTTGCCTTCATGTAGGAGGGACAACATTGGACCTTTCAAGTACTTCCCAATGGTACCCTGCACAGTCCCACCACATATTATGGGATGGTAACCCTAGTCCTGTCCCTGTTCTGCTTCCCTGCATCAGTGAAATAGGACCAGTGCATTGAGGATGTAATGTTTACATATGAAGACTTGCCTCTGTTGCAGGGTTTGTTGGAACATCTGTGAGGGAGAAGATGGACAATGAACCCAAAGGAAATTCAAGGCCCAGACACCACCATAAAGTTTTTGGGAGTCATATCATATGCCCAGGGGAGATGTGTGTTGTCTTAGAAACTGTGATTGACAAGGTGCAAGTCTGTCCAACTCCTAAGAAGGTGAAAGAGGTGCAAGCTTTTGTAGGGATTTTGAAGTTTTGGAGGACTGTTTTTTTTTTTTTTTTTGGAGGACTTGTATCCCCCGCTTGGTACAGTGCCTCCATCCATTATGCTACCTGCAAAGAAAGACCAGATGTGGGATTGGGGATCAGAGCAGCAAGTCGCCTTCGAGAAGACAAAAATACTAGTGAAGCAGATTAAAGCTCCAGGCATCTCTCAAGCAGAGCTACCATTTGAGTTAAATGTATCTGTGACTTCAGAAGTGATGATTGGGCCCTGGGGCAGAGGCAACAGGTGAGAGTACTCCCAGGATTTTGGTCCCAGTTTTGGAAAGGAGTAGAAACCCAACATATCCTCATAGATCAACAGCTCCTAGCAATGTGCACAGCTCTAAGAAGAGCCTCTTAGGAGAGAAAACAGCATTATCATGGTAATAACTTCTTCCTATGAAGGGGTGGGTTGGACATATGTTCAGTCGACCCACTTCTGTCATGGCTCACCTCCCACTTTGACTATGTGGCATGCATATTTGCAGTAAAGAAGTACCCTGCCCCCTAGCCCACTGTGTCCTCCAGTTGCTCCCACCCCCATTCTTGTGGTGGCCCCTGAGGCCTGTAGAGTGGAAGTAGGGGAAATACCTCCCTGTGTCTGATACATGGGTCTAGTGGAGGCAATCCATCCACAAAGACTGCAGTCACTATTCAGCACAACACTGACACCATCTGGGCAGAAACAAGAATGAACCTCAGCAGCTGGTGGGCTGAACTCAGAGCTATTTGGCTGGTGATTATGCATGAGCCCTAGCCCAAAATCCTTTGCACTGACAGTTGGGCTTTCTAAAGAGATTAACACTATGACTTGGACAATGGCAAACTGAGGGGTGGATGATTATGAATAAGCCCTTATAGGGTCAGGATATGTGGAAAGACATTTGGGATTGCCTGCAAGAGCTTGAGGCAGTTCTCACTGTCTTCCAAGGCCTGACTCATGAGACACTGACACCCCTTGGCAATCAGGAAGCTAATGCCCCAGCTCAGGTACAAGCCTTAGCACCTGACCCTTCAATAGATACCGCAGATTAGATGCATAGAAAGAGTGGCCACTGCAGTGCTCAGGTGGGATGGCAAATTGCAAAGGATGTCTGATTGCTTCTGAAATAGTGACTTGGTTAATGCAGTAACATCATGTCTTAATGTGTTCTAAACAATGCCCAAGGAGCTGCTGAAGGAGTCTGGGGCCATCTACCAGAGTTCCCAACCAGTGAGGGACTGGCAAATCGCTTATGTTGGCCCCCTCCCTGCCAAGTGAGGGTTCTAAATATGCCTTGGCTTGTGTGGACACTGCACCTGGCCTGACTCAAGCTTTCCCCTGTCACCATGCAAACCAGGCCGTCCCCATTAGGGAGTTAGAGAAGCTGAGTATGGTTACCCTCATTGAATAGACAGTGATTGGTGGTCAGATTTCAAAGGGCATGATATACAAGATTGGGCAAAAGAACATGACATTGAATGGAGGTCCTGTCTCCCCTATAACTGCAAAGAGCATGGTTAGTAAAAAGGAAAATAGAATATTAAAGCATCAGATTAAATTGCTAACAAGTAACACCACGTTGATTGGAGTAACGAACGTACCATCCTAGGCTCTAATACTTTTGAATAATGAGTGAGTAAGGCCTATACGCCATACTGGGGACTTTTGCTGAGACCCTCAATACTGTAAAGGCATAAACGTTGTGGGAAACAACCGTTGCCCTGACTCTGACTGTAAATCAACATGATGTGCTGCTGAGAACGCCAAACCCCATCACACTGGGGAAAGGAATTTCCTACTGGAATTTACAATGAGATGTCCTACCAGGATGAGTGGGACACTTCATACTCATAGGTGAGGTGGAGCTCCTCAGTATGCACTGGGACCCTGTTGCCAGTTGCAAGCTGGACCTGTTGAAATGCACTATACCTGGAATGGAACATGCACCATTGAAAGAGGGGAGAACATGGGGGTCCTGGTCTGGGATATTCCTCTACCAGTCTATCTCCTCACTCCTGACAGTGCTGCCTCCCCTGGCCAACATGAACAGTATGCACAACCCAGTCACATTTCCTAAAGCTGCAGCCACATTGACATCTAAGTGTCAGTCCACAAGTGCAATTCTACAGAAGGGGAATCCCTCCCCATCCATACAAGTTCCTACTAAATATCTATCTTTTGACCCTAAATTTCAGCGGCTCCTGTGATGACCATTCATGGGATGGGCACCTGGTGGGAATACCTTTCTACACTGGGCCCACCTGTGTGCCCAGCAAAGGAATCAATCCAACTATTGGATATGTGGGCAACGGCTCTTCTCTAGCTCATCAGGATTGCCATGGTGGGTATCACCACTACAGGGAGAGGATTGGGAAGCCTTAAAGCTTCATTAAATCACAGGAGGACACAAGTGAATGCCTTGAGTGATCTAACCACAGCCCAGGGGACTTAATAAGTCAATGGTTTGGATCTTAGGGCTTTTGATGGGAAGAGTTGTCACTGATTTTGAGAATCAATTTATTTTTTTTTAAGATGTATTTATTTATTTGAGAGAGAGAGAGCAGGGGAGGAGCAGAGGGAGAGGAAGAAAATCTCCAGCAGACTACCTGGTGAGCACAGAGCCCAATGTGGGGTTTGATCTCATGACCCTGAGATCATGACCTGAGGGGACCCCATGATCAAGAGTTGGTCACTTAACTGATTGAGACACCCAGGCACCCCGGGAATCAATTTCTTAATCTGTGTTTTCCCTTGCATGTGCCCATGTTGTTACTGTGGCATCTGTCTCCAATGCAGAAAGACAGCTGCCAAAGGAGTCACCTCCATGCTACTAAAACCCCTTGCTGACCAGGCAGTGCACATTTCAAAAGGGGGGGGGTGGCATATGAGATCATTAGAGCTGGTCACAGTGGTGAAATGTCAGAGAAGGTCATTGAGAGGACATGGCAGCTGGTCGGCTTGTCAGCCAGACCCTAACAATTGGAGGCTCATTTCCTTTGACCTTGTCTTTGGAATGTACATTCTGCTTGCCCAAGACATAGCCTTGAGGTAGCAATGTGGTATTGAGCCCATCTGGATGATCTACGTGACTGAACCCAGTTAAGGCCTCTGTATAAACTTTTAAGATTTAGTGGGCAGGTGCAGACATCTACTCGAGGCTACCCAAGACAAGCCTCGTATGTAAGTTCCCTTGCTTATTAAACCTGCCACCTACTGATCTACCTGGAGTGATCAGGTTTTTCTTGCCCTCCACATATGGGGGCTGGTTTCAGATTACACCCAGGAAGCTCCTAAGGTTTCAAACTAACAAAAGAATAAAATGAGCATGTATGTACCTATCATCTATATACTTCTCTCTCTCTCTTTCTTGTCAACATTTATTATTACTGCTTTCTCTCTCCCTCCTTTCCTTCCTTCTCCTTCTCTCTTTCCATAAGTGTGTGTGAGTGTGTGTGTGTGTGTGTGTAGACATACATTATTTTTCCTAAGATGGCAGAGCGTTACGGTTAATAGTGAAACATGTATTATCAATGAACAAGTATATTCTCCAACATAAAACAATATAGTGAACATGATCAGTAAAGATTAACATATATGCAATACTTCTACTTAATCTATAACCCAAATTTCAATTTCCCCAATTATCTCTTTTTTTTTTTTAAAGATTTTATTTATTTATTTGACAGAGAGAGACACAGCGAGAGAGGGAACACAAGCAGGGGGAGTGGGAGAGGGAGAAGCAGGCTCCCCGCAGAGCAGGGAGCCCGATGCGGGACTCGATCCCAGGACCCTGGGATCATGACCTGAGCTGAAGGCAGTCGCTTAACCAACTGAGCCACCCAGGTGCCCTCCCCAATTATCTCAATAATATTCTATATATAGCTATTATTTTTTTTATGACCCAGGATCTATAACCTAGAATAATTTGGTACTTTTACTTGTCATGGATTTAATTCTCTATTAATCTAGAATAATATTCCCAAGAATTTTTTGCCTTTCATGACATTGAAGTCTTGCAAAAGTATGCATTTGAGCCTTTAGAATCCGCTTTTCCCACAGAAGCATGTTTTTTTGTTTGTTTCCTACAAGTGGGAATGTGTATGTAAATTTAGTAAACAAATTAGAATGATAACAGCTAGCTAACTCTTTCTAGTTTGTGCCCAATTCAGTGGTTAACTACATTAAAAATAATAGCACTGTTTTTTATTTTCCTCAGAAATCTCATTTGGGTTTTATAATATAGTGTACTTAAATATAAAGGGCAATATGCACAGTAATATTTAAAAAGAAAACATAAACTCTTATCACACACTCTGTCTCCACCATTAACTTTTCCACAAAAATTAAGTCAGTTGATTTCATCTGAAAAGTAAGAAAGGTTTTATTTTGAAGCAATGTCACTAATATATATCAATGTTGTAACTGATTAGTGTGATTTATTGTATACTTTCTTAAAATGCAACAAAATATAATTATTGGATTTTCTGGACTGTGCTTTAGTATGTAAAAATTGGCATGCATTTATCTACCCTGTAATTTCATGGTGTTACAATGTTATTGCTCAATAATGACTTAGCAACTACTCTATAATTACCCTATCACTGAATAGTAATTATCACATAATTAGAGGATCAATTTCCAAAGATTAGGAAAAAATATAGCAATGTGGGCCATGTAAACAGTGATTGTAAACTTACATGTATTCATAAGATTATTGCTTGCATATAAAATAAAACCAATAAACATAATTTAGAATCCTATAACTAGATTACAAGACAAGTTGAGGATTAAGTTTGTGAGAAATAAATAGTAGTATGCTTATATTAATGGAGCAATTATTCATTTCTCATTAAAAACCTATTAGTGAACCATTGTTGGTATTTATAATAAATAATGTGTACACTTGGAAAACAGTTGGCATTAAGAATTAATAAGTGATAGGGGCGCCTAGGTGGCTCAGTCGGTTGAGTGGCTGCCTTCGGCTCGGGTCGTGATCCCAGAGTTCTGGGATCGAGCCCCACATCAGGCTCCCTGCTCAGTGGAGAGCCTGCTTCTCCCTCTCCCTTTGCCTGCCTCTCTGCCTACTTGTGCTTTCTCTCTCTCTGTCAAATAAATAAATAAAATCTAAAAAAAAAAAAAAGAATTAATAAGTGATAGTTTTTATTAGTGGGAAAACAATAAATGAAATGCAGCCAAAGAGGATTTCCTCCATATGTCATTATACAAAAATATTCACAAGCATTAAATATGGTAACAATTTGAATAAAAATCAAAATAAGAATATATAAAATGAAATAAAATTCATTGTTTTTGTTGTTTTTTGTCTGTGCTGCATTCTGTTGCTAGTAAATATTTGGTGATGTGATTTCTCTTTAAATCAAAATTCTGAAGTAAATAAATTTCATTTAAATCTAGACAAAATACTACAGATCCCCCAGATTAATTATTAATTCTAGAATATTACACTTTTATTTTTGTTTTTTATACTAGAAATTTCCTCCTCCTCAGCCACCTATAAAGTGTTTCCTGGGAGGATTAATGAGTCTTTTGTACCTGCCTCAGATAAAGAACTTTAATATTTTCTCCTTTTCATCTTGAAATTCACTGGCAGGGTGAACTTTTGAAAGTATATTAATGGAGATGTAGCATAAGCAACAGGTACAAACAGAGAATCAGATGGAATCTTACACATCCTAACATCAGCAGATTCATTGAACCGAGTGTCACCTGTGTGTAGAGTATGAATAAGAACATAGTCCCTACTTTCAAGACTTCCACAGTCATTATTCCCTCTCTAGAATCTCCCACCTGTCTCCACATTAAAGATATAGATATAGATATTTATCTATATTTTTTTAGAGAATGTACATGCAAGCGGGGGGTGGAGGGGAGAGTCAGAAGGAAAGGGAGAGAGGCAGAGAATCTCAAGAAGACTCCCAACTGAGCGTGAAGCCCATCACAGGGCTCCATGCCAACCGTGAGATCATGACCTGCGCCAAAACCAAGAGTCAGACACTTAAATGACTGAGCCACCCAGATGCCCCAAAGATATTTTCTTAAAAGCCAGGTCATCTCTTTTATTTATGGTCTTATTTTCAGCTAATGTGTTATTGTTTACAAACTGTTCCCTCGATTAAACTCCTTAACACTTATTCCAGCTACTTTTGAATGCAGACTTTGAGACAGTCTGTGAGTAGCCTAAAAGCAGGTCTTGTTGACAGAAATGGTAGTTCTAGAAAATTGCTTTCAATTCACCTATTAACTTTCAATTCACCTATTTGCATTGTAGGTTCTTGGAAATTTGCTATGGATGTTATCAGGTAAACGTGTCCAGTAGATAGGTGAACAGGTATTCAGAGCCTCTAAGTAAGATGGAAAGGCAGTAGAGGGCAAACAGCCAGCAGAATTGGTAAAAGTAGATTAAGAAAGGATGAATCCTAAGAATGTTAAAGTCATATGTTGGCAGTGGCAGGTCTTACATAGTACCTTGAAGACCAAAGATGCTTAACCCCAACTAGCAGTGCTGTGGTATCTGAGAAAAATGTCAGTTTTCATCTGTACGGAGTATCTCATTCACGGGACCCATACTGTTGGAAAACAGTGAGAGCTACAGTGCATGGTGGGGAGGGGTGACATCCCCTCCCAGCACCTCTCCCCTTGCCAGGGACTTAAATGGCCCCCTTGCCAGGGACTCAAATGGTCCCCTTGACCATCCCAGGAGGACAGGGGAGCAGGATGACTGGCCTCATTTTACATTTGGAAAATGCCAATTTTAAGATGCCAATTTTCTCCAAATTGATCTATAGATTCAATGCAGGAGAAATCATTTCCCCCCAAAATGCTTTATCAACATTAAAAGATCTTATATCTTAGGATTTTACCTAATGATGTCATCCACTCAATCATATTATCATTCCACTGTGACAATCATGCAGTCAATATTGGTCCTTTACTATATGCATCCTTGAATGATTATCATCTTTTAAAGTAGGTGTTTTATATCTTTTAATAGATAGGAAGCACTGTTAAAATTAGGGATGTGTTTTTACAACTCTCTATCCTCAGTGTCTTGCATAGTGATCTTCACAGAGTTGGTGCTCAGTAATTAGAGCTATGAGCCTTAGTGAGTTAAGGAGAATAAAATCAGAATTATGTTTCCCCCCAGCTTTATTGAAGTGTAATTGACAAAAAAATTATAATATATCTAAAGTATACAATGTGATGATTTGATGATTTGATATGTGTGTACTTGTGAAATGCTTCCCACAATCAAGTTAACATCAACTCACATAGTTATCTATCTATCTATCTATTTATTTATTTATTTATTTATTTATTTATTTATTTGATGAGAATGTTTGAGACCTACTCTCCGCAAATTTCTAGTATACAATACAGTGGTATTAACTATCATCTCCATGCTTGTACATTAGACTCTGAGAACTTATCTTTTAACTGAAATTTGTATGCCTTTAACCAACTTCTCCCCCATTTCTCCCACTCCTCAGCCCCTGACAGCCACCAGTCTGTTTCAATGAGTTCAGCTTTTTTGTTTTTGTTTTTGTTTAGATTTCTCACAGAAGTGATACCTTGCAGTATTTGTCTTTCTCTGTCTTGCTTATTCCACTTAGCATAATGCCCTCTAGCTTCATCCATGTTGTTGCAAATGGCAAAGTTTCTTTCTTTTGTATGGCTGAGTAATAGTCCATTGTATCCATATCCGTATTTATATATCACACTTTCCTTAGTCATTCAATCTTCAATGGACACTTAGTTGTTTCCATATTTTGTCTATTGTGAATAATGCTGCAATGAACATGAATACAGATACCTCTTCAAGATAATAATTTTGTTTCTTTTCTATATATAACCAGAAGTGGGAGTGCTGGATTATATGATTGGTCTTGCAATGATTTTTTTATATATATATATGATGGCAAAAGCACAGGCAACAAATGCTAAAATAAACAAGTGGTATTATAGCAAACTATAAAGCTCCTGCACAGAAAGGAAACAATCAGTAAAACGAAAAGGCAACCTATGGAATGGGAGAAAATATTTGCACACCACATATCTGATGAGTTAAAATCCGAAATATATAAAGAACTCATACAACTCAATAGGAAAACAAAACAAAACCCAAAAACAAAATCAAATAATCCCATTAAAAACAAGCAAAGGGCTGGAGTGGACATTTTTCCAAAGAAGATATATGCATGGCCAGCAGGTACATGAAAACATGCTAAACATTAATAATCATTAGGGAAATGCAAATCAAAACCACAATGAGATATCACCTCACACCTATTAGAATGGCTTCTATAAAAAAGACAAGAGATACAAGTGATATTGGAGGATGTTGAGAAAGGGGGACCTTTGAGCACTCTTGATGGGAATGTAAGCTGGTGCAGCCACTATGGAAAATATTATGAAGGTTCCTCAAAAAAATTAAAAATAGGACTACCATCTGATCTATCAATCCCACTTCTGAGTATAAATCCAAAGGAAACAAAAATCACTATTTCAGAGAAATCTGTGCTCTCATGTTCATGGCAGCATTCTTCATAATGGCCACGACACAGAAATCACCTCAGAATTAAATTTTAAAAATCCACTTATGGCTTTATTACATCATGACTTGTCCGTCTTGATTCTTGCTTCTGAAGAGTAGCATGACCTCAGAGGAGCCTGTGGTTCTGTTTAGATTGATAATTTTGTTTTGTTGGATATTCAAAAACAATTTAAGTGGTTATTTGAAGTTACTTTGGAATTCCAAGTAAGTGGAACGCTTTGGGTTCTCTCCATGTTGGTCCAGACGGTCATTAACGCTTCTCCAGACCAGATGCATCTGGGAGACAGGTGCACCCAGCCCTGCCTGGTCTTCACACAGCTGCAGTCCTGCTGAGGCTGTGTGACTGACCAGCTGTCCTGAGCCTTGATTTGAGCCAACTGCCAAAAGCATCTGGAGTCACTTATGTTAGTTTTGCACGTTTCCCTGGGAGTATTACTTGAATCTATCTCAAACAGCAGAAAACACCTAAGATGAATAGAAAAAGTCAGACAGATGCCACTGCTCCCTAAGTTTAGGTAGGATACAAGATAAGTGAGTTCTGTACCTCAAGAAGGAGCGAATAGGTTACAAAACTCAAGAAGTTTTGTAGATTTCCTCCCACTTCCTCCCCCTTTCCACCCTCCATCCTGTCCACCAATCTCTGAAGACAACACATGTTTGTAAGTTCTTTGTTAGCAGCAGCTCTGTCCTATAAATAAATAATGGAGGCCGTATGATTCCAGAAGCTGAGTGCTAAAGGGTCTTGTGTGAACTTTTTTATTCTGAGCTTTTCACTTGTGTGCTTTATTTCTAATTGTATGTTTGATATTCTATTGTTATATATTTTAAGAAAGCACTAAAATGTAATAAAGTAATTAACTAATTTGCTTTTATTAATAAAAGAATCTACTTATAATGTTTTCAAACGATAAAATTCTCAAAAATGCATTTAACAAAAGAGGTCCAAGACACCTGCACTGAAAATTATTAAACAAATGAGTAAAATTAAGGAATAACTAAATCAATGTAAAGATACATGATATTCATCGACTGACAAACATGACATGTTTAAGATGTCAATTTTCTACGGATTGACCTACAGATTCAATGCAAGAAAAATAATTTTCCTTAAAAACTGTTTAATAAAAACTGAAAATCTGATTTTAAATTGTATATAAAAAGGGAAAGCCTATTATATACAAAGCAGTCTTAGAAAAGAGGAGCAGAGTTTGACTTCAAGATTTACCAAAAAGATATAATAAGAAAGTATGGTATTGGTATTAGGACGAGTAAATAGATAAATGGAACATAGGAGTATGCCCTGAAATAGACCCAAACTAAAATGGCTATTTCATTTTTTCTGAAGCTCTAGAACAGTCAAATGAAATCTATGGTTAAAAGAGAATGATATGGTTACATGTGGGGACAAGATGGTGGAAACTGACTGGAAAAGGACAATGGGGAACTTTCCTGGCTGATGGTAACATTCATATCTTGACAGGCATTTTGTTTACGATAGGTGTATGCATTTCTCGAAACTAAGCAAATGCACTAAGATTTCTGCATTCCAAGGTATGTAAATTTTGCATAGAATTGATAAATAAATATTGAACATTGGGTAACAGTACACATCCTGAAGTATTTAGGGAAAGTATACAGAAGGCTGCAACTTATCTGAAATAAAAACAAACAAAAAACATTGACTCTAACTTCATACTATTCGCACAAAAATAGAGAATCTACAAGATTGAAGAACATATTTGGAAAGCATATTATCTGGTAAGGGTCAACATTTAGAACATATGGGGAACTCCTAAAAGTCAACAGCAACAACACCCAATTTAAAAATGGGCCAAGAATTTGAATAGGCATTTTTTAAAAGAAAATACACAAGTGATCAGTAAGTCCAAGATGCTCAAGGTCACTAATCATTAAGGAAAAGCAAATTAAAACCACAATGAAATAGTACTACACACTCATTAGAATGACTATTTTTTTTTTTAATTACACATAGAATTACCATATGCTTCAGCAATTTCACTTTGAGGTACATATCCAAAATAATTGAAAGCAGGGATGGCTCAAACACATACTTGTTTACCAATGTTCGTAGCAACATTATTCACAATACCCCAAAAGTGAAAACAATGCAAACGTCCATGAATACATGAATGAACAAAATGTGGCATATGCACACAATTGAATATTATTTAGCTTTAAAAAGGAATGGCATTTTAATACATGCTATAAAGTGAATGAACCTTGAAAACATTATGCCAAGTGAAATTAGCCAGACACGTAAGTAAAAATATTGTATAATTCCACACATATGAGTTACCTAGAATGGACAAGTTCTTAACACAGAAAATGGAATAAAAGTTACTAGGGTTGATAGGAGGAGAGAACAGAGAGTTATTGTTTATTTTTTTTAATTTCTATTTATTTTATTTTATTATTTTTTAGAGAGAGAGAGTGCTTGTGTGTGGGGGGGGGGCAGGGAGAGGCACGGAGGGAGAGGGTGAAAGAGTCTTAAACAGGCTCCATGTCCAACACAGAGCCTGACATGGGGTTTGATCTCATTACCTGAGCCAAAATCAACAGTCAGACATTTAACTGGCTGAGCTATCCAGGTGCCCCAAGAGTTACTTAAAGAGTAGAAGATTTGTGTGTGGGAAGATAAAAATGTTCTGGAAACAGTCAGTGGTGATGATTACACAACATTATGAATGTACTTAATGTCACACTTAAAAATGGTACACTGAAAAAATGGTACACTTAAGTGTACATTTATACACTTAAAATGGTTGAAACAGTAAATTATATATATATATATCACTGTGGATATATATATACACACACATATATATGGATATATATATACACACACATATATATATATATCAACACACACATATTAAAAAAAATCTCAAAATGCATTACATACAAAACTATAAAATCTGAAACTAAAATTCCTAGAATCAAACATAGGATAAAATCTTCCTAACCTTGTTTAGACCAAGGTTTTTTAGAGCAAAAAATAACAGATTTAAAAAATATATATATTTAAAAATTGGACTTCATCAAGAGTAAATTCCATCAATAATACAATAAAGCAATCCATAGGCTAAAAGAAAATATTCAAAACACATAAATCATACAAAGGACTTGAATTCAGAATATATGAAAACCTCTTACAACTCAATAATAAGAAGATAACTAGCTCAAATAACAGACAACAGGATTGCTCAGCTACCTCACAAAAGAAGATATGCAAATGATCAATATGCACATGAAAAGACACTCAACATTATTGGAGAAATGAAGTTAAAATAACAAGGATGACTTTTTTTTTAAAAGGAGAAAAAATCAATGTTAAAGAAATAAACAAATCTGGAAAAGAGCCCACACATACATGCACACAAAAGGAGAGATGGGTACACATTCATTATAAAGTTAAAAAGTTTAAAAAGATAATGCCAAGTATTTACAAGGGAGTCCCACTCATCTGTGGTGTAAAATGGTCTCAATACTTCTTCTGGGTGGCTCAGTCAGTTAAGCAACCTACTTTTGATTTTGGCTCAGGTCATGATTTCAGGGTTGGGAGATTGAGCCCCACGTTGGGCTCCGTGTTGAGCATGGAGCCTGCTAAGACTGTTTCTTTCCCTCTCCCTCTGGCTCCTTCCCCCGCAAAAAAGCTTGTGTGCAAATATTCATGCATCATCATTTGTATTAGGAAAATTCGAAACAAGTAAATATTCATCAAAATGTGCATAAATATATAACTTTTTATACATACCTAAAATGGAATAATAATCTGCTATAAAAATGAAGTATTGATTCAGAGAACTACATGGATGAATCTCAAGAGCATTATGCACGATGCATATAACCATGCAAAAATACATACATATAATATTTATTCATTTATATAAATTTTCAGGAAATTCAAGCTAATGTATAATGGCAGAAATCAAATAATTGCTTGCCTGCTGACAAAGGTGGATGTAGATCTAGGTTACAAGAGAGCAAAAGAAAAATTAGAGGATGATAGAAGTGTTTATTCAGCTGTTTTCATGGTTTCATAATTTTGTGTGTGTTTGTGTGTGTGTACATATATATATGTAAAAATTGATAAAATAGCACACTTTTAATATGTGTAGCTTATTGTACATCAATTAAACATCAGCAAAGATACTTTAAAAGACCTCGTTAATAAGTTGAAAAGGCAAGTCAGGTACTGAATGAAACTTTGTAAAGCATGTATCTCATATATAAATTATTCTGGAATATATAAAGAGCTCTGACAATTCAATAACAAGCAAAGAAGACAAACACTCAATAAAAAAATGGGTAAGCATTTGAACAGACACTTAAAAAAGATGCAGAGCTGAGAAACTAGTACACAACAAGATGAACATGATCTTTAGTCACCAAGGAAATGCAAATAAATTCTATAATGAGATATCCCAACACATATTAGAAAGACTAAAAGTAAAAGGACTGACAATGCCAAGTATCAGTGTGGATGTGGAGCAAGTAGAACTATCATATATAACTCATTGAAAAACAGTTTAGCATTTACTAGAAAGTTAAACATATGTTTACCATTGGACCCATCAATTCCACTCCTTTGTATTTTCCCACAATGACACATGTCTACACAAAGGCTTGTATGCAAATGTTCATAGCAGCTGTATTCTTAATAGTCAAAAATGGAAAAACACCCATCTTCTGGGAACAACAGTAATCGTATTTTGGTATAACCATCAATTTATAAATTGGTAAAGAAATTGTGTTATACTCAGGCAATGGAATAATATAGACAATAAAAGATAATAAAGACAATAAAAAAAGATGCAGCCACCTTAATGAATCTCAAAAGCTTTGTATTAAGTGAAAGAAACCAGACACGATAGGTTACATATTATATTATCCCACTGATATGAAATTTGGGGAAAGTCCATACTGACAGAATTAGTTGTTGCCTGAAGCTGGGATGGGAGGAATGTGGTTGAATTTAAAAGGGAATGAGGAAGTTTTTTGTTACAGAAATACTACATATCTTTTGTGGTGGTGGTGATTACCTGACTGTATTTATTTAGTACAATCTATTTAATTGCACACTTAACATGGAAAAAATTACTTATATAAAGTATAACTCAATATAACTGATCAAATGAAAACAAAATAATATAAAATAACTAAGTCGTAATGGCATAGCATTGTCAACAGTACACATTTAGAGTTTTGCTCCAGGTCTAGATACATCTTCTGTCTGTCATAAGATGCAGAAGAGATTTGGACATCACATTGAATTATTAAATCAATGACAAGTAATGATTGGGCAGGATGAGCAAGAAGTGACTAGCATGCGGGAAGCCTTAGTAAAATACATGGACCCCAGACGGTGGAATATAAGCTCCAACATTATTTAGGAACCTGTAACATAAGTAAAGTTTTTAGGAGTCCAGTTGTTAAGAGCATGCTGGGATATCCCTTATAAATTGGGAAAATTTCCGGAATTCTTCATCCCATGCCACAATGAGGGAAGAAAATCCCTGGTAAGCTTACATAAACTCCCGAGACATATATATGCCACAACTAGGAATTATGTTCCAGCCCATATATTAGTTGATACTGAAAGAATTTTGCATCAGGCCCACGCAGAAGTGAAAAGAGTCTTGTCTGATCTAGGAGGTCCAATAAATCTCCTGTATGTCTAATCTTATCCTGGAACTGGCTTCTCAGAAACATCTAAGCTAATAGGGCATGGCTTCTCTCACAGGACATCTTTGCACCAGTACTTCCCATTGAGGCTCTCCCTGCCTGATTTTGCTTTATTTCCTTTCTCCTTTGCAAGCTCTGGATCTGCATTGCAGTCTTCCACGATCCTCTGACTCACCCAACCCTTTATATTTCACAAGTTTTACCTCTCATTACAATTTTTTCACTCCTAACTCCATCTCCGCATCTGCTTACTGCAATACCCGAATTGCAAAACATGTCCATACAAGATTTATGCATGAATGATCATAGCTGTTTCAGTCATAATAACCCCAAACTGGAAGCAACCTAGTCTCTTTTAGTGTTGAAAAGATAAGCAAAAGTAGAATATTGGCACAATGGAATTCCAGTAGGCAAGAAAAAGTAGTGAATGACATATACACAATAATGTGGATAGATTTCAAGAATATTATGCTGATTGAAAGACTGAACCTATCACACCTACTGTAGGATTCCATTTTAAAAAAAGAAAAATATAATCCATATAGACAGATGACTGGTTGCATGTAACCAAGCATAGAGTAGGGATTAACTGGGAAGCGCCACAGGGAACGTTTCGAAGAAATGGAAATATTCTATCTATTAATTATGGTGATGGATATATGAGTGTATGTATTTTTAAAAATTCATTAAAACATTCATTTAAAAAGAGTTTTATGATATGTAAATTATACTTAAATAAATTCTCTTTTTTTGTAGAGTGTATGTCAAGACAAACTGTAGTTCACAATGGCAAATAAAAACACGCATGTATGCATGCATACAGTTGACCCTTGAGCAACAGTTTTGAACTGTGCAGATTCATTTACAAATGGATTTTTTGTTATACAGTACAGTACAATAAATGTATTTTTTCTTCCTTATGATTTTAATAACATTTTCTTTCCTTTAGCTTACTTTATTGTAAGAATATGGTATATAATACATATACAAAATATGTGTTAATTGACTGGTTATGTTATTGGTAAGGCTTCTAGTCAACAGTAGGCTGTTAGTGGTTAAGTCTTTGGTGGAATCAAAAGCTATATGCAGATTTCTGGCTCCGTGAGGAGGGCCTGTTGTCCCTAAACCTTTCATTAGTCAAGAGTCAACTGTATTTACACAAACACATACATAAATAAATGGTTTATCTGCCCCAAATTCCTTTTAGTGCTATACAATTATGACAGATAAATTAATAGTTAATGTCTGTTAAATATGTATCAGGGACAAACCAGTATCCTGGTTTATTTTATTTATATTTATTTATCACTTTAACAAACATATGGGGTAGGATATCATGCACATTTTTTTTTAAAGAAGCAGCTTAAACATAGACAATCTATGTTGAAAAGCCAAGATCACACAACAACAAGAACCAAGGAAGGATTCAAATGTAGGTCAGCCTGCCTCTAAGACTACATTTGCTCCATTATAACAATACTATTTCTCTGTTATTCTATAGTTGGAAATTAGACATTCTCAAACCTGGTTAATGCAGTAAAAGTGTTCCATCCAGTGATTACCATTAATGAAATCTTTTAGAATTATTCTGAACAAGTGCCTTGAATCAGGCCATGCTTTTTAGTTAGGAGGTTACTTACCCAGCATCACATATATAATGAATGTAGGAATTGGAAGTACACAAGACTGATGGCTAGTAAAATATATTTAAAAGACGGGCTCTCTCTGTTATTAAAATAAAATAGACAAGGGGCACCTGGGTGGCTCAGTTGTTAAGCATCTGCCTTTGGCTCAGGTCATGATCCCAGAATCCTGGGATCGAGTCCCGCATTGGGCTCCCTGCTCCTTGGGAGCCTGCTTCTCCCGCTCCCACTCCCCCTGCTTGTGTTCCTTCTCTCACCTTGTCTCTCTCTGTCAAATAAATAAATAAAATCTTTAAAAAAATTAAATAAAATATACAAAAATAAAAAAAATTTCAAATTCTTCTTAAAAAGATATAAGATTTAAGAAGTCTCTGTTACTGGAAATTATCAGGTTTTTTGGTATGGTTTTGGTGATCTAGAATATTAGCTATCAGCAAACATTTCTAATTACCTCCCTATAAAATTAAATGAATACAAATCTCATTATAAAACTCAACTAATTACTACATAAGCTTCCTTGTTGTATTTGCCACTCAGTTTCTTGAGAATCATTAGCTATCAAATCCAGTGATTAAACAAGAAACATCCTAATAGCCAATACCTCTAACAGGTATTATAGTAGCCTTAAAAACCTGAGGCTTATTGATTTTGTTCAAATATGATGGATATCGGAAGCTTCATTAATTCTTTAAAGGCCAGGGGAAAAAATGTATTATTGCTTTTAGGTACACGGGAGCTGAAAGTGCTCAAATATCAGTGAGCTTTAGAATATATATCAAGATAAAAATCAATGTCTTTCAGGTTAATCTTCATTATACATTTACAGTAATGAGTGGTTTTCTAAGTGTGCCCTAAATCTTCCTCAGACTAAAAAGCATTACTTTCACTCTGGTCAACTCACTCTTAAGAGTTAAATTATACAATGTATTAAATTTAGCTCTGAAATAACACCAAAATTGATTAGAGGGCTGCCTTATCAGGAAAGATTAAAGGGAATACATATTTATAGCTAAGCTGAAGGGGGACTAGGTTAATTTGTACACATATTTGAATAGAGCAAATGTCAGAGCAAAAGAGGAATTATTTATTTTGATATGAGGCATTATACAGTTCGGAGTGTCAGGATGCAATATAGAAATGGGGATATTTGGTGAAATTTGAACTGTAAACTATATACAGTCTTTGTGGGAAAGTAGTAAAACTAAAATGGACTGACAGCATTCTAAGAAATGTGTTGAACTTTTACTCAATGAGTGGCAAAAACTAGATGTTTTATGCTTTCATTTACTGTTTTTATAACAGTTTTTGCGTGGGTGGAGAGGTGGAGGCCTTTGAAGAATTTTTGAGGATCTGTTCAGGCCAGATGTTTTTAATTAATTATTTTTTTTAATTTTAATTTTTTTAAAGATTTTATTCTTAAGTAACCTCTATACCCAATGTGGGGCTCAAACTCACAGCCCCAATATCAAGAGCTGCATGCTCTATTGACTGAGCCAGCCAGGCACCCCTGTTTGTTCTAGATTTTAAGTAAGATGCATCCACCACAGAAACAAGAATAATATTAAGTAATATATAAATGATCTGTGATTTGTCATTTGAATTGTAATTACACTGTATTAATTACACTGCATTAAATACTTTAGCATAACAAATCCTAATATTTGGGATTTAAATTAATTTTAAAATTGTACTCCGCATTCCAAAAGAGAGAAGAAACAAACAAAAAAATAACAACACCACACCAACAACAGCAATGATGATAACAATAGAATAAAATTTATTTCCATTATGTCCAGGAGTGTAGAGTGTGAATTAATTGCACCTTCATTAGACTCAGTTCATGGACCTCCCACAGAATGAGCCACACTGCACTCTGTGTTAGTCTTGCGTTAAAAATAATTTTTTATACAATGCAGTCTAAATACAAGCCAATGGTTGTATCTGGTGCTTGACTGAAGAGAGATCTCTTTTTATTTAGACATGCTTAAGGAATTTGCTAGGGCGATTTTGGTCTTTAGAGAATTAAGCCCTAAGTATTGACTTTACAACTTAAATCCTGTATGAGAGGCAACTCCATTCTATTCAAATTAACTCCTTTGATTCTCACACCATTATACAGATACTTACACTGATCCTTATGAAAAGGAGGTAAGTGAAAACAGAACTAATGTAATTTGCCCAAGACCAAAGGTGTAATCCAGGAAGTGGCAGAGACCTTATCCAACAATCTCAAATATGTCTGACGTCCACACTTGTGCTCTTATCCACTTCCCTGTAGTTCAGCCTGGTGATTTTCACACTGTAGTGTACATCAACATCATCCACAGTCTGTGGTGTAAATCACTTCCCAGCTCCACACTCAACGATGTTGCATTTGCATCTTGAAATTGACAGTGGTGGGAGTATTTATACCACAGAAATAGACAAATAGTATAAATCAGGGCCTTTCTTCTTTTCTTAAAGAAAGATTTCTGAGACCCACAACAAAGTTTCTGACTCAACAGGTGTTGAATCGGTTCCAATAAATTGCACTTCTCACAATTTTGCAGGTGATGCTGTTGCTGGTGGTCTGGGACTAAACTTTGAGAACCACTAATACAACTCATTTTTTTCTCCATATGTTGATAGGTTTATAAAGAGGTTGAATAATACATTAAGGCACTATGTAGTTATAAAATCATATTTATCTTGGATTTTAATTGGATATCAAATGATGTTAAATTAATCTTTCATCAAATTTTAGGAGACTATAGACAACTTTAAACTAGTAAAGGGGAAAAATATAAAACTTTATTTTAGAGACGGGGAGAGTGAGAGAGGGGCAGTGGGGAGGGACAAAGGGACAGGGAGAGAGAGAATCTTAAGCAGGCTCCATGCTCAGTGTGGAGCCCACTGAAGGGCTCGATCTCACAACCCTTAGATCATGACCCGAGCCAAAATCAAGAGTGGGACACTTAACCGACTGAGTCATCCAGATGCCCCGAAAAACATAAAACTTTATTAACGGTATGGGGAAAAATCAAGTAGAGGTTTATTAGGTGATGAGGTTGATTAGTTAGGTGAAATATACAGTCTCTTTTTTTAAAGTAACAATTTTTATATATTTAAATTGGACTAAGCTTTTACTTAATACTGGAAAAAATTAAACTATATCTTTCTGTAGACTGGAATAAACATGGCAAGTTAATACCTGAACTTACACACTAATTCTTAAGAATTATAAGAGAAATAAAGTTAACATGTAGTCCCAGCAGTTTTAATATCCATAAGAATTACATTCTTTTTTAAAGATTTTATTTATTTATTTGAGAGAGAGAGAGAGAGAGAGAGAACAAGCAGTGGAGAGGGGCAGAGGAAGAGAGAGAAAGAGAGAGAGAGAGAAGCAGACTCCTCATTGAGCAGGAAGCCCAATGTGGGGCTCAAATCTGAGACCCTAAGATCACGACCTGAGCTGAAGGCAGATGTTTAACTGACTGAGCCGCCCAGGCACCCCATAAGAATTACATTCTTGAGTTTATACATAAGCTTACTGTCTTTCTTTCAATTTTAATTCTCCCAAATTTCAGTGATTCATACCCATACAATATTCTTATTTATCTGTAAAATTATTTATCTCAAAATTATTTATTTATACCAAATGTCAAAAGAGGGGGAAATCTAGTGGTGTGAATGATAATAAAGAATAATAAAAATTAAGTATTAAGCATTTGAATAAATTTATAAATACATTTAAAGAAATGTAATAATTTATAACTGTCATTAAAATTCTGGATCAATTATTTTGCTTTTACTGTTGCCCAAGGATAACAATATATTGAATACAATTTGGAAGCATCTTAATTTAAATGAGTAACTTTTTAAGAAAACATTTGAAAATTTAAAAAATTATAAAATGGTAACTTACATTACATTATGAAATTATAAATAGAAACTCTATTGGGCACTGTCCCCTAGGTTGAAATGTACACAGGATGCTTAGTTCTCTAGGTAGATAGATAGAATTATATAGATAGATAGATGATAGATAGATGGTGATAGATAGATAGATAGATAGATAGATAGATAGATAGATAGATAGATGATAGATAGATATAGATAGGTAAACAGACAGATAATGGATAGATAATAGATAAATAGATAATAGATAGATGATAGATGATAGGTCTATAAAGATAGAGATAGAGATATATAAATATAGGTATAAATAAAGATATAAAGATACAAATTTATCTATATCTGTACCTGAATCTATACACTTATACCTACACACACATACATATACATAATACATACATATACATATACAGAGGGAGAAAGTCTGAGAGAGTGTGTATCTTTAAAAGCCGAAATATTTAGGAAAACCTTTTTTGATCCTGTCTTCTGTGCATTAGGGCTACCCCATTGCCAAACTCCAAGGTAGTGATAGTGTACTCACAAGCTGTACACAGTATATTGGCAAACTTGGTGGCCCTGGTGTGTATTTTTGAATTAGATACAATTATTGGAACTGGTCCTAGAAGATAGTTGTTTTTTTTTTTTTAAAGATTTTATTTATTTATTTGAGAGAGAGAATGAGAGAGAGAGAGAGAGAGAGCATGAGAAGGGGGAGGGTCAGAGGGAGAAGCAGACTCCCCCGCCGAGCAGGGAGCCCAACGCGGGACTCGATCCTGGGACTCCAGGATCATGACCTGAACCGAAGGCAGTCACCTAACCAACTGAGCCACCCAGGCGCCCCCTAGAAGATAGTTTTTTATTGTTAAAACTGCATGTGTGTCAAATACATTTTCAGTGTTAAACTTAGTTCTGTCTTTCTCAGAGGTATAGGATGCTGCACACCATACACCTGTCTTGGATCCATGTTTATTGTTACATTATAGATAGACCATAGATGTCCTTATGACCAAAAGGATTAGATCACTGGCATGTTGAACTATGGTCTAACTTGGGATTTATATACCCATACTGCCTACTCATTTTCTTCTTGATTAGTAAGTTTGACAGAATTTGTTTTTTAGGGGTTGCTAAAGTGAATCACTCCTTTTAAAAACAGTGCATCTTCAGGGAACTTGATGAAATGTGTCAAGACTTCATGGTCAAATCATGTATAACGCTTCTTTGAGCTTCACCAGTCACCTGCATTGAAAGGCATCATAAAACAGTTAAGCTTCTTTTAGTGGTAAGAGAGGAATAAAATATCTTAGCTCTTGGTTCCAAATGTGCAACATGATATGAGTTGGAAAGGAAGGCAGACTCATTGATTTTTGGGTCCAAATCTATTCATTGCTGTGAAAGATGTACGTTTTCAGCAGGCAGAAATTGACAGGAATACATAAGCTATTTTGGCAAACAGGTTTCCACTTGGCCTTTTCCAGCTGATGCACCAAGATGATGAAAGGCCCCAAATAAATTAATTATCTTTTTTTTTTTAATTTCCTTCGACACCTTAAAGTCAATGAAAATATAGGGCGGACTGAAAAAGAGATTCAAAAGTGGAAACAAACTGGCAAAAAGAAATAGCTGAGAGAATGAGAAGAGCATCAAAGCAAATTAATTTCCACCTGTTACACTGGAAAAAAAACTTAACCCTTGTTTATTAAGTGCTTACTATATGCTGGATATTGAGCTGACAATTTGAATTCAGAACTTTTGTTCTAATGGAGAGACAGGGCATATTAACAAGCACTTACAATGTGATGAACAGTGTATTAGTAGTATGAACAAAAAATAAGGAGCACATAGAACCTGGTTAGTTCGTACTCTTACCTGCTTTGCTGTGTATCTTTCTTTGGGCAAGACATTCTTTTTTTTTTTTTTTTTCCAGTTTTTAACATTTATTGAGGATTGTTGCCCAAATCTGTCTATATCATGATGGTTACAAACTTTCCAACTCTACTACTCCTAGTACATTTTGGAGGGGGGAAAAATCTCATAATCCACAAATCCATAACAATAAAACAATGTTGGAAACTGCCATGAAAACACAAGATAAGTGAAAAACACATCTTTTCTAAGAGTCACAGGACTATAAATTGAGGAAGTACACAAAAAAAGTAAAAAATGAATCAAACTCATCAAATTATATATATGTTAAATGTACAGCTTTTTGTATGTTAATCATAATTAATTTGAGTGGTTTTAAAAAAAGAATCATGCCAAAAAAATCATGATTTTTGGCTTAATCCTGAGTTAAGAATATTAACAATAATCTGCCCCCAAAGCATGTGGTCTGTTATATACAATAGATGATTTTATATGCAGATTTAAAATCCAATACATTTTGTATTTATGATTCAGAAGTAACTTTAAACTTTTTAAAGATTTTATTTTTTGTCAGAAAGAGAGAGGAAGAGAGAGAGAGAGAATACAAGCAGGGGGAGTGGCAGGGGCAGAGGGAAAAGCAGGCTCCCCGCTGAGCAAGGAGCCTTATGTGGGACTCCATCCCAGGACCCTGGGATCATGACCTGAGCTGAAGACAGATGCTTGACCAACTGAGCCACCCAGGTGTCCCAATTTTAAACAGTTTTAAGCAGCAGAAATTACGTAACAGTTATGAGTGGAAATAATCCCTGCAAAGTGTCCTGTGTTTTTACTGCAGAGACACGCAATAACAGTCTCAGGTTATTAAGAAAACGTCAAAAATTGTTGTCTTGTATATTAAGAGTATGTTTTCGAGAGTGGGAAAAGAATAATAGCTTTCCCTTTGGTTTAAAATACTCAACATTTAAAGAAATAAAATATAAGTAAAATAAAATACTCAACATTTTGAAGTCCTAAAACTCAGAAGGTAGCAGCCTCTAGAGGAGTCAGAATCCCCGAGCCTTGAAGGGAAATCCAGCATGGAAGGACACTCGTGTTTTCTCCTCTACCGCTCCACGATGCTCAGCTCGGGCTCCCCCTTTAAAAGAACTGTTAAGGTCACTTCTATTTCAGAAGGGTAAACATTTGGTAGTACCAACGACTTTTCATCTTATTAACTGGAATGAGTGGTAATTTCCGTAATGCTTTTCCAATTTCAAACATAAGAGCCTCTGTATTTCTTTTTTTCTTTTTTAAAGATTTTATTTATTTATTCATGAGAGACAGAGAGAGAGAGAGGCAGAGGGAGAAGCAGGCTCCCAAGGAGCAGGGAGCCCGATGTGGGACTCGATCCCAGGACCCTGGGATCATGACCTGAGCCGAAGGCAGACGCTTAACCATCTGAGCCACCCAGGCGCCCAAGAGCCTCTGTATTTCCAACCCATGAAGCCGCAGGCCGTGTTGGGGGTGTGAGGGTGTCATCTGCCCCCGCCAGCCTGTGTGCCCCGTAAGCGGGATGCGGGGAAGGTGTGGGCAGCCTGCCGTCCAGCATCAGTGGCACCGTGGAGTTGAACATAGTTCCCTTTCTACCATTAATTATAATCACAGCTGTACCCTTTTTCTTGGTATTATAATCTCATTGGAGGCTTCTCATTAACACCTTATTCCTCCGAACAGATTTGGGGCACAGCATATTGTCTTCCAGGTGCAGGGGGGAGGGGCGCATGGAAAATCACAGGCAGGAAGCAAGAAGAGGATACACACTCTCCTCTGTTTTTCAGGCACCCGGGCTTGTCCTGCATGAAATTGCAGGCGAACCCAACCCTTTTTGTCCGCAGGCGGACGTCGCCCAGGGACTGCGCCCCGCCTGACACCATAGGCCTCCTGTGGCGACTCCCCTGTCTGCATCTTCCCAGTCCTGGATGCCCAGTCCTGGACCAGGAGGTAAACGCAGCGTCTGGGGCTGAAGTTGTCCACAACGGTATGGACTCTCTTCAGGAGAGCATTAGACCCAAAAAGGGCAGACACCCTCCACCCTCAGAGGGAGCAACCACTTCATGAGGGTACTTCCATCAAAGACAGCTTTTTCTCCCCGCAACGTTCCAGGGACATTTCCCCCTTGTCCATCTTTGATCTCCTTTGTGACCGTGTGATAATCTTGGCCTCCTTTGCAGTGACAGGAATGTTCGTCTTTTGATCAGGGCAAAAATATTTGCAGAGTCATTTAATTGCATCTAATTTCTGGCCTTTGGTGCATTAGTTGTTGGTACCAGGCCGGCAAGGTGTTTCGGTGAAGCGGATTGGCTGGTGGCATTTTGGAAGGTACTGGTGCAATCGATATCTTCTTCCGACGCCTTACTCTTCCATTGCCTTGTGCTGTCTTTTCTGAACAGGAAGCTTTGTCTTCTTTCATAGATCTTTTCCTTTTGGTCCCATTCTCTAAGGTTCTTTGTAACTTTGGTTCACCAGAAGCCTCCTCTTTCTCTCTGGCTTCTCCTGACACAGGTTGGGGTTTGCCAGTCAGTCTTCCCATGACTTCTTCGTGGAGTTCTTTTTGCCTTTTGCTTTCTCCATATCCAAAGAGAAGTCAAGGTTGACAAAAAGAAAACTCTTACTTCTGAAATGTGGGAAAGACATTTCTTATCTCTGTCCCACTGAATGATGACTAGAAGAAAATGTAAAACTCTCTCCATCTCTAAGTGTAGTTGAGTGAAAAACTTACCTCTATTCTGTACTCTAAGGAATAGGTACAGAATAGTCATCAAATTAAGCACCTGCACTGGTCACAAAGAAAATAAATAAAGTGAAATGAGTATCTGTCGATGGGGAGTACTATTAAAATGGAGAATATATGTGTCCCATCTGAATGCATTCAAACTAAAACAACAAAAAAAATACTCCTATAGTCCAGAAGCAGGAGATAAACATGTACCAAAACAAAGAAGTAAAAAAGGACAGTTATCAATTAAGACTCATGTGAATCTTACAGAATAAATAATGTAAGGAGGAAGAGACACAACTGACTGAATAGTCAAGAAAGGTGTCATAACAGAGGTGAAACTTCATTCAACTTTGACAGATCAGTATTTAGAAGGTTATAAAGGAACAGGGGATATTTTGATGTGAAAGCCATGACTGATATTGGGTGCTAAGGCAGAGATTGGACTATTCAGGGTTTATTCCAGAGGGGTTTGAGTAGACTGGACAACAAGGTCCAGATAAAGTAGCTTGAAATGAGTTAAAAAATATACATCAGGTAGAAATTTTATTGAAACTATCAATATAAACTTTAAATTATTAGGAAATATTGAGGATGTGGGAGATGGATGTAATGTAGGTTTATAGAAGTGACAGCTTGGATATAAAAATGTATTATTTGTCCAGACATTCTCCTTATATTAAATTAAATATTGAATTAAATATCTTTTTAAAAAAAAATCAAAGCCAGTTAAAGAGACTTAGTGTTCTATTAGTCTATACATGGCTATTTTTACAGGCATGAGAGGGCTTGAGTTACAGTAGAAAACTATTTAGGGTGGCTTGAAGAAGGTGAACAAAGAGTTGAGTAGAAACACTTGAAGCTGATTTTAGATCTCCAAATGCAAGACTTTTGTTCTTTTGCATGAAAATATATATTATATATGCATAGGCCATATAGCTCCCATATATAATGGGGATTTCCATCTTCTAAAGTTAAAAGTTAGAAATGGACCATTGATGTGCTTTAAAAAAGGTAGAATTATATATATACGGTAATACTGACATATAAAATGTGTTCCACTCAAGTGATCTCCTGTTAAAGGTTTCATGATAGAGATTTTAAAGATGCATTTAGAAACCTTTGTTAAAGGAAAAATTAAAGATTCACAAATAACTTTCTTGGACATATTTCCAACTTCAGTCAGTTTGTCAAAAGAACTTATCCAGCAAATTGACCTCCAACATTGGAAGAGCTGCCAAACTCACCATATTTAATTTATATGAAAGAAAATTATATTTTTAAAAATTACAGTCTTCCTTTTCTAGTGCCATGCTCACAGTTAAAGTATAAATAGTCTCAGGTTTACTGATTTATTATTTCCAGATGCGGTTTTCTTTCCAACCTGGTCAATGCTGTTGGTGATTAAATGAAAAACAAATAAATTATATTAATTAGGAATCAACACTAATGGAAGGAATACACTAGAATCTAAAAACGTAATGTCAAGAGCACATACTTGTAAAGGTTCAATTTAATTAAAGACTTAAAAGTCAAGAAATGAATCTATTCTGAATGTTGATTATGCTGCTTTATCTCTATTATTACCTCCTGGTCCACGTATCAGTGTTACCATCCTCCCTTGGACTGTAGAAACAGCTCCCTAAAAGTTCTGATGGATGCCTTCTTTGTTCTTCTACCATCCATTTCCCACACATCTGTGCTCCAGCCACAGGACTTTCTTTCCATTACTTAAACATGCAGATCTCCTTTGGGCGTAGTGCCTGATGTTCCTCTGGTGGGGCCCTAGCCTTGGTGGCTTCTTGTCATCTGGTTTCTGCCCTTAAGTTATCTACCACCTCCACAAGCCATACTTGACCATTATGTTTCAATTGCTCCTAATCTAATTCACACTCTCTCATATTGTTCATGATCTTCATAAAACTTATTTTTTTTTTAGTAGAATCTTTTTCATTTAAACAGGGAAAAAAACACCCCACAAAATACCAAAAAGTTTGTATGAGGGGTATGGGTAGGGGGAGGTGTCTGTTCATCCAGCCCCAGCTCCCCAGCCCATGTGGTGTGGGCAGCAATAAGAGGTGTGGGGTAATGGCCCCCCAAATAAAAATAGTGTAGGTGTATGTGTGGGAAGGAGAGGGGTGCAAAAGCAATGGGGAGTCATGGGGGAAAGGGAAAGATGAGGTCAGCACTGGGAATGGCATAGGTGGGAGGTTATTTCATAAGATTTCTTGATCAGACCACCCTGGATATCTTCTTTGCCCAGCAGCAGGACTCCTGGCAGTCATGGGGACAGTGACGCTGAAAGTGGGAACTCCCCCAGTGCTCTTGGTAT
Organism: Mirounga leonina; assembly: GCF_011800145.1. NCBI lineage: Eukaryota > Metazoa > Chordata > Mammalia > Carnivora > Phocidae > Mirounga > Mirounga leonina. The sequence continues at coordinate 17,475,974 of NW_023270418.1, read as the reverse complement.
GAAGATCCATGGTAAATTCCCCGTCCTGTAGCAGTGAGTCTTGGATAACAGAATGTTTCTGGCTCTCAAGTGTCAGCCCATTCACGAAAATATTTGACTGGTCTTTACCTACCAGTATACCGACCTCAGATGGCATGATGCTGATGAAGGTTTTCCCTGGATGGTGGTTCAGACGGAGGGCGAGTCCTTATAGCCCATGATGACCACGTCCTGACAGGTGTCCTCTGCCCTGTGGATGTAGATATTCCACCCGGCAGGGCGGGGCTGCTGGGGCTGCAGGCTCAGCTGGGGGCTGCGGGCTGCGGGGCCAGGGAGGTGGAGAGCTCAGGGCGTGCACTGCCCTGGGGACCGCGGCTCTGCTCAGAGTGCAGTCAGCTGCCCTCGCACCACCACCAGATTTAATTTTTCATGTCTGTTTTCTCTTGAGTAAATATAAGATACATGAGGGCAGGGTTTTCCCTGTATTATTCACTGTTACGGTTCCAGAGTCAAATAAGTTACTGGCATATTAGTAGACTCTCAAAAACATTTTCTAAATACAAGAACAAGCTTTTGGAGCAAAGTCTTAGAAAAGTGAGTCTTTTTGTAAGATTTAAATAGTTTACTATTTCTGAGAATTATTAATCAAAACTTTAAATTTAGAAGATACAAAACACAACCGGAGCTGTCTTTCCACTGCTTTTGACCTTAGGATGTGCAGAAGCATAAAAAATATTAATAATGGTGATTATCTTTAACACATTAAATGACTTAAAAACATCATTGGAGTGTTATGAATAGGCTTAAATAAGAATTAAATCATTTTTCATGTTTTAAATATCTGTGTATATCCAAAATCCTGGTAACTATAAAAAAAGTAAAATGCTCTCTTTCATTTTTTTTTATTTCCATTTGTATAATTAAATGTCATTTTCCTATTTGCATGCTTAGTTTTATTTGGGTATATAATATAGTGATGTGTATTCATTTGATTACATATTTCCTATTTAAACTGTTTTAGAAAATTTATTTTAAATGACTTAAGAAAATCTAATACAATGAATATAATTAATATTTATTTGTTAAGTCAACTAAATCTCAGGCACTTTTGTGAGAACATCTCTACTCTCTCTCTCTCTTTTTTTTTAGCGGTCCATTTTGGACAATTTGTTAAAAAACAGAAAGTGAGCAGATACTTTTAGGAAGGTCAACAAGAATAGAAGACACATATTGGGACTGCAAGTGATATAAAATATGTTTCTTTGATGAGACCTCAAGTGGCTTACTTAACCTTTATTATTATTATTATTACTTTTATTATTATTTTTAAGTAATCACTATACCCAACATGGGGCTCGAAACTACAACCCCAAGATCAAGAGTCACAGCAGTTTCCTCTTAATAAAATTCTAGTATAAATCAAATGGATTAATACATTGAAGGTTTTTTTTTTAAAGATTTTATTTATTTATTTGAGAGAGAGAATGAGATAGAGAGAGAGCATGAAAAGGGGGAGGGTCAGAGGGAGAAGCAGACCCCCCGCTGAGCAGGGAGCCTGATGCGGGACTCGATCCAGGGACTCCATCCAGGGACTCCAGGATCATGACCTGAGCCGAAGGCAGTCGCTTAACCAACTGAGCCACCCAGGCGCCCTACATTGAAGTTTTTATAGTCATGTTCAGCACATAGTGAGTGTTCAGTAATTGTTAACTGGTATTTTTCAAGGTAGAAATAGTAGTAGTGGTAGTAATAGTAGCAACAGTAAGCAGTAGTAATAAGTACTAGTAGTAGAAGCAGTAGTATGCCTACTATTAAGAATTAAGGGGGAGCCTGGGTGGCTCAGTCGTTAAGCGGCTGCCTTCGGCTCAGGTCATGATCCCAGGGTCCTGGGATCGAGTCCCGCATTGGGCTCCCTGCTCCGCGGGAAGCCTGCTTCTCCCTCTCCCACTCCCCCTGCTTGTGTTCCCTCTCTTGCTGTCTCTCTCTGTCAAATAAGTAAATAAAATCTTAAAAAAATAAAGAATTAAGAACTGCTCTAGTTGTTCTCTGTATAGTGGCAAATCAAACAAACAAGACAATTCTTGTTTCACTCTGGATATTTTCTGGTGACCTATGTTTCATTCCATTAAGTCTCTCTTCAGCTGTGCCCATTCTGCTCCCATATCCATTTAATTTCTTAGCTTTAGCTTTTGGATTTTTTTAACTTTTTCTTCATAGATTCTCATTCTCTGCTGATATTCTCCATCACATTGTCTGTTTTGTCGAACATTTTATCACAATTATTTTAATGTTTCCATTTAATAACTCCAAACTGCCAGGCTAATTTTGATTAAGTACTGGAAAATTTTAATAAAATGTTAGAGAGATTATTAGAGGTTCTGGATCATGTTGTCTTCCTCTAAAAGGGATAAACTTCCATTTTTTCAAGTCTAGGCCTGGGTTGTTTTATGAATCCTTTCTACCTTAGCAACTGTGATGCCCAATTTCTATGTCTGCAGTCTAGTGGAACCACTAGAAATGACTCATCTTTTCAGTCTCCCATCCCCATTTTGAATGAACAGATGCATCTAGAGGGAAAGAGGAGTTAAGCACCATGTTCTTTCCTCTGTGTTTCCTTCCTACCTTCCCCCCTCAGATTTTGGTTGTATGGATAGCCCTCAGACTCCTTCAAATAGTTGTTTATGTTATTAGCATTGTTCTGATACAATCTCACTCTATACATTCAGAAACATAAGTGATTTCTAAAAAGTTGGTAGACTTCATATTTCTAAAAATGAGAAAATTAAAATAGTAAACTTATTTCCACTACAAACGTCTGAGAATTCGTTATGTAACAGTGAAACTGTTACATCTACACAAAGATGCAGGGCAGGAATTCAAATGAGTAAAGTAAATGAGACAGCTTAGAACCAAGCCTATAATTTTAGTTGGGTTAATTAACTTCTCCCAATTATCTTCTTGGGGAAAATCATCATTTTCAGCCTTATTCCCTCTACAAATTAAGATTATTTGATAAATGAGAAAACCCAATGAGCTCCTCAGAAGGAAGGTACAATATAAATACAAAGCATTTATCTACGGGATTGCTTTATTGGGCAGTATGAAAACTTCCTGTGATACTCATCTCAAATGGTTCTATATTGCATTAGTCTCTGCCACCTATTATGATATGTAAAATTTCTGTACTCTGAGTATTCAATCACATTTTTCAGATCTAATGACTTTCTATGCAATTTTAATTATTAGGGAGTCCTAATTAACTCAGTTATCACTCCATTTTGTACTTATTTTCATTATATTTCTTTCCTTCTTTCATGGTTTGGAAAAGTAGTAGTCTTGTTCACTCCTTCATCCTTCTGGTTCTAGGTTCTCAGACACTGGTACCATAAGGTAGGATTTTAGGCAAAGAGTCACTAACAAAATCCTTTGTGTTGCAGGCACTCAAAAGCTAGTTCTCTCAGTGGGTACACGTACTGCTAAAAACCACCACATGATTCTCTGACTAGAGAGATCTAGCCCAATATGAACCTCTTCACCAGCCTCCTACTGTGGCTCTCATCATTTGATGTTTATTCCACAACTTCTTATTCTGGGAACTCACATCAAATGGGTCAACTGGGTTGAGGCAACAGCAAGACATATCAATTATGGCTATATTCTGCAATTTCACTTAACACACAAAACTTCATCCTTGTCACCTCATGTTGGGAGAAAAATATGTGTACAGGCTCTTCACTGCCATCCCTTCTTTACATCTGGCCATCTCTATTGAAATCTATTCTCTGCTGAATCAGCATAGGAAACAGATCAGCAAGTCTCCTGCATAAGTGGATGTCCAAATTAAAGAAAAGATGCCAGCTTCCCCTTTTTGCAAATACTTCCAATTTCTATCAGTGGTTCTTTGAAGTCTCCTGATTGGCTTTAGGATGGGGAATCTCCCATTGTAATAGGGAAGGAAAACACACAACTCTCCATTTTGCACTAGACTTATATACAAATCCCACAGTTCTCCCTTCTTTCCTGTTCCCCTGCCTTCTGCTTGTTCAGTTGGCCAAAAAGGTTGTGGAAGAAACTAGGCTGATGTCTAAGTGAACCAAAGTCTGCTCAATCATTTTTTAGAAAGTCCTTAAAAAGTTATGATCCCAATTCTTTGCAGCTTTCTTTAAAATACAGGTTGTGGGGCACCTGGGTGGCTCAGTCATTAAGCGTCTACCTTCGGCTCAGGTCATGATCCTAGGGTCCTGGGATCAAGCCCCGCATGGGGCTCCCTGCTCTGTGGGAAGCCTGCTTCTCCCTCTCCCACTCCCCCTGCTTGTGCTCTCTCTCTCACTGTGTCTCTCTCTGTCAAATAAATAAATAAAATCTTTAAAAAAATAAAATAATAAAATAAAATAAAATAATGTTGTATTTAAATCCTCCCCAGTTTCTTACTTACGTGTCGTATAGCTAGTGGGCTACCATCTTAGGTGTGGCATCAACAAGAATGGGGGGGGTGTAGATTATAAAGACCTTTATTAGCTACTCTGTGAACTTTGATTGCCATTTAGAGTGAGATATGAAGCCAAGTGAGTGTTGTGAGTAGAGATGTATCATGATTTGACTTCCTCTTAAAGGGCTTCCTTCTTAAATTGCTGCCATATTATGAATAGACTGCAGAGAAGCAAGGACAGAGCCAGAAGGGGCAGTAAGAGCTAATACAATAATCTTTACTCATTGCTCTCATTTTGTCATGGAGTAAATGTCTGTAATAGGTCATATCTCAGGTTCAGTTGGCCAAGATTTAGTTATTTGCTGACTCTCTAGCTGCAAGCACATCTGGGAAAAGAGCTATCTGGCATTCTCAGTGAGTATTGCAGCAGATAGGCTCTGTTGGCCAGAAAAATGGTAGAAATGGCTGTTGGTTAGGTAATCAATAATGTTTTTCAGGGTAGACTAAGAACATTAAAATGTCCTGAAGCTTTTAAGTAGAATATTAAGTTGATAAAGTTTTATTTTAGAATAGCCTCTCAAATACCTAGAAAAATAAGCCAGAGAAGAAGAAGACTAGAAGCAGAGAATCCAATTAGATGCTGTATCCATAATCCAGGGGAGACATGATAGTATAAATAGTGGCCTGAGATTGAATTGATGTAGGAAGTGAAGGTAATAGAGAAGAGGCATCATTGGTAGTGCTCGTACTAGATTTCTGAAATAGATCAATGGGTATATCATGTTGCTATTCTTTGAAATTTATATAATTTTAGAAAGGGGAGCAAGTTTAGGAAGAAAATTAGTTTATCTCTGGATATACTGAGTTTCAGGTGTGTTTAGAAAAATCTAAATAATGATGTACAATAGTCAGAGTCTGAAGGACAGGAAATATATCAAAGCTTAAAATATAGATTTTTAGGGTTATCTACACACACATGATTATGTTCAAAGTATAAAAAAAATCCAGAAAAAAGTGGTATTGGAGCAAGATGATGTTCTGAATATGTTTTTATTCTCTCCTGTTCTGCATATAATGAGGAAAGAAAGAGAGAGAGAGAGAAAGAGAGAGGTAAATAACAGACAAAGAGAGGTTAAAAAAAATTTGAAGGGAGCTATTAGCAAGGGGCTAGAAATGTTTAGTCTCAGAATTAAAAAAAAAAAAAACATATATACAATATAATCTTCAGAAATAAAGTGAAAAGAAACCACAATGCCAAAACACATGTGAGAAAATATCACTGCAGAATTAGAAGTAATTCCAGGAGTCAATCTGAGAATTTCTCCTTGAGAGGAGAATGTGCAGAATTATTGTCTCTAATACTAGAAAAGTGAATTGCCAATGAAAACAAGTGTTATTGACAGGCTTCTGTGATCATGCATGCCAAATCTGTAGTTATAAATTTAAAGAGAGTCAAATCAGTTTCAGTGCTTGTTTCTGCAAATTAAGTGAAGTTTTGCATGTAATCACAGCTGGGGTTTTGCCAAGTGAGAAAGCCAGAGGGATAGTGGGTTATGTGTTTTGATTGTATTGAGCAAGAAATTATGGTGATGGACAAAGGAATATGAGTCATGTACAAGAGTAAATTGTAGACAGGAAATTGGGGATGATGGTAGACATTTAAAAAAAGTGATAAATTTAATGGATTGTATTATTCAGGAAAGTCAAGGAATTGTTTAAATGTGTGCAAAGTCAGTGAGTTGAAATGTTAGAAGGTTGTAGGAGAGGATCCTTTAAATCAAGATTTGAGATATCATATATTTATTGGAAGTAAAAAAAGGTCTAGAAATGACTATAAGATGAGGTAGATAAATAGGCAGGTGGAAAAATTTATTTCAGATGAATTTTTTAATAAGGATGGCAAGATCAGAAATTTCCAGTGGCATGAACCTTCAACCTACCTGATGTTGAAGACCATATAATAAACAATGATTATAGGCAGTAAAGAGGAGGATGACTTAGGTGTTAATACTTAAGTGAATGTTTTATATTGAGTACAAAATTTTGAAATGTCATGTAGTATAGTCAGTAACATGAATTTTAAGAGTTGGGCTTTAAGGGAGTGTTATGAATTATGTGTTTGTGTCCCCCCTTCAATTCTTCTGTTGAATCACTAACTCCCAATGTGATGATATTTGGAGGTGGGACTTTTGAAAGTTAATTATGGTTAGATGAGGTCGTGTGCATGGTGCCCTTAAGATGAGTTTAGTGTGTTATAAGAAGAGACATGAGAGCTCTCTCTCTCTCTCTCTCTCTTTGGGTATACCCAAAAGAGGTCATGTGAGCACCCAATGAAATGGCAGCCTCCTGAAAGCAAAGAAGAGAGTCCACACCAAGAACTGGCATCTTCATCTTTGTCTTAAGAACTGTGAGAAATATATGTTGGTTGTTTAAGCCACCTACTCTGTGATGTCATGTCATAGCAGCCTGAGCTTATTAAGAGAGGGAGTAATATGAAATTGTCCGGAACCAGGAATGAGGAGCAAGTAGAATACTCCTCCACCTCCAGCCCCATGGAAAGTATGTAGTGTGAGTGAAATAAGTAATCATCTTTAAGAGAGCTCTGGGGCTATGTCACTCAGATTCACATAGAGGTGTTATGGCAAAGAATGTTTGGAAAGGAGGCTTAAAGTGTAGACGATCTGGCTGGTGACAGACCATATGTATTTAAGGGCATGGTGGAAGGGCTCTAGGAGTTGGGGAAGCTCTGAGATTAGGAGATGTATGTACACAGGGGACAGAAATCCAGCTGACAGCTTAGAAAGTTGGGTCAGAACTGAGGTAATTAAGTATGTAAGACAAGAATATCCTCATTGTCTTTTAATTAAACATGGATAATCAATTCTAATTACAGCCTCCTGCAGACTGGTTTCAGTGGAGGCTTCTGGTGCTAGAGCTGGTTCAAGCTCTGGTCGTTCTGTGGAGGACATGGAGCTCTGTTGCCGTCCCTTATGTGCCACTGAGTGTGATGACAGAGTTGGGAAATGGGTGGTGGCACCACAGCACCCCGAGCCCAGTGGTGTCACATTGCTCCCAGACCATCTGGAACTTTGTAGGCTGCCTTTAAATATATGCTTGCGCTGATACTTTCACACTAGTATTCTGGGCACTTAGTGTTAATGATTGTGTTAAATATGTGTGGGTTTGGGTTTTTTTTTTTTTCTAACATGCCTGTTAGTAAAGTGGTATTTGCTTTTGATAAAATTTTATATCAACTTAATCTTTCTCACAGTAATTGTTTGAAACTCCTTACAGATTTAAAATTATCTATTTTTTGGGAGGGAGTGCTATGCATAAATACTTCATGAGGGCATTTGTATGAACTCTTCGATGAAAATATAAATACTAAAGATGTTATTTCATAAAAATCATGTGGAATAAATGCAATGAATAAAATAATATGAATTTGTGACATGTAATAATAAGAAAAGCTAATATTTATTGGGCTCATGGTATATGCTAGATGCAATCCTCAGACGTTACCTATATTATCTCACCGAATATCCATAACTACCCTATAAAGTAAGTACTGTTATCAACTTTTACATGAGGACATTGAGCCACAAAGAGGTTAAAGAATTTATACAAGAACACTCACATATTATGGGGAGAAGCCAAGATTTAAACCTTGACTCCAGACCTAACACTGAAACATACACAGAGATGCACACATATATTCCTATACATATATCACACATATATGTTCATATATATTTATATATTACATACATAAATAAAATAGGCCCCATGCCATCTGAAAGAATGGGACACTAGGACAGTTCAGGAAAGAAGATGATTACTTCTGGCAGAAAGAATGAGAAACAAGAGGAATTAACAAGAAACCAGAGTTGAGATGAGCTATGATATAGAGCATGGGGATTTCAGGTAGAAGTGCCAACATGCACATACACACAAAGTGTATATTTACAGAATGGCAAGTAGCTTCACTTCATTGAAGAGCTGGTATACGTGAAAAGGAAAGTAACAGTTAATAGGAATGGAATGATAAATTGAGACATTGAAGGCTTGGATTATATGCTATTTTTGTAGTGTAATGTATAGTGGAGAAAATGGAGATATTTGACCAGAGAAATTCTGTTTTGATAATAGCTGTATTTTGGAAAGATAATCTGGAAGTGGTTAATGATATAAATCAGCACAAGAATTGCTCAGTTGTAAAATCATTATAGGCATTTCAGTAATAAATAATGGAAAAAGTAGGAAGAATCTTTTCATACTTTGCTATAACTTAAACAGTAACTTCTGTAGCTTTAATTTTACAGCTGTCTGACCTTAGTTGGAAACTATTAACCTAACACTTCAAACCCTTAAAACTTCTGGCAGAAATTAAAGACAAAAGTTAAACCTGAACTAATGTTAAATTTTAATGTACTAAATAAGTAAAATATTCTTAGAATGATTTCCTCAGTTCAATTTTTTGCCCCATAGTTTTAATTCTCTCTCTCTCTTCCTCTGTACTTCCATGAGGCTTACGATATGTGATAAATATCACTTTGCTTGTACTCTAAAAGGAAAGAGGCAGAGATTAGAAAAATAATGAGCAACTTAATATATCTATTTCTTTCAGTACTTCACATTCACACTTGTTTAAATAACTGTTTAACAAAGCAAACATAGTAAGACTAACTGTCGTGTTCTGCAAGAGCAGCTAAAAATCTTTCCAACCCAAATTGGTCATGGATGGCTAGAGTCACATTTACATCCCCTCATCATCATAAAAAAAAATTATTAAAACTTCTATTTTTTATCATATGAATATTCAACATACAAGAAATGAGATATTTTTACATTATTGATGAATCACAAATAGACTAATATCTATGTGATACAAAGATTCATGACATTAATAATTTTATATAATTAATTCTATTATATGTTAGGTAACTCTACATCTTCTGAGAATATACTGACCTCAAAAAAACATAATAATGTTCAAAATCTTTCATAGTTAAGAATTAATAACACCTAGAAAAATAAATGCAAGTAAAGTCACTTTTCCTGAAGGAAGATAAAACCCACCACAGGTCAGCAGAATTGAGTATTTCTTTCTCTCATTAGTGAGAAAGCTTTTATCTTTGGTCCATTTATTATCCACAAACTTTTTCAGATCATTCTTGCAGTTCAAGCTATTTTTATAATGGAAATTAATCCAGGAAGCTGTACCTTTAAAATAATCCTTACAAACAAAATTAATTTGCTTTGTAATACTCCATTATTAGATAAATGCAGAGTATAACAAACAAACAACAACAACAACAAAAAAACAACTTGAAGAATTTGTAGAAAATCAAATAGAGTGGCAGAACTTGGCCAGACAACTGAACTATATACACTTCCCTACTCTTTCATTCCCTTCTCTGGGATGAAAGCAACATGACATTCACTGTGCCTAACTTCTGTGGTTAAACATGCAATTGGAAAGTGAGAACACATTGTAAATAGGGCTAAACAAAACCCTCCTCCTCTTTGTAGAAGAGGTAATTAGGCATATGCCACAGACAATTCCAAAAGCCCCAAAGAGGGGTTTCTTTCCAGTAATCTAAATTTGTCAAATATATTTTTACATGAAATGTTTTCCTGCTCTCTTTGTTTTAAAATTCAGAAAGTTGTTTGCATATATTAAGTCCAAATATCTAAATGTGTTGAAAATTATCTTTGCAGTACCTAAAAATATTTGTTTTTAAAGAAAGCAGCATACATATTTAAAATAAATCATTTCTTCTCCTTCTTCTTCTTCTTCTTCTTCTTCTTCTTCTTCTTCTTCTTCTTCTTCTTCTTCTTCTTCTTTCTTCTTTTTCTTCTTTTTTTTGGTCTTTTTCTGGATACAAAAACTAAATTAGTGTATTCTTCATGCAACAACTTTGAGCTGGAGCAGGGCATTTCTATATGAATGTCAGGAGTCTTTTTGGCACAAAGTAACTGATTAGTTTTAATAATGAAGCCTAAGATTTTTGTCTATTTTTCTGAACTATTTTATAATCTTTTATAAGAGTGATTCATAAACTTTTTTCAGCATACCAAGATATTTGATGCTGCCAAGACTGGGAAGTGTATTTACATCCCTCAGTTATCTGAAGATAAAATTTTCTGCAAAATCAGTGAATCAACCAGGATGCAGTCTCTACAGAGATTCACCAGCCATCCAAATCTTTTTTTTTCTTCCAAAACCTGATGCCTTATTCTAGAAGACTCTTGACTCTTGCTCCAAACTTAATGACTCTGTTGTAGTAATCTTAATGCGTTTGTCTTGAAATATTTTCTTCCACAGCATATTATAGAAAATAAGAAGAATTGGGGACGCCTGGGTGGCTCAGTCGGTTAAGCGTCTGCCTTCGGCTCAGGTCATGATCCCAGGGTCCTGGGATCGAGCCCCGCATCGGGCTCCCTGCTCTGCGGGAAGCCTGCTTCTCCCTCTTCTACTCGCCCTGCTTGTGTTCCCTCTCTCACTGTGTCTCTCTCTGTCAAATAAATCAATAAAAATCTTAAAAAAAAAAAAAAAGAAAAAAGAAAATAAGAAGAATTGGCAGGAAGCTAAATTTAGTACTAAAGATCCTAGGCACAGGAGATGAAATGGGTGACAACATGATAAAAGGTCCCAAAAAGCAGAGACTCTACCACAGCAGGTACTCACTCTCCTCCCCTCTGACAGGATCACTGCATGATATTCAGTTCAGTCACTCATGTTTCTCCTCGTCATGAGTCATTAAGAAAAAGCGAAATGGGGTTCCATATGTTATGTTTAAAGAGCCATGGCTGTGTGTCAAATATTAGATGAATATTTCTCAGTGGGGAAATGGGCTACTCTTTCTTTCAAATTTCCTGGTTTAAATGTATTGTTTTAAAATATTTTATTTATTTATTTGACAGAGACAGACACAGGAGAGAGGGAACACAAGCAGGGGGAGCAGGAGGCAGAGAAGCAGGCTTCCTGCGGAGCAGGGAGCCCGATGTGGGGCTTGATCCCAGGACCCTGGGATCACAACCTGAGCCGAAGGCAGATGCTTAACGACTGAGCCACCCAGGCGCCCCTTAAATGTATTTTTAAGAGACTGCTGCACAGGTAAAAGTTCATCTCCCAAAGATGGAGATGTAAAGTCAAGTTTGTAGGTTGAGTATGCCATGCATTCAAAACTGAAATTGGAATGATTTGTCACTAATCATGCTAACAACCAGCCAGTGCTTACATTTTGAAAACTGTTTTAATATACATTGATGTCAGCTGGTGGTCACAACTCCGTGAAGAGTGTGTTCGGATTTTACACACGGGGAAACCGAAGATCGGAGAGATGATGGGACTCATCCCAAGTCCCAGTGCTGATAAATGGCAGAATGTGACCATAGACTCATTGTCATAAAACTAAATTTGTTACCGTTTCCTTCAAAACCTGCCACTTCCCATTTTCCCAGATTCTATACATATCAGTATGAATATGTCCCATTACAGACTAGATAAAATTCAACAGTTAAATGAAAGCTACAGCTTACTACAGTAAATCATATTATTCCTTTGAATTCTGAAATGAAATTGAAAATACTTTCCCATGGGAAAAACAAACTGCACTATCCTTATCAGAGAAGCTCAGCCTTCATTTAAAAGTCATCGTGCTCCAACTAAGGTAGGACAAGTGAGACCTTTGCTGGTTTTCAGGAATATAAAAAAAATGTTGCACCACCTTTTTTTTTTTGAAATGGCTTCCATGTCACTGTATATTCTTTTTTTTTTTTTTTAAAGATTTTATTTATTTATTTGACACAGACAGAGACAGCAAGAGCAGGAACACAAGCAGGGGGAGTGGGAGAGGGAGAAGCAGGCTTCCTACCAGCAGGGAGCCCAATGCGGGACTCATCCCAGGACCCTGGTATCATGACCTGAGCCAAAGGCAGCCGCTTAACCAACTGAGCCACCCAGGCGCCCCGTCACTGTATATTCCTACAAGGAAAGCACAGAGGAGCAATACAACTAAGTGGTGAGGAGTATTCTCAAGCCCAATTCTCTAGGTACAAATCCAGCCCTTTCTCTTCCTTAGGTTTGTGTCCTTGAGCAAATTACTTCCTCACTCAGTGCCTCCTATTTTCTTCTCCCAATGGGGATAATAATATTATTTACCTCATAGTTTGTTGTGAAGAATAATTGAATGTAAGCTCATTTACATAAGGTCAAGAGCTTTGTAGAAAATGTACTTTTCGGGCTTCAAAACAACACTAAGATATAAGCGTTTTTAATCCTTATTTTAGAGATGAGATCACTGAGCCTGAGAAGGTTAATTAACTTTCCCAACGTCAAACAGGTGTGTGTGGCAGAGCAGGAAATGAAACACAAGTCTGATTATAAAGTGTCTGTTTAACCAGTATGATACATTTTAACCTGGAACTAGCTGATGTGTAAAATATCATATTCCCTAAAGTAGTACATTATTTAATCAGTTCAGAAAATGTAGAATTCTATGAAATGAGCTTTACTTTTTTTAAAAACTAGACATTTCACTGATTTCTTGAAATTGTTTTTTTTTTTTAAGTTTCTTTTTAAAGGGCATCATGGAGTTCAAGGTTAGGTGGTTTACCAAAGGTAACAGAGTTCTTTCAATGGTTGTCCTCACCACATCATATTAGTTACTCTTTATGAACACCTATTATGTTTTAGCACCTTTCCTGCATCATATCAAGACCTATGACAATAAAATAACATAAATACCTATGTTTGTAGATGACAACATGAGGCCCGGATAGGTTAAGAAATGTACTTATAGTTATTCAGATATAAAGTTGCAGACCTGTGGAATAAAGTCAGTTTCGCTTAGCTCCCAAACCTGTACCTTTTCTACTACACAAATTTGCTTTTTATCATAAATTTCTGCCAGTGGGAAGAACAGTATCCTTACTGTGTCCATTACTGTCTAATGGTGATGGTTTCATTCACGTGACATAATGCATCTAGTATACCTCCATATTCTTCTTCACTTATTTTAGACTCAAGAATATTTTAGTTTATTTCCTTTATTCCATTTATCATCCATCCATTTGTCTATCCATCCATTCATCCATCCATCCACCCATCTGCATTTATTTTTTACTTCACCCATCCATTCAACAAATGGTTATTTAGCATCTTCTCTGTGCTGGCACTCTGCCTACTGTTTAGGAAGGAGATATTATTTCAGTGTGTGTGTGTATGTGTGTGTGTGTGGTTTCACTGATGGACCAGTTCTTCTAAAAAATGATTCTCTTGAATATATTTTGCAAAGATAATTACTTTCTCTTCTGAGTTCTTTTGTTTCAGAATCTTCCTCTTACACATGGAATGTGGTTGCAAACATACATTCTACCATATGATCTATTCATTTACCTATTCTTCAAAGAAATAGTCATTATGTGCCTACCCTCTACCAGACATTCCTTTGATTCCTGGATACAGAAGAAAGCAAAACAGACAAAATACCTTGCCTTCATGGAAGTTTTATTACATGTAGAAAAGACAGAACATAATCCAGCTGTGTGGTGGGACTGTGTCAGGTGGGACAATGGAGATAATTAAGGCCAGGTAAAGAAAATGTGATCATAGGGCATGTGACTAGTGTAAATATATGATCAGAAAGGAATTCTCCAATAGGATGGCATTTTAAGTTGGTACCTGAAAGAAGCAAGCCATACCAATATTAGGCAAAAATCTTTAAAGCAGATGAACAGGTAAGAGCAAAGATCCTGAGGCAGAGATTTGCTTGAAATGTTCAGGAATATGGCCATGTTAGCTGTAACAAAAAGCAGGGAGATAAAGTGGTAGATAATGGGGCCAAAGCAAAGGTGGGGGTTATTGAGGGTAAAAGTCTAATTATTCAGGACATTATAAGCCATTTCAAGAACTTGGATTTTCTTTTTTTTTTTAAAGATTTTATTTACTTATTTGAGACAGAGAGAATGAGAGAGAGAGAACACATGAGACGGGGGATGGTCAGAGGGAGAAGCAGCCTCCCTGCTTGGCAGGGAGCCTGATGCAGGACTCGATCCAGGGACTCCAGGATCATGACCTGAGCCGAAGGCAGTCGCTTAACCAACTGAGCCACCCAGGCGCCCAAGAACTTGGATTTTCAACCCAAGTGAGTTGAGGAGATGGTCAAATGATTTGGTCAAATGATTTAAGCAAGAGAGTGACTTGATCAGATAAATGTCACTCTGATTGTTAAGAATCAACTGTATAGAAAGGAGAACAGATAAGAGATGTGAGTGCCTTAGGCCAAGGTAATTGCAATAGAGACCAGTACAGAAAAAGTGGAACAAACCAAGTTTTCTGTGGGCATGAGATGTGGTGTGTGTGACAAAGAAAGGAGTCACTAGTAAGTCCAGGTCTGGACTGAATAACTGGAAGGATGTCATTGCCCTTGACTAAGATGAGAAAGGCAGAGGAGATTCTAAGGGGGAAAATCAGGAAAATCACCAGCAAAACCCCTGTTATATGCCAAGTTTTTATATATTACCCCATTTAGCCCTTATATAAAAACATACAATTCATTTATTATCCTCTATCTTTTATGGCAGAGGAAACCAAGAATAAGTGGGATTAATTATTTTCTTAAATTCACACATTTAGGATAGCAAATCAGAATTCTAATTCATGTCTGTATCATTATAATGCCATTGTTGGGTACATCATATATGTCTTTCTCCCCCACTACTTGGTATTATGTAAACGTTTACCTGCCTTTTCCTGACTTTCTGATCCAACATTACAGTTGGATTACATACTTTAAGTGTATATGCTGTCTCGGTGTCATTTCCTGGAGTGCTGTGTTCAAAGTGGATACACAGTAAGAGTTTTGAACAGAAGTTTACCATGCATTGACAAAGAAAAACAATTCCTATCACGCTGCTGCAAGCAAGGTGACCAATGTTGCCTCTGTGTGTCATGATGTGATACTTAATTGCGGGATTTATCACTAAGAACAATTTTGTTAATAAATAATGGATTAAGAATTCCTCATATCAGTGAGATCATATGATACATGTCTTTCTTTGATTGACTTATTTTGCTCAGCATAATACCTTCCAGTATTATGCTGAGGAATTCTTAATCTCAGGAAACAAACTGAGGGTTGCTGGAGTGGTGGGGGGAGGGAGGGATGGGGTGGCTGGGTGATGGACATTGGGGAGGGTATATGCTATGGTGAGCGCTGTGAATTGTGCAAGACTGTTGAATTACAGACCTATACCTCTGAAACAAATAATACATTATATGTTAAAAAAAAAAAAGAAAGAAAATAGTAGGAAGGGAGAAATGAAGGGGGGGAATCGGAGGGGGAGACAAACCATGAGAGACTATGGACTCTGAGAAACAAACTGAGGGTTCTAGAGGGGAGGGGCGTGGGGGGGTGGGTTAGCCTGGTGATGGGTATTAAAGAGCGCACATACTGAATGGAGCACTGGGTGTTATATGCAAACAATGAATCACGGAACACTACATCAAAAACTAATGATGTAATGTATGATGATTAACATAACATAATAAATAAAAGAAAAATAAATAAATCTAAAAAAATAAATCATGGAATTATGAAAATAAGATCTAGAAAACAAACCCATTGCACACACAAACCCAATAAGAATCACTGAATAGTAATGTTAGAAAAAGACACAGAAATAACCTTGCTATTATAGAAATGATAAAACAGGACCTGGAATAATTAAACTACTTTTCAAGATCACAAAACTAAATAATTTGATTTTAGAGTTTCTTCACTTCTTTGCAAAGAGACATTTTGTGTTATTCTAGATCCCTAGTACTTAACGAAGTGGAGAAAAAGTTTAAAAAGTATCATTTGGTGGGGCTTCTGGGTGGCTCCGTTGGTTAAGCATCTGCCTTAGGCTCAGGTTGTGATCCCAGAATCCTGGGATCAAGCCCCACATTGGGCTTCCTGCTCCTCCCTCTGCCCCTCACCCTGTTCATGCTTTCTCCTTCTCTCAAATAAATAAATGAAATCTTAAAAAAATGTATCATTGGGCAACATAGATGGTGCAACATTAACACATGTTAATATCAGAAAGAAAAGATATGGTGGATTAGATGCCTCAGAAACTTTTCTACAAGGTTTGTTTTTTCTAGGGTTAGCTGTTTAGGGGAATTTGCTGCAAGGTTTGTCCACTGAATAGTAAGTATTTTTGTTTGAATAGGCATGACTGCTTTGCTCAGGGAGTTGATATCTGTGTTTCAGTATTGAATTGAAGTAAAATTTCTATAAAGGTTACTATTTGGGGAATATGCAGTTTGTTAGCATCTTTCAATTAATAATACATTGTTTGCTGATTCTGTGTCACTTGGAAGCTTCATTACCTCTTTCAGTCCACTAGAGCCCCATTAGGCAATAACTATTTCAGTGAATGAAGTAAAACCGCTAGATCTTGAGAAACAGTTAAAGAATGACTCCAGAGAGGAGCTAACTTGTGATTTTTAATTTCCACCCCACACCCTGCTCTATCTCATTGGAGGTGTTTACAGACATAAAATATACACATAACCTTCTGATGTCAATATCATATTGCTTTTTGAACAAAAGACAGGTAATATATTTAATAGTTGAGAATTAGCTACTACTAGAATTCTATGTATGCTCTCCCGATTTATTAGAGCATTTTAAAGGCAATTGTATCTCGAAACGTATGTGTTTTGAGTAAGACTCAAGGTTATGTGGTAATGAATTGCTTATTAAAGGAAAGCTCTTTCATGTGACATTAATACCTTTAATTAAAACTGGAACTTTCTTTAAAATAATGGAAATTTCAAATTGTTTCACCACTTCTTTTGGCAAAAATTCATGTCTAGAATGGAGGAGGAGGATTGTCTGAGAATTTAGTGATGTAAGGTCCTTACAAAACACATTAGGTAAATTAAGAAAGGAACTGGAGACTTAACATAATAATTCTTGTGTGTCTAGACTCAGATGCTTGACTCAAGCATCAAGAATGGATGCTTGAATATATTTGAATGTTTCTGTTTTATTTTATTTCATCTTTACATTTTTTATGTCACTATCTTTAGATTCTGAATGACTTGATTATTACAAGCTGTATGGCAAAATTTCACCCTTAAAATGGAAGTCATGTAAATAAATTCAGGTTTAATTAACAAATGCATATCTTTTTATGGAACAAATAAGTCATTCATTGTAAAATATTCACAAAGGGCATTTAGAAAGTCATTGAAATTAATCATTATGGTTATATTTGTGTATATGTGTATGTTTGTACATATGCATGTGTGTGTATATAAATCTTCATTTCTCTGACTAAAGCCCTGAAGGTTAAAATACTGTTAGTGGTTTTTTATTGTTATTATTTGTAAGAAAAATGATTAGGAATACTGGGATATATTCAGCAGAAACACTGCTTATTTTATTCCATTAGGGTTTAACTTATTGGAGCCAGACTTCCTGAGTTTGAAACTTGACTCTCATGCTTGTTAGATGAGCAATTTTCTTATTCATAAATTGCTTCATCTTCACAAAATGTTAAATGAAGGGGGGCATAATACTATGTCATAGAATGATTGTCAAAATTTAGATAATTAATACATGTAAATTTCTTAGTACATTGTCTATAATCTAATACATGTGCAAATAATGTTAATAGCTGTCATTATGTTTTACTTTTACTACTGTTTGTCATTATTTTCTTGGACTTTGATAAAACATATTTGATTTGACTGTATTCATTTAACTCTTCTATTTAATGTCTAAAATATTTATGTATTTATAAAAACATATTTACTGTGCAAATTTTGGAAATAAATTTATAAATAAACAGGAGAAAAAACATATAATCTCATCAACCAAAAATGATCACTATTTATACTTGGTGATTTTGTGGGTTTCTTTTTAGTCATGTCTTTCATGAATATTTTACATAGTTTAAATCATTATGTACATGATGTTTTATATTATAATTACTTATCATTTAAAAATAATTTGGTGTATCAACACAATGTTTTTTAAAAAAAATATGTACATATTTTTTAAGATTTTATTTATTCATTTGACAGAAAGAAACACAGCGAGAGAGGGAACACAAGCAGGGGGAGTGGGAGAGGGAGAAGCAGGCTTCTTGTTGAGCAGGGAGCCCGATGCGGGGCTCGATCCCAGGACTCTGGGATCATGACCTGAGCCGAAGGCAGATGCTTAACAACTGGGCCACCCAGGCGCCCCTAAAATATATATATTTTAATGAGTGCATAATATTCCATTGGTGAATAAAGCATGATTTAATTAATCATATTCCCATCATTGGTCATTTAGTCTATTTCCAATTTTATCATTGAGTGACCCTATGTTATGACTCTCTTAAATTAACATTTGTTAAATAGAGCCCCAGGGGTGCA
Organism: Mirounga leonina; assembly: GCF_011800145.1. Lineage (NCBI taxonomy): Eukaryota > Metazoa > Chordata > Mammalia > Carnivora > Phocidae > Mirounga > Mirounga leonina. Next base: position 17,457,147 of record NW_023270418.1, on the reverse strand, counting down.
GGAGGGAAAACCGTGGTTCAACAAAAGACCCCAACAGAAATTGAAATAGGTTTATTACTCACAGGTGCTGGAGGAAGTATTACACATGTTTTGAAGGACCACACAGGGAGGTCAAGGCAGGGTGTAGGCAGAAAGAGCCATAGGAGTTGGGGCACATGCCCTAATTAGGGTCTGTGGGTAGAGTGTTTTGGGCTTCCCAGCCAAGGCCCAGTTGATCAGTTCAAACAAAAAACGTGGGATCTGGGCAATCTCGGCGGGGGAGTCTTAACTAAGGGGCACATAAGGGGAAGGCCCATGGAGCTGGGGAGACTTCATCAGAAGGGTAATTAGGGAAGTCCATTCTAGAACTTACATCTGCTTGTGATTCTGAGGGCTGTTATCTAGAGTGTGCCCTTGCGTGAGGGAGTTAGTATCAGTTTAAGGCTCCCCAGAGGTTGCTGACCCAACACATCAGATGCCAAGGCTGCAATGCCAAGGAGTAGCTTAGCTAAACTCTCGACATCCTAATAATGGCATTAGTACTCACATAGGTTTGTTTTCCTTTTGTATTTTTTATGACGATATATTTCTGGGGAAGAATTATTGATATAATGCATTGAGGAGCTAACACTGTTTCCCAGATAAAACAGAAACAAATTTCAGTACTACAAATGGCATCTCACAGTTACCTTTCCATTTTTAGTGATACTCTAGAAAGAGGTGATACTCTAAAGGAAATGGCAGAGTATCCTTTTTTGTGATTATGAAAATCACATGCACATTTGCTGAAACAGAAATATGGATATAGTACAATTAAATAATACACACAAATACGCACTGACAAGTGTCTTTCATCACCCCACACCCCCAGAACCACAACCGATAGTTACCACAATCACAGAAAATGACCTCCAAATATTTGGGGACAGCCTCAATCTCTCTCCACTTTTCTTTTCCCTCGCTACCTTGTCTGGCTGACAAGTTGACCATGGGCAGCATGAGAGAATAGGCACTAGATAATGTGCTTCATCTCTGATGTACCATTGCGGGCAACAAAAAAGTTGCACTTTTTAAACTCTGCACCACACCAGTGCAATGTCTTTGATGTATTTCTTCTCTAGCAACTCAAAACAACTCAATCAGGTGGCTGATATCTCCATTTTACAACAAAGCAATCATCAACAACAAAACTAAATTGCTTGTCCAGTGTCACATGGTTGGCAAACATAGGGCTTAATTTCATACCCTGATCACTCTGACTTTCACCACCATGCAAGGTGGAAAATGTAATCACTTTCCAAATTCACACTAACTTTTTAAATAAAAAATTTTTATAAATCAATTTGAGTTTATTTAGTTATTACTATGCTTAATAACCAGGTACATTTCCTCTTGCTTCTTTTTAATTTATGTGAAATCATATGACATAATGCCTGTTATAGATTTGAAATTCACTCTATTTTGTGAACTCTAAAGTTAATCACTGATGTAAGAAAAATAGTCAATCATTTTGATCCAAGGACTTGAGTAATTAGATACATTTAGAAAAGTTATAGAAATTTAATTAATTTAGTCTAGAATTCCCTTAGAATTCATAATTTTAGAAAATATGCATACATTATCCAGAGATAAATTTCTGCAACATCATCCATCTGTAATCCAAACAAAAATGTGGCTATAAAAAAGTAACTCCTAAAAATAAAAACATGGCAGTCCCAATGACTGGGTATTTAGTTCCAGTGACAGAGCTGTATCTAGAGACAGTGATTGGAAGTGGCCTGAAAGTGTTTTTTATGCATATAATCAATACTACATTCATAAATGTTGCCATTAGTCCTTTGTTTTCAGAGTCAGGAATTTATGTACATTAAATTTTTGATTTATCATTTTTATTGTACTGAGAACACTTAACATGAGATCTAAGCTTTTAACAAATTTTTAAGTGTACAGTACAGTATTGTTAATTCTAATCACAGTGTTGAACAGCAACTCCCCATTCCCCCCATCCCAGCCCATGGCATTCTACTATCTTCTTCTATGAGTTTGACTATTTGAAATAACTCATGGAAGTACAATCATGTAGTATTTGTCCTTCTGAGACTGGCTTATTTCACTTAGCATAGTGTGTTAAGTTTCATCCATGTTGTAGCATATGGCAGATTTTCCTTTTTTATTTTTTGACTAATATTCCATTTTATATCTATAATATATATATACTACATTTTCTTTATTAGTTCATTGATCAATGAATATTGAGTTTTTCACATCTTGACTATTGTGAATAACGCTGCAAAAAACATAGGAGTGTAAATAGCTCTTCTAGATTTTGACTTTAATTCTTATGGATAAATACCCAAAAGTGGAAATGTTGTATCATATTGTAATTTTATTTTAAAATTTTTTGAGGAAATTTCATACTGTTTATCCTTCTTATTTACAAAGTTCTGCTTTATGGGTGCTATTGCTGATAAGAGACTAGAAGAACCTGGATGTTTATAAGCACTATTCACATTAAAATGACAAAATTTAGAAAAATTAGAAAAAAAGTGGCAAAAGTGCTATTTGCATTGTGGGACAGGCAATCATATGCACTTCAGCAGTTATCAGAAGGAATTTTTTTGCTCTGTACTACTCAATCAAGTCAGGGATTACTAATGCAGTTTAGAATAATTTCCAACTGACAGTTTAAGTACCTAGTCTTCATACTTAGGCCATAGATAGTAAAAACTGGAAAAATGAACTTATGTTAATTCCTAGAAAAATAAAACTGCTGCACATCTGAAACTCATAGCAACAGTAAACTCAAATGCATGTAAATTCAGGAAGGACTAAAAAAATTAACCTATTTACTATGAGATAGGTTTTTAACAAGTGAGGGAAAACATTTCTTTTGGTAATAATACATTTGTTAAATACATTATTAGTGTTCAGCATACAACATCCCATGCACTTCTGTCTAAATATGCATAAATGTAAGAGCCAAATGGATTGTGCTAGTGCTAGCATTACAAAACAGTACCTCAAGCAGAAGCACTCTATAATAACTAGATTAATCAGTAATTGCTTTGGTGTTCATCAAAATATCATTAATCCTTATAAATTAAATGGTTATTAATGCACATGAAATACGGATATACAAAGAAAAAAATCTTTGTAATTATTGTTTTTATTGCTGTTCTCTGTACTTAGGAGTTATTTTAAACGGAGGAGTGTAACACTCCTTTTAGGTCCTTATAACAGCCACACTTCAAATCAGTATACACGTTGTTTGTTTTAATTCCTGACCCTTTTCTCTGCAGCACATCTTACCTCTAAAAGAGTATGCCTCTGGCATCTTTATCTTGCAAAGCCTTAAATTCATCTTTGTTCCAAGTAACATTTTTTCAATTTGCAGATGGGGCAAATTCCATGTTGTTCAGTGACAGACAGACATACCACCTTGCTTATAGAACTTTTAATTCTTGTTCCCCCTATTTTTACATTTGTTTTTAAATTTCCTTTAATTAAAACATCACATACATGCAGAAGAGTTCATAACTTTAGGTCCATAGGTCTATTAATTATCATAGACCTAAACGCACTCATGTAAATACCACCAAGGTCAAGAAATAAACAGTTACCAACACCCAAAAAGATAGACAAGGCTCTTCCTAAACACTACCCTCCTTTTCCATCCCAAAGAAAATAGTCTCCTGATTTCTAACACTATATATAAACTTTGCTTATCTTTGAACTTTATGTAAATGGAATCATAAAGTATGTGGTCTTTCTTTAAATTCTGAATATTTTGATCATTTTTTCATTACACTTCAGGATTGCGCTGCATGAATATAACAGCTATCTGTTCAATGTGTCCTCACATAGTGGAAGGAGCTAGGGAGCTGTGTGGGATCTCTTTTATAAGAATACTAATTGCATTCATAAGTGTTCCATCCTCATGACCTAAGCACTTCCTAAAGGTGCTACCTCTTGATACCATCATGTTGGATATTAAGATTTCAACATGAATTCTGGGGGAACACAAACATTAGGCCAGAGCGTTGGAGGCAGAAGAAACACATCTCCTGTAGAGAAGAATTCCAAAACAGGTATGCAGATAGTCTGCTCTCAAGGACTGGAGCGTAATTCCCCACTCTTTAATGTGTGCTGCTCATAGTGACTTCCTTCCAGAACGTACAGCATGAAAAGAGGGGAAAAAAGAGTAACTCTACAGTGAAGAAACCTAACAAATATTCCTTTAGCCAGATGATGAGTCAAGAGTATATACTCTTGATGTGCTTCCATGAAAATGGAAGTTTACCTCTATGGTCTTCCTCCAAACACCACACATAATCCCAGCCTAATCATAAAACAAACATGAGTCAAATCTCAGTTGTGGGGCATTCTAGAAAATAATTAACTCCTCAAAATTGCCAAGGTCATCAAAATCAAGGTCTGAGAAACATTATGGTCAAGAGAAGGCTAAGCAAACATGACAGCTAAATGTACTACAGGATCCAGGATGGGATCTTAGAACAGGAAAAGAACATTAGGTAAAAACTAAGGAAATATGAATAAAGTATGGGGTATGATTAATGACAGTGTATCAACATCAGTTCATTAGTTGTGACAAATGTACCATACTGATATATTAACAATAGGGGAAACGATGTGAGGGTGTACAGAAGCTCTCTTTGCAACTTTTCTATAAATCTAAAACTATTCTAATATAAAAAGCTTATTGCAAATATTAAAAGAAAGTGAAAAGTCTAGCCATTGAATGTGCGCATATGTTAAAATACATATAAACAATAAAGCCCTTGTATTCAAAATATATAATGTAAGTGATTTTTAAAAAGAAGCTTTTCTAATGTATAAGGTTTATCCATTTTTAGAATACTATTTGATGAGCTTTGACAAAAGCATGTGGTCATTTAACTAATACCAAAATCAATATTAAGAATATTCCCATCACTCACATCCTTTTGCAATCAATCCCCTTCCCCCATCCCAACCATTCCACTGATTTTTTCTTATTGTTTCTTTCTGTTTTCTCTTTCATTGATGTCTGCTCTTATGTTTATTATTTTGTTCCTTCTGCTTACCTTGAACTTAGTTTACTGACTTTTTCTAGTTTCCTAAGGTAGAAGCTTACACGATTAATTTTAGTCCTTTTTCTGTTTTAATATGAAGTTATATGTTTCCCTGTAAACACTGCTTTAATTCAATACCACAAATTTAATTGGATGTGTTTTTATTTCATTTAGTTCAAAATATTTTCTAATTTTCTTTGTGATTTTTTCTCTAATATATGTCTTATTAAAAATGCTGTTCAATTTCAAAATATTTCAATTTTTTCAGTCATCTTTCTGTTATTGATTCGTAGTTTGATTCCACTGTGGTCATATAATGTAATCTCTATGATTTTAACCCTTTTAAAATTGTTAAGTCTTACTTTTAGGGCCCAGGATATGGTCTATTTTGGTGAATGTTTCATGTGAACCATAGAAGGGTGTGCATTCTGTGATGGGCAGCTAAAGTGTTCTATAAACATTGACTATGTTGCTTGCTCATGTTGTTCAAATGGACTATATGATTATTGATTTTTAATCTAACTATTTTTTGTATAACTGAGGGAAGAATGATGAGATCCCATACTATAATTGTGGATTTTCTATTTCTCCTTTCATATATTTTTATTTTTTTCATAGTTTGAAGCACAGCTCCTCGGCCTACACACATTTAGGATTGCTATGTCCTTTTGATGAACTGGTTCTTTTTTTTAAAAGATTTTATTTTTATTTATTTGAGAGAGAGAGAATGAGAGACAGAGAGCATGAGAGGGAGGAGGGTCAGAGGGAGAAGCAGACTCCCTGCTGAGCAGGGAGCCCGATGCGGGACTCGATCCAGGGACTCCAGGATCATGACCTGAGCCGAAGGCAGTCGCTTAACCAACTGAGCCACCCAGGCGCCCGATGAACTGGTTCTTTTATTAACATGAAGTATTCCTTTTCAGCCCCCTGGTAATATTTACCATTCCAAAGTCTAACTTTTTTATTAGTACAGTCCCTCAAGATTTCTTTTGATTAGTACTTTTGTTGTATATATTTTTTATTATTTACATATAACCTATTTTATATTTGTGTTTAAAGTCAGCTTTGTCCCCTAAATTTGTTCTCCTAGGTTTTTGAAACTCCTAAATCACTTGACCTTCTATTTTGTTCCTCTAAACAAGAATCCTAGGAATCATCTTGGAATCTTCCCACTCCCTAACATACTCCTTTCCATTGTATATCCTCTCAAATTTCTCTTTTCAGTGTTCAAAATGTCTGAAATTTGAGCATTCTTCAGCATATCCACTTTAGTTCAAACGATCATTACATTATCTGTTACCAGAATCATCACCATATCCTTTAAACTGGTCTTGACACTTTTTCTTCCTCTTACCCCAGGGCAGATAAAGTTTAAAGAATGATAGCAAATGGATCTGGAAAGGTAATGCAAGATAACTACAATATATGTTATTACAGCCCTAATCAATATTTAATACATTTGACTTTTATTCAACCCTCAAAGGAAATAAGATGCAGAAAATTTTTGTGAGATCAACCTTGAATTTGAGTCAGAAATAGGAAGGAACCTTCATGAAGTGTCGGGTTCTATGGTGGATTCTTTGGCGCATAGTTTAGTGTATTACTAGCTGTACAACTTAGACTCCATTTGTCTTATTCTTTGGATTCCTCCACAGTTCTAGGAGGAAGGGATTATTGGTCTTATTTTTATATTAGGTAGCTAAGGTTTAGAAGGGTTAAAAAGGAAGTGATAGAGTTACTATCAGAACTATATTAAAAACAATCATGCATGGTCTCTAGTATACCATCTTGCTTTACTAGAGGCAGGAAATCTTTGTAATCTCTCCAATTTGAAATAATGAGGAGGCTAATTGTTGGCTGTGGGAATGGGTAGCCTCTGTAATTAGAGAATCGAGTTGAAGGAACAATCTATAGAACTTGATGAAAAGATAACACATAATGACTTTAGAGAAGGCAAGATAGATGGTGGAGTTTAAGGCCCTGGGAGAATTGTGCCTAGTTTATTGTAGAGGCACCTGGGAGTACACATCATTATTCTATGTTTCTTTAGTTTGGGTTATTGATTTGAGGAGCCTGTGCAACTCCTGTCCCAGTTGTAATTCAGCTGCTGTGATTTTATGCTGAAAACACCTACCGCAACCCCTAAGTCAATGACAGATAACTACATTGATATATTTGCCAAATTGTTGTTGCTGTTGTTTTTGTTGTTTTCATTTTTCTTCTCAGACTCCAGCTGTCCCTAGGTCCATCTGTTTTTATTGCATTTACCATATACTGTTCAGCATGAAGCTTACTGGAAGCACATTCATGTAAATCTGCAGGTGCAACGTTGATGTGTTCAGCACCTGCAAACATTTGGAAAATTCACCAAGAGGCATTTTCAGCCATTAGGGGATGGGGAGAAAAAAAACAATTAGTGGATAACATAAAACCTTAATATTGTTATTCTTATTATTTTTTCAAAACCAAATGTCTTCCAGTATGTCTCCTAGAGGACCAAATCTAAGCCAAGTTTGAATTAAAAATAAAATAATAACTCCTTTTGGGTTCTCCAAACACATTAAAGCACTGGAAATTCTCTTAGCTGCCTGCAAAAGAAAACCATTCTTCTTAATGGTCATATAATTAAAATTGGAAAAACACATTTTTAAAGAGCTCTTTGTAAGTAAAAATTACCTGTGGGGAAACAATCTGAGGTATTGCCATTTGAAATGTTTTTCTCAAATAAAGTTCATTCTCTCTTTCAATGCCTTCATCAACCAGCATCAATAAGCATTTGTCCCAACCACTTATTAAAAGATGAGAAACCTCCATGCAGTAAAATAGAAAGTAAAAATACAAATTTCTCGTCTCTTTCACTTTTAATTAACCACCAATCATTTTGGTGTGTATATTCATTCTTTCATACATGGTGTTGTGGCTGACTTTTAAGAGTGTACATAAATTAAGAAATGCAAAGCTACAACTCCTTCAGCAATCAAGAAACTAGATCAGTATTTTTTTTTCATTTATTTTGTTTGTGGTATCATATATATTGAGTCAAAAAAAATAGGTGAACACCAAGCACTTTGATTGATCTGACCTTCCAGGAAGTTCTTTGGAATTGACACTTAGCCCCTTATGGCTAAATTGCAGTGGTATTAGGAGAGTAACAGAAATCTATCAAAATTTACCTTATTCTAATTTGAGTTGCATTTACAATAGAAAGCAATACAGATCCACTCTTACTGCATCACTCTTTATTATAAGGTTTTCAATATCAAGCCACAAAAACATAATTCGAGAACTTCTTGGACTTTATTGCCATGAAAATGGGATAGTAAAGAAAAGAGGTGCTTTACTTATTGGAAATACCATGACCAGGTACTTTTCTTTATATTATTTTATTAAATCCTGAAACAGTCTCCAGAAGTTGAAATCATTATATTTTCTATAACAGAGCTTCATAATATCATTTACTTAGTATGTTATTATATATTCTAAGTGACTTACATATGTTATTTATTGAATATGCTTAATTATCTTAGAAGGGAGATGCCATTATAATCTCCATTTTATAGAAGAGGACACAGAGATACAGAGGAGTTACACAACTTACACAAGTCACACACCTAGTAAGTGGTAGAAATGGAATTTGAAACTAGGGAATCTTGATCTGCATTCCCATACGTAGGCACAAAGTGACAGCACTGAAGTCACTCATGCATTTGTCAATCAAAATTACAGAAAATGAATGAAAAAAAAAGCCAAGATAATATCACTTAGTGGTTCTATTCAAATCCATACTACAGAATGACAGTATTAATAATACAGATGGTACGGGGCTATGGCATTGCCTAATCCTGGAAAAGTTGCAACACCAACATACTTCAGAATAATTTCCCAATGTCTATGTCTTTGATGTAATCTACATCTAGCATGTAATCAAGATGTAATCCAAAATATAACCTACCAGAAAGGGTCCAAACTGACTATTCAAGTGTACCATTGAGAGCAATTCCTCAATTGTAAAAATATTCACTGGTCTCTTCACTTTTTTTGTGCTAAGCTCTAGAGGCAGTTTAGATCAAGAAGAGTAGAGGGATTCAAAGAAAGAAAATGCAGTAATTTGTAAAAGATGGGCATGATAAGTAGGAACATTTATTTTTATCCTTTTACTTCTAATGAGGTCAAATTCTTATCTTTGGATTTAACTTACTTTATTTTGTTTTTAAGGATCAAAGATAAAAAAGATGTTCGACATCATCAGCCACTAGAAATGAAAATAAGCATCACAGTAAGATACCACTACACCTCCACTAATATGGCTAAAATTAAAAAGACTGACCATACCACCCACTGTCAAGGACATGTAAAAATTGGAACTCTTACATCCCAGTATAACTGTGGAGCTGTTAAAGTTGTATCACCACTTTGGAAAACAGTTTGAAAGCTTCTTAAAAAGTTCAACTAAGGGGTGCCTGGGTGGCTCAGTCGTTAAGCATCTGCCTTCGGCTCAGGTCATGATCCCAGGGTCCTGGGATTGAGCCTTGCATCGGGCTCCCTGCTCAGTGGGAGGCCTGCTTCTCCCTCTCCCACTCCCTCTGCTTGTGTTCCTGCTCTTGCTATCTCTCTCTCTGTCAAATAAATAAATAAAATCTTTAAAAAAATTAAAAAAAAAGTTCAAATAAACAGGCCATATTGCTAGGGGTTCTATGACAAATTTTCCGCAATGCTAATAAGTTTTATAAATTTGACAGTTTTGACACATTGTTCTGTTTGTGTTATTTTTGTAGAACTCCTGAAGCCACCATTTGCTTTACAAATTAAACTCTCATTTGTTTTTAATTTGGGCATCCATTTCTTCTCTCACACATCTTATTCTTTTCTGCCTATAAAACACATATTTATCCTTCAAAAGCCAATTCAAATATTTTCTCCTCTATGAAACCCTCCCTGATCTATTCTCTATAGTATTGGCTTGTTAGGACTATTATAACAAATTATCACAAACTCGGTGGATTAAAAAACAGAAATTTATTCTCTCACAGTTCTGGAAGCTCTAAGTCTGAAATGAAGATGTTGCAGGAGCATACTCTCTCCAAAGACTTTAAATAATACTGCTTCTTTGTCCCTTCCAGTTTTTGGTGGTCTGAGGCATTTCTTAGCTTGGGATAGCATAACTCTAATCTGTGCTGTGTCTTCACATGGCTGCATTCTCCCTATGTCTGGGTCTCTGTGTCTCTTCATCTGATTTTTCTCTTATTATAAGGACACCAACCATGGCTGAATTTAGAATCACTTTAACACAGTTTGACTTTACCTTAACTAATTAAATCTGCAAAGACACTATTTCCACATAAGCTCACAGTTAGAGGTTCTGGGTAGACATGAATTTTGAGGAGATGCTATTCAACCCAGGAGAGTCCATTTTGTGGCCACCAAAAATTCACATCCATCCCACATCCCACAAAATACATTCACCCAATCCCAATTTCCCAAAAGTCTTAATCCATTTGAATATTAACTCTAAATCCAAAATCTCATACACATATCAAATCAAAAATTTCCAAACTGTTATCATCTATATAATCTAAATCATCTATGGGTGAGATTCTGGGTATGATCAATCCTGGGACAAAATTTGTCACCATCTCAGAAACTGTAAAAGAAATGGTCTGATTCTCAAGTACAAGTCATGGGGCAGGCATTAGGATAGACATTTATATTCTTTTTTTTTTTTTTTAATTCTTATGTTAATCCCCATACATTACATCATTAGTTTTAGATGTAGTGTTCCATGATTCATTGTTTGTGCATAACACCCAGTGCTCCATGCAGAATGTGCCCTCCTCAATACCCACCACCAGGCTAACCCATCCCTCCACCACCCTCCCCTCTAGAACCCTGTTTGTTTTTCAGAGTCCATCGTCTCTCATGGTTCGTCTACCCCTCCGATTTCCCCCGCTTCATTCTTCCCCTCCTGCTACCTTCTTCTTCTTTTTTTTTTCTTAATATATATTGCATTATTTGTTTCAGAGGTACAGATCTGAGATTCAACAGTCTTGCACAATTCACAGTGCTTACCAGAGCACATAGCCTCCCCAGTGTCTATCACCCAGTCACCCCCTCCCTCCCACCCCACCCCTCACTCCAGCAACCCTCAGTTTGTTTCCTGCGATTAAGAATTCCTCATATCAGTGAAATCATATGATACATGTCTTTCTCTGTTTGACTTATTTCGCTCAACATAATACCCTCCGGTTCCATCCATGTCGTTGCAAATGGCAAGATCTCATTCCTTTTGATGGCTGCATAATATTCCATTGTATATATATACCACCTCTTCTTTATCCATTCATCTGTTGATGGACATCTTGGCTCTTTCCAGTTTGGCTATTGTGGACATTGCTACTATAAACATCGGGGTGCACATAGCCTTTCGGATCCCTACTTTTGTATCTTTGGGGTAAATACCCAGTAGTGCAATTGCTGGATCATATGGTAGCTCTATTTTCAACTTTTTGAGGAACCTCCATACTGTTTTCCAGAGTGGCTGCACCAGCTTGCATTCCCACCAACAGTGTAGGAGGGTTCCCCTTTTTTCCGCATCCCCGCCAACATCTGTCATTTCCTGACTTATTAATTTTAGCCATTGTGACTGGTGTGAGGTGGTATCTCATTGAGGTTTTGATTTGGATTTCCCTGATGCCGAGCGATATTGAGCACTTTTTCATGTGTCTGTTGGCCATTTGGATGTCTTCTTTGGAAAAATGTCTGTTCATGTGTTCTGCCCATTTCTTGATTGGATTCTTTGTTCTTTGGGTGTTGAGTTTGATGAGTTCTTTATAGATTTTGGATACTAGCCCTTTATCTGATATGTCATTTGCAAATATGTTCTCCCATTCTGTCTGTTGTCTTTTGGTTTTGTTGACTGTTTCCTTTGCTTTGCAAAAGCTTTTTATCTTGATGAAGTGCCAATAGTTCATTTTTGCCCTTGCTTCCCTTGCCTTTGGCGATGTTTCTAGGAAGAAGTTGCTTTGGCTGAGGTCAAAGAGGTTGCTGCCTGCGTTCTCCTTTAGGATTTTGATGGACTCCTGTCTCACATTTAGGTCTTTCAAACATTTTGAGTCTATTTTTGTGTGTGGTGTAAGGAAATGGTCCAGTTTCATTCTTCTGCATGTGGCTGTCCAATTTTCCCAACACCATTTGTTGAAGAGACTGTCTTTGTTCCATTGGGCATTCTTTCCTGCTTTGTCAAAGATGAGTTGACCATAGAGTTGAGGGTCCATTTCTGGGCTCTCTATTCTGTTCCATTGATCTATGTGTCTGTTTTTGTGCCAGTGCCATGCTGTCTTGATGATGACAGCTTTGTAATAGAGCTTGAAGTCCGGAATTGTGATGCCGCCGGCTTTGCTTTTCTTTTTCAACATTCCTCTGGCTATGCGGGGTCTTTTCTGGTTCCATACAAATTTTAGGATTATTTGTTCCATTTCTTTGAAAAAAGTGGATGGTATTTTGATGGGGATTGCATTGAATGTGTAGATTGCTCTAGGTAGCATTGACATCTTCACAATATTTGTTCTTCCAATCCATGAGCATGGAACGTTTTTCCATTTCTTTGTGTCTTCCTCAATTTCTTTCATGAGTATTTTAGAGTTTTCTGAGTACAGATCCTTTGTCTCTTTGGTTAGATTTATTCCTAGGTATCTTATGGTTTTGGGTGCAATTGTAAATGGGATCGACTCCTTAATTTCTCTTTCTTCTGTCTTGTTGTTGGTGTATAGGAATGCCACTGACTTCTGTGCATTGATTTTATATCCTGCCACTTTACTGAATTCCTGTATGAGTTCTAGCAGTTTTGGGGTGGAGTCTTTGGGGTTTTCCACATAAAGTATCATATCATCTGCAAAGAATGAGAGTTTGACTTCTTCTTTGCCAATTTGGATGCCTTTGATTTCTTTTTGTTGTCTGATTGCTGTGGCTAGGACTTCCAATACTATGTTGAATAGCAGTGGTGATAGTGAACATCCCTGCCGCATTCCTGACCTTAGGGGGAAAGCTCTCAGTTTTTCCCCATTGAGAATGATATTAGCTGTAGGTTTTTCATAGATGGCTTTTATGATATTGAGGTATGTACCCTCTATGCCTATACTCTGAAGAGTTTTGATCAAGAAAGGATGCTGTACTTTGTCAAAAGCTTTTTCTGCATCTATTGAGAGGACCATATGATTCTTGTTCTTTTTTTTATTAATGTATTGTATCATGTTGATTGATTTGCGGATGTTGAACCAACCTTGCAGCCCAGGGATAAATCCCACTTGGTCGTGGTGAAGAATCCTTTTAATGTACTGTTGGATCCTATTGGCTAGTATTTTGGTGAGAATTTTTGCATCCATGTTCATCAGGGATATTGGTCTGTAATTCTCCTTTTTGATGGGGTCTTTGTCTGGTTTTGGGATCAAGGTAATGCTGGCCTCATAAAACAAGTTTGGAAGTTTTCCTTCCATTTCTATTTTTTGGAACAGTTTCAGAAGAATAGGTATTAATTCTTCTTGAAATGTTTGGTCGAATGCCCCTGGGAAGCCATCTGGCCCTGGGCTTTTGTTTTTTGGGAGATTTTTGATGACTGCTTCAATTTCCTTAGTGGTTATAGGTCTGTTCAGGTTTTCTATTTCCTCCTGGTTCAGTTTTGGTAGTTGATACATCTCTAGGAATGCCTCCATTTCTTCCAGGTTATCTAATTTGCTGGCATAGAGTTGCTCATAATATGTTCTTATCATTGTTTGTATTTCTTTGGTGTTGGTTGTGATCTCTCCTCTTTCATTCATGATTTTGTTGATTTGGGTCATTTCTCTTTTCTTTTTGATAAGTTTGGCCAGGGGTTTATCAATCTTGTTAATTCTTTCAAAGAACCAGCTCCTAGTTTCGTTGATCTGTTCTACTGTTCTTTTGGTTTCTATTTCATTGATTTCTGCTCTGATCTTTATTATTTCTCTTCTCCTGCTGGGTTTAGGCTTTGTTTGCTGTTCTTTCTCCAGCTCCTTTAGGTGTAGGGTTAGGTTGTGTACTTGAGACCTTTCTTGTTTCTTGAGAAAGGCTTGTATTGCTATATACTTTCCTCTTAGGACTGCCTTTGCTGCATCCCAAAGATTTTGAACAGTTGTGTTTTCATTTTCATTGGTTTCCATGTATTTTTTTAATTCTTCTTTAATTTCCTGGTTGACCCATTCATTCTTCAGTAGGATGCTCTTTAGCCTCCATGTATCTGAGTTCTTTCTAACTTTCCTCTTGTGATTGGGTTCTAGTTTCAAAGCATTGTGGTCTGAAAATAGGCAGGGAATGATCCCAATCTTTTGGTACTGGTTGAGACCTGATTTATGACCTAGGATGTGATCTATTCTGGAGAATGTTCCATGGGCACTAGAGAAGAATGTGTATTCCGTTGCTTTGGGATGGAATGTTCTGAATAGGTCTGTGAAGTCCATTTGGTCCAGTGTGTCATTTAAAGTCTTTATTTCCTTGTTGGTCTTTTGCTTACATGATCTGTCCATTTCAGTAAGGGGTGTGTTAAAGTCCCCCACTATTATTGTATTGTTGTCGATGTGTTTCTTTGCTTTTGTTATTAATTGCCTTATGTAATTGGCTGCTCCCATGTTAGGGGCATAGATATTTACAATTGTTAGATCTTCTTGTTGGATAGACCCTTTAAGTAGGATATAGTGTCCTTCCTCATCTCTTATTACAGTCTTTGGTTTAAAATCATTTGTCTGATATAAGGATTGCCACCCCAGCTTTCTTTTGGTGTCCAGTAGCATGGTAAATGATTTTTCAACCCCTCACTTTCAATCTGGGGGTGTCTTTGGGTCTAAAATGAGTCTCTTGCAGACAGTATATCGATGGGTCTTGTTTTTTAATCCAGTCTGTTAGCCTGTGTCTTTTGATTGGGGCATTTAACCCATTTACATTCAGGGTAACTATTGAAAGATAGGAATTTAGTGCCATTGTATTTCCTGTAAGGTGACTGTTACTGTATATTGTCTGTGTTCCTTTCTGGTCTATGTTGCTTTTAGGCTGTCTCTTTGCTTAGAGGACCCCATTCAAGATTTCTTGTAGGGCTGGTTTCGTGTTTGCAAATTCCTTTAGTTTTTGTTTGTCCTGGAAGCTTTTTATCTCTCCTTCAATTTTCAATGACAGCCTAGCTGGATATAGTATTCTTGGCTTCATATTTTTCTCATTTAGTGCTCTGAATATATCCTGCCAGTCCTTTCTGGCCTGCCAGGTCTCTGTGGATAGGTCTGTTGCCAATCTAATGTTTCTACCCTTGTAGGTTACATATCTCTTCTCCCGAGCTGCTTTCAGGATTTTCTCTTTGTCTATGAGACTCGTAAGTTTTACTATTAGATGTTGGGGTGTTGACCTATTTTTATTGATTTTGAGAGGGGTTCTCTGTGCTTCCTGGATTTTCATGCCTGTTTCCTTCCCCAAATTAGGGAAGTTCTCTGTTATAATTTGCTCCATTATACCTTCTGCCCCTCTCTCTCTTTCTTCTTCTTCTGGGATCCCAATTATTCTAATGTTGTTTCGCCTTATGGTATCATTTATCTCTCGAATTCTGCCCTCATGATCCAGTAGTTGTTTATCTCTCTTTGTCTCAGCTTCTTTATTTTCCATCATTTGGTCTTCTATATTACTGATTCTGTCTTCTGCCTCATTTATCCTAGCAGTTAGTGCCCCCATTTTTTATTGCACCTCATTAATAGCCTTTTTGATTTCTACTTGGTTAGATTTTAGTTCTTTTACTTCTCCAGAAAGGGTTTCTCTAATAACGTCCATATTTTTTTTCAAGCCCAGCTAGTATCTTTAAAGTGATGATTCTGAACTCTAGATCTGACATCGTACTAATGTCCGTATTGAGTAGGTCCCTGGCAGTCGGTACTACCTCTTGTTCTTTTTGTTGAGGTGATTTTTTCCATCTTGTCATTTTGTGCAGAGGAGAATAGATTAATGAGAGAACAAAATGCTAGCAGAGTAACAACGTCCCCAGAAAATATACTCTAAAGAAATCAGAAAAGACCTTCCAGAAAGTGGTCGCTTTTCTGATGAGAGAGTTGTTGCTATTCTTTTCTTTGATCTCCTGTGAGTTTGTAGGTGTTCAGAATGGTTTGATCCCTATCCAGCTGAATTCCTGAGAGGAGATGAAATCCAGGTCTCCTACTCCTCCACCATCTTGCTCCGCTAGACATTTATATTCTGAATGGAAGAAAACAACAACAACAAAAAATAAAGGAGCCACTGATGTAAAGCAAATTTGGAATCCAACAGGGTAAATTCCATTAAGTTTCAAGCCCTGAGAATAATTTTCTATGGTTCAATCCAACCCTGAGTTTATGGAGGCTCTGTCGTCTTGGTGCAGTGAGGCCTCATCAGCTCATCCTTTCTGCCTACAGAACTCCCATTATCCCATGCCTCAGGCCTGCCTCCCTGGCCTCTGCCTCTTCCCTCAAAGTCGTTTTTCCTTTTTCTTGAAATGGAGTATGGGCTACTACCCTGAGTAGTTTTATCAACTTGGTTCCTATGTCTAGAATCCCAGAATTCAAGAGCCTTCCCTCATTTCATCCTGTCTCTGGTCCCTTCAGTCCAAGCTGCCAGTGTTTCTATTGATACAACATTCTCAAAAAATCTGTCAGTCTTCCACGTATGTAGACAGACTCTGTAACAGTACACCAGGAGATTCTCTACAGATTTTACCCTTAAATAGTCCATCTCTATTCCTGGCTTCTTCTGAAATGGGTGATTAGATCCATGGGTCACATATATATCTCTTCAGCGAAAGTTTATTAAACCACAACATTTGACAGACGTGTTTATAGAACACTAACCGAATAGGCTGAAATTTTTTTCAAAATCGCCAAATACTGGTTCATTTTTGCTTAAAAGTTCCTTCCTCGATTTATCTCTGCATTTTGTTAT
This sequence comes from Mirounga leonina, assembly GCF_011800145.1. Classification (NCBI taxonomy): domain Eukaryota; kingdom Metazoa; phylum Chordata; class Mammalia; order Carnivora; family Phocidae; genus Mirounga; species Mirounga leonina. The sequence goes on along the minus strand of NW_023270418.1, from coordinate 17,440,144 downwards.
AAACTTAATAAGAAACCAGGCCACACCTGCCAGAACTTGCTGGAAATCTCCTTGGCTAAATACCAAGTTCATAGTTTACAAGTTATACCTTCTACATAACACTAGAACTCAATTCAGCCAAGTTTTCTGCTACTTTATAGAAAAGATATCTTGCCATCCAATGTCCAGTAACGAATTTCTTCTTTCCTTCTGAGCCCTCACTAGAAACACATTTAGTGCTCATATTTATGTCAACATGCTGCTAATAATGATATATGTAATTCTTCAAGACAATAGAATATTTCTCTATCTTACTCTCTACTTCCTTCTGATCCTTCATCAGAATTGTCTTAACACATTTCTATAAACTTTTTTCTCAAGGCAATCTCTGATTTTTCAATCATGCACCTCAAAATTCTTTCAGCGTTTCTACTCAGTACCCAGTTCCAAAGCTATTTCCACATTTTTAGGTATTTATTAGAGAGCCATCCAACATCTGATACCAAAATCTGCTTAGGTTTCCGAAGGCCACTGTAAAAATTACCATAAACTAGGAGACTTAACACAACAGAAATTTATTCCCTCACAGTTCTGAAAGCTTTCTGAAAGCTGAAAGGTCTGGAATCTTAGAAGATAGATTTTTTAAGCTTCAAATTCTTCATCTGTAAAATTTGTATAATATCAACACTCAGTTTGTTTGGTTGATGGAATACTCAATGATGGAATACTCCATACAGGAAGTATGGAATCAAGGTATAAGCAAGGCCATGCTTCCTCTGAAGGCCCTAGAGAAGAATCCTTTCTTGTCTCTGCCAGTTTCCAGTGGCCCCAGGCATTCCTCAACTTGGGACAACGTAACTCCAATTTCTACTTCCTTCTTCAAAGTCCATCTTCTCTCTCTGTGTCTCTGTATCCAAATTTTCCTCTTTATAATAAGGATAAAGTCATATTGGATTTAGAACCCACCCTAATCCAGTATGACCTCATTTTAGCTTAACTGATTACATTCACAAAGACCATTTTCAATAAGGTCACATTTTGAGGTTCCAGATGGATATGAATTCAGGGGGCCATTATGCAACCCAGCACAAACACAAAATAAAATCAGCTCCCTTCATTTGAATGTTCCCATAATAGCCTATGTCAAATTCTAGTGTAGATTATATCATATTTTATGGCAATTGTTTATTTAAATATATGTCTACTCTATGAAATAATAAAGACCATAAATAACAGATTTTACTTTTAATTTCTTACCTCATTGCATCCCCATTGTTTAAAATAATGTCTAATAAATGATTATTTAATGACCTACAGATGACTGAATGCTACATAAACCCCGGAGCTAAAGTTTAATTGAACAAAATGGTTTACAGTCATCAATAAGGTTATAATTAATATATTTTAGTATCGAAGCCCCTGTTAGTTTTATACAAATATGGGTTAAAAGATTGCCATAGAAAAGTAAACTCTAATGTTATATCCAAAGTAAATGAAATTACAATTAAAAATAGATGGATCTTGTTGCAGTTACAATCATTTTACTTGTGTCAATTATTTTTCTCTGAAAATAGAAGACCTCTTCAAAAACACATTAGAGGCCAAAAATTCTTTTTAAAAGAGAGCAGAATTGTAATATTACTAATTTCTCAAACTATTTACATTTTTGTAAAATGGATCTCCAATTTCATAAATTGCAAAGTTTTAATTTTTTTTAAATTTTCTTATTTTCTCTTTAATGGTATTTTGCAGGAAAATATTTTCTTCATATGATCGTGTTCACTTGTGTCCTTGCCAAATAGTTGACCTATTCTAATAATAATAAAAAAAACTAAAGCAATAACAAATGCAAAAAAATAATCTTAATAAATAACTTTCAGATAGTCTCTTAAACCAATCACTATTTCAGTGAAAAATGAGAGTTATGGAATAACAGTTCTTTTACTTAGCAGTTTATCCCATTGATTCCTCTAAGAATTGTAAGTTAACAATGTGAATTTTAAGGTATTTTCAAATTTTTCAAAAGCTAATGGAAATAGTATATTTATAAATCTATATAAGTCAATGTATATTACTAAGAGTGTGGGGTTCGGTTGTCAGACTGCATGTATTTTAAGCTTATATCTCACACTTACTAGGTCTGGAATCTTAGAGGATAGATTTTTTAAGCTTCAAATTCTTCATCTGTAAAATTTGTATAATATCAACACTCAGTTCTTTTGGTTGATGGAATACTCAATGAAATGATCACTTATTATAGTGCCTGTCCCACAGAAAATGTTATTTTTTATTTCCTTTTGTTTTTATTTTCATTTTTTCTCTCTTCATGAACAACACCTTAGAAAATTTGCTACTACTTATAATTAATAAGATTCTATCAGCTGGTATTATCACTCTTGATGGTAGAATTTAATTGATGTAGTAAAAGATTAAAAAGTTATCACTCTTGTGGTAAAATTTAATTGATGTGGTGATCTCATTCCAACCAAGTGCTGAGATTGGAAGATGTATATGGCTTTGATAAGGATAAAACAAGAAATAAAATTGAATGCTACTTAATAAACATATTTTAGTAAATTACATTTTCTGATAATAACGTGATGATAAGAAACAATAAAATACACCTTTGGTGATAAAAATTAGGGATGGTAAAACTTTGAATGTTTAATTCATCAGCCTTAGTCGTACCTGAGATAGTTAACACCTAATTTTCTCTTTCTCTTATTGTCCTATCCTCCACTTCCTGTACAAAGAGTGCCATATGTAGTGGAGACAACTTGTTGTTAAATAATGAAATTAATTATGGTGGAAGGTGTGATGTAATTGGAAAGGATGGTGGTAGAGGAGTTGGTAAGTATGTCTCCACTTGTCATAGAGAACATTATCTTGTTTGATTAGAAAATGTAAAATCCAATTGCTACTTTTCCAGACCAAAATTCATATAGTCACATACAATAACAACAAAAGAATCACAATTATGCTTGAATATTTACATTTACAATGTGACAATTTTTTATCTGGCCCTATGAATTTTTGTTTTAGCTTGTGATCTTATCACTCGGAGTGTTTATCAAAAATGAATAGATTTCTAAGTATCTCTAATCAGCTCTGTAGCATATATAAGTTGTGAATGTGTTTGTATAAGTGGAAATAGACATGTCTTCTCTTGGGGGGGGGCATTTGTTTTTAACCTAATTACCAGAAAAAATTAAAAAAGAATTTTGCACAAATTACTCCAGCAACCTGTATTTCAAACTGTCAGAAGATTTTTATACAACCTATATTGTAACATAAATAAGAAAAGTGATAACTTTAAAAATACTTTTGTGTTTTCCCATTTTTTTAAAAAAAACAGTTTAGACTAAAATACTAGTTCTTTCTTGAGATACAATGAGAGAAGCTGAGTGACCACTCAGAAATCTTTTTAAAAAGTGTGTTTACATTTGCCAAGAAGGTAATTATTATAAGATAATGTCCCAATACAAATTCCTAACATAGAATTATAGCAACACAATTACTCTAATGGATTCTTCCATATACCTACTTTAAAATTTTGTTGCCTAGAAATAGAAGAGAAACCTACAACTGGAAATTTTTCCGTGACATTGAATTAAATGTTATTGTTGGCTTTGTTTTGTTTTGTTTTTTGGTGAGACATGAGAAGTTTTTTGTGAGTGCTCGCAATTAAAGCTTCCCTACAAATAAAGCAAGAAAATTTGCTTCAGTAAAACTGGCTGTAGAACTGCATATTCTTTCAATACAGGAAATAAATCCCCTTTCTATTTCATCTCCAGTAGTTCTCCTCACTCAGAAGGAATGAGGAGTCTTCAGGTACACACAGAGCTGCTGAGTTATGTGGCTCTAGATCCCTTTATTTCACTCCTTTGAAAAATTGTTTTTCTTCTGGCAAAAGTTCCTGAAGACTCAGGGGAAGGAAAATGTAAATTTTATTTAATCTTCCCACAAATCTCACAAATGCTCCCTCTAGTTAAGACCACATTTCCAAGAAAATATGGTGGGTTGTACAGTAATATAACTTACAGAAACAAAACAGAAAACAAAGCCAAAACAATAAAAAAGTTAACTTGATGAATTACTTAAGACATTTAATTTAGCTTTTGGTTTTCTTTTCTTTTGTATTATGCTTGCTTTTATCAACAAGAGGTAATTATACAATTCTTTAAATATATACTCATAGATCTTTTAGTTGTGTCTCTCCACTTACAGAAGATCAAACTGAAAATCAAACTGAGGAGTGAGGAGAGGATGTTTTTGCAATTTAGAAGGCCAACTTGGCATGACTATTCTAAATTTCTTGGTTTAAGTTAAGAGTGCTGAAAATTTATTTTCTTTTTGAACAATAGCCTTCAATTTATATATATTTTTCTTTTTTTAGACTAAGTCTTTTTATAAAACTGGATGTCAAATTACAGCAGTTTTCAGATACTAATAAATATTTCACTTAGCTGTTATTTTATGTACTGATTTTATATTGTATTTGGAAAAAATGTTGGGTGCCTTTGTCTTTTAATTGACTGGAAAGGTTCAACTCCCCCAGGTTTTAGTTTTCGATGAGCTGTGAAGAAGTCTTTTTAAAGAGTTGGTAAGTGACATTGATTACCATTAAATCACATCAAGCAGAGGAAATAATGCCATTAACTTACAGTTTTCTGGATTCCACAATAGCTTGTGCATGGGCAGTCTTAAAGATTAGCAGCCCCCAGTACACAGAGCACCTAATAACTTACTCTGTCTGAAGCGTATAGTAATGGAAAAAAATATTCTTGGCAATAATTTACTGATATACACTCCACCTTGGTTATAATCTAGACAATGCTTAGACAAAATTAAAATGTCGGGATGATAATAATGAAAGTGATGTCATCTCACACTTCATTACCATAACAAATGTTACCAAACACAGTCCGTATTGTACATTTTCTACATCCCAGGTAATTTTGGATCTAGTTTGTTTCAACTTTAATAGGCACTCCCTTCCCATCAGCTATCTCTTTTATTTAAACTAATAGTACTTGCCCTCAAGACAACATTTTTTTTTATTCTTATGTTAATCCCCATACATTAAATCATTAGTTTTAGATGTAGTGTTCCATGATTCATTGTTTGTGCATAACACCCAGTGCTCCATGCAGAATTTGTCCTCCTCAATACTCACCACCAGGCTAACCCATCCTCCCACCCCCCTCCCCTCTAGAACCCTCAGTTTGTTTTTCAGAGTCCATCGTCTCTCACGGTTTGTCAAGACAACAGTCTAAGAGGACCTTGTCTCTGATCTCCCCATTTCACCCTGGCCCATATTATTTATTTATTTTCCTAAAGCATAGTTTGGGTAGATTGATTTCTTGCTTGATTGTATTTCCCACTGCTTAGTAAAAAGAATTTAATTTTCTTAGTGGGGTATTCAAGAAACTTTACAATCTGATCCCTTTTTATTCCTGTTCAAACTCCTACCGTCCAACTTTAGACATACTCTTAAGTGAACTTCACCCACTCAGCTTCCTACAGCTTTCAATAAACTGAACTTCTCAGCATGCATTATATATAGAATAGTATTTCTTCATCAGTAAGCTGCCAATATTGTACAGATATATGGCCAAATTATGATCCATTTAGAAAATGTATTTTGATATAACTAAAAATACTTGCTATTATGAGGTCAGAGAGACTGTGTAGTGGGGGACGCCATTCAGTGTGGGGTAGAGCAGGATGTGATTTGCTAGAAAGCAGAGGCGGGAAATGAAATGTCAAACCAGCACCAAAGACAAATCCTTGTTTCCTGGGACCGATAATAACTACCGTGTGAGTGTATAAGAAAGCTTGGTTAGGGCAATAAATAATTCAGTCCAAACAGCAACACAATACTGGAGGATCACTGATTCAACAGTGCAATAACCATGGATACCTTTATAGACAATTTGGAACATTGGCATAGTGTGATGGTGATTGTGTTGTGTTTGTTATTCTCTCATATAATGTTTTATGAAATTTTTAATTACCTTATGTGTGCTACTAGAAAATACCTCGTATTTGAAAGTGTGCTACAAATGTAAAATATGTGCACCACTGCTTTTAACTAATCCTTTTTTCCTGGAAAGTCTTGTCTCTACTGTCCCACCTCCCAATCCCTCCATTGACTTCTCATTCTATGCTCTCCTTTGCTTCTCTAATAAAGTTGAGACTTCTCAGGGCATGCTTCTTGTCATAATAATGTTTATTTCTAATACTCTCTATATTCTTCATGTTTCATGACACATAATTGTGTGCTTGAAAAATATTTAATAAATTGTTGAATTATTTTTTAAGTAAATGGTTGAAATAAGTATGAATAAATGGACATTCTTTTTTTAAAAAGGAGAAATAGATGAATAATATATATTTTTAAAAAAGGTTAATCTCAAACTGTCCTTAATATAGATATAACCCTAGATTCTTTATCCAGCAGCAGTTAGAGATTTAACATGATTCATTTAATTATTTCAGGCCCTCTTGGCATACTAGGTCATAATGTTAGTTCTGCAGAGGATGCAGGCATTCCTTTCAATTTTATAAACACACTGTATTATTTTATCCCTTTTACATTCATCATAATTGGGCAAGATAAATAGCTTCTGCATTTTAAAACATGTTTTTGATTTTTAATTGATTATACATTTCTGAAAACTCTTTGATATCTCAGTATTTAGTACAATTATAGATTTCATGTTTCTTCTTTCATTTTATTAGTGGGATTGTTTAATCATTATCATGGTTTCCTCAGATATTTTTTTTGGCAGAAATGTTTCTTATGATTTTGATTTCACTTATTCTTAATGATAATTCCTTGTGGTTTTCCCCTCTACTATATGCTTTTAAACATGCTTAGTATGATTTTTTAAACTTATTTGTCCTTGAGATTTATGCTTTATCTTAAAGGGAGATTATTAGGCAATATATATAAAATCAGCACTGGATACACCACACAACCAAAGCACAACAAAAGAATGTCTCCGGTCAGTCACAATGAGAGAAATGCCTTCTCCTTGAGGAGAGTGGTAAGACGAATTTAGAGATCATATTACTCATGCACTAAGGCATGAACAAATTAAATGTGTACCAGGAATAAAAAGAACATCAAGAAGTCTTATATGGGTGGAGTATAGTAAGGGCTTTGAGTTTTCTTGTGGGTATAACTGGAAATATTTAAGAGATTTCAATAAAGAATAACTGTGAACTAAGTAGTGTAAGAAAGTATTGAGGAATAAATGGAAGAGTTTGGATACTGGAAAAAATGAAGAGGGCCTTAAAGAGCTCAAGACAGTGAAGGTCCAGTGCTCTATCAGATGGCAGTAACAGTTTATCATTAACTGAGATGCCTAACACAAGTAGGAAATTTACTTGGCTTGTCTCCTAACTTTATGGCCATCTGAAAAGTGTCTCCTTTATAAATTCAGCCCAAATGTAAGGATATATTCCCACCTTCATCAAACTAAGACCATAGCTTTAGACTGATATAAATATCCAAGTTGTGTCAGAATAAGATAAGGAGAAGGCCATAGTTATTCTGATGCAATATTTCTAAGCATATTGAAAACCAGCATATGATTTATAATCTATTACTTTTATACTATAAGATCCAGCAATTAAGGTAATACAATACATTATTACTGCCACTAAGAAATTTGTAAAATTATGATACATGACATGTACAGACAAAATGGAAAATAGTAAGATAGAAAAAAAGGACTGGCTTTAAGAATTTGAAAATCTGATATCAAGTTCTGCTATGCCTCTTACGAGCTGAGTGATCTGGAGATCATTAGTTTTTTCACATGACAGGTAAAAACAACAATGCATTCCTAATTCAGTTGTAAATGTTTTAAAATTATATAACAGAAACGTTCTTAAAATATAACCTCGAGGTATATGTAGGTATGCATAAATTCATCTCAAGATATGTTATTTCCTCTAGAGAGAAAAAAACATTGGTATCAGATATGTCTATCTCTCTGGGACATAAAAGATAATATATGATTTTGTGATTTTAGATATTGGAGACTGAGAGTTCATTAAAGTGAGACAACTGGCCTCAAAACACTGAGCACACGGTAGTGACAGACTAAGCCTGGGGCCTTTAAACATTTCAGACAAAGCTTTGTATCTAAGATTTCACAAAATAAAGAAAACTTGAAGATATGTGATACTAAGGAATCAAAGAAAGACTCCTTTTTTGTATAATATGCCAGAAAGCTGATGACAAACAAGTCTATGTGGAAGTACAAGATGAAATGTGGAAACCCTACCTAAATGGATAATCAGTAACCAAGACAGATATCAGGGACACATATCTGAGCTCATTCTTGCTTATATTTATAAAATGTTAGATGTTATGATTTTCATGTTTAGAAAATATTTTAGCTTCAGTAGTGATAACTGTTGAGCATTAGTCATAAATTATGCTACAGTAAATGCTTGAGTTTTGATATGTTCCTGCCTGTGATACGTAAAGAGAAAACAAACAAACAAAAAACCCAAAAGCTCTCAAAAATTTTTAAAGAAATGTTTCAGTCTTCTGAAGCAATGTAGCAAGTATGCATTTAGAAAAGGTATGTAGAGTTAGAGATGTAATGAAGAGAAAGTCCCCAAAGAATAACTATCAACCCTTTACGACCCCAATTTCAGCAGCTTCAATAACATTGCTACAAGAAGCAAAGAAAGCTCATTTTTATTAGCTTCCCTGAAGACAGTATCTCCAATCAAAACTGATTACTTTTCCATGCTATATATCATGCAGAATTGTTAACAGGAAATCTACTATTCAGTCATTCCCTTGGCTTACTTCTTGGCAACTATATTACCCTGTACTTAATTTTCAAGTAAATAACATTAAAAATTAATCAGAGGAAAGAGTAATTTGGAATTTAGAAATAAAATGGTACAACCTAAATTACAAGAAATTTTGCCCTCCTGTAACTTTAAATTTCAAGTCCTAGAGGGAGGGAAGAATTAAGAAAATCCTCCTTCAGGCATTTAACATTTCAATACAATGGCTCACCAGTTCAAATTCTGGGGTTTAGGACAAGGTTTGCTTAGTGGACTCAACAGAATTCTTTCCAATAGTTCTGCTCCTTACATTAATAGGACAACATGGAACAAGTGTGCAAATAGATAGAGATATAGATACAGATAAAGATATAGATAGATAATATGTACAAAGCTAATAAAATGTTCCTCTTAATATAATATTATCTCTTATCTTAATCTTAATGTATTTTACATATGTATTTTCAAAATAATTTGAAAGGCCAAGATTATAATTAGAAATCTCAATGTCTTGGGGTGCCTGGGTGGCTCAGTCATTAAGCGTCCGCCTTCGGCTCAGGTCATGATCCCAGGGTCCTGGGATTGCACATTGGGCTCCCTGCTCTGTGGGAAGCCTGCTTCTCCCTCTCCCACTTCCCCTGCTTGTGTTCCCTCTCTCGCTGGGTCTGTCTCTGTCAAATAAATAAAATCTTAAGAAAAAAAAGAAATCTCAGTTTTTTTTTAGGTAACCTAAAGAGAGCTAGCACTTAGCTCCTGGCTCAACTGCACTCTTCTCATTCTCTTCATGAACTGCATGGGGCTCAGGTTCATGCATGGATCCACAGTCTACTCATCCAAGCTCACATACTCAGCAAATAGCTGCTCCTTGGCCACTTCTTGTGCCTAGAGATGTGCTTGATGTTTTACTTTCTCAGAAGAGGTTCTGGGGATGTGGGCTGTAGATTCCTTATTTAGGCAATTCTGATGTCCAGTAAAATCTAGAAGCAGAAATCATGTGGTATGATGACCATGGTTCTTAACCCCATGGACTAGTCACACCATGGGATAGCTACCATCATAGGAAGTCCAGGAAGAGATCCTTTATATCAGGGCTCAGGGAAATGACTTTTCTTGCTAGTGGTACTGTTCTCTGACCACCAGTGTCTTCCAAGAGGGATTAATAGGCCACCTCTCTAGAATAAAATTATGTAAGGGAGAATGTGATTTTCCCCCGTGCTCTTTATCACTACTGCCTCACAGATGACTGATCTATGATAGAGCCTGGATACATATGTAATAGTTTGAGGGTCCTCATGAAAAACAAAAACAAAAACAAAAACAAACCCTGTAGCTCAAACGTATCCATATCCTATACATAGACATTTCTCCATGATCCTGTTAATAAATGTGCATTTTCTTGAAAATGATTACATGATTGGTATTCTTTCTTATCATTGATTTTATTGACCTATATGTTTCCATTTTCATCTGTGTCTCTGATCACTTCATGATTTCTTCATGGAAAATATTCTATAGCACTAGAAGCACTAAATGTGGAATCCAACAAACCTATTTTCAAATGTTAGCTAAGCCTGTTCCAAAACTGAAATAACTTCTCTAAGCCTCAGTTTCCTTATCCATATAATAGAGTATTAACTAACAATCCTATGGGCTTGATGTGTGAATCTAAAGAGATAATCCTTGAAAACTCCTTGTACAGTGTGTGACACACAAAAGTTGCTCAGCAAAGTGTGTTCTCGTGCATATTTCAGATATTGTATTTAAGACAGTTTTTTTTTTTTTTAATATCACAAGAATCTAAGCTTCTTAAGGTCAAAAGATGTCTTATCTTCTCTGAATCTTCAGTACCTGGCAGAATATCTATAATATAATAGATAATTGAAATAACTTAAGATTAGGGTATAGACAGCATGAAAGCACAGGAAAAAATTCCCCCCCCCCATCTGTCCTCTTAAAGCTTAGTATTATCTCTAATCTCTTTCATAATTGCTTCTCTACCTGGTTTAATCTGCAGGTAAAGAGGGTCTGGCATGCATTCATTAGCCTGATTATTTACCTTCAGTCAGTCAATTCAATTAAGCCAAATTTATTGAGTGTGTACTCTTGTTCCAGGCTCTGGGGAAATATAGATAAATAAGATATTTGTGTTCATAGTCTAGTGGGAAAAAGAGACATTAAAACAAAGGACTAAAATTTCAATGTGACAAATATTCCTTAAGACCTATGCCTCTCTTCCAACTTACCTAGATTTACCATTCCTATTTCATATCCTTGGTTCATGCATGATCAATGTTTTTGATGAGTACTCTCTACTTCATTCATTTCTGACCAGATATATTCTATCTACCAACTCTCAGTACCAATATGCTTTTTTTATGCACTTTTAAAATCTCAAACACATTTTTAGAAACATTATCTCATTTTAACAACCACCAAATGTGATAAAGTCAGTGTTACTATATTCTTTTTTTAAAGATTTTATTTATTTATTTATTTGACAGAGAGAGAGAGAGCACAAGCAGGGGGAGCAGCAGAGGGAGAGGGAGAAGCAGGATCCCCACTGAGCAGGGAGCCCGATATGGGGCTGGATCCAGGATCCTGGGATCATGACCTGAGCTGAAGGCAGACACTTAACTGACTGAGCTACCCAGGCACCCCAGTGTTACTATTTTCTTATATGAAAGGTGAGGTAACCAGAGACTTGGAGTGTTTGTATGAACTGTTCAAAGTCATGTAACTAGCAGGATGCAGAATTTGTTCTCAAGCTTAGATCTTTGTGAGCAGAAAATTTCTTTGATTATTGTAATTTCTTATGACCTCTGATAACATTGGTTGGTTGTCTCATGCATTTTTATTTTTTATATTGACTACAGACTCTAACATATATTTTAAAAAAAGGATACATGAGGAACTTTGAAGTGGTCCAATAAAAACTGTCCACCTCCTCGTGCAAGTTCTGAACCAACTGAAAATTAATACTGATATTTAAGAATGTAATTTAGGATCTTTAAGCTATTTTGTTTGGACTAATGTTGATACAGACTTTTTCCCTCAGAAAACTCCAATATTTACCAAAATAATATATTAATAATATTAATTCCAAGGTCATTGTGTACCCAGGCCTGAAACATTTACTCTGATTTTCATATTTCATAGCATCTTATGCTTAGCCACAAGTTCAATGTTTCTTCTCTAAGGCATACTACAGTGGGCTCAAAAGACATCATATAGTTTCTCCAAAAATAGCATACATAGAGACAAACCCAATATTAAAATTCTAGCAACACTGGTCAGAAAAACTTTCAGAACAGCAGAATTCAGATTTCAAAAATTGACTCCTTCATAAAAGTAATGATAACAGTGGAGGAATCAGTCAAAATCAACTTTTTCAGAACTCTTAAATTAACCAAAGGCTACAACCCAAAAATGGATGTTTAAGAAAAAAAAAAAAAAAACGGTTAAATTTCATTAAGAATAGGGAGTTTTGTGGTGTTTCAACTTTCTCTGCAGTAGCCTTGAAAACCAGCAGCTTCAGACCATGTTATTTGTAAAAAGAGCAGCCTAGAAGTCATTTTTAGAAGCCAAACAGGTTTGGAATGTCTCAGAAAGACTCATTCTCAGAGAATTATCATAATTTAACCTGTCAGGCTCATCCTTTGAGAAGACAGATTCATGGATCTTGTCTCTATTTGATCTAATTCAGAAATGGCTCAGTGAAAAAAGCCCTATCTCCAGGGTGTTTGTCAAAAACAATGAGCACAAATTGTTTAACACTACAGCTACTCAGGCAGAGTTACCAGTTGTGACAAACAGGAGACTAGCCAAAAAACTTAAAAAGAAAATCTGTGAAATAATATGTTCACAGGAGGCTTTGAAAAGCTCTGAAATATTCCTGGAGAACCAGAAGGCCACAAACATCTCAGGGGTATATGCATACACAGGACGAACTGAGTAGGTTCAAATCTTGCATTTCTGGTTGACACTGATGCTCTGCATGGGCAAGAGGTAAAGGATAAAGCAGAGTTGTAAACTACTCATAATGTTGAAGGCAGGCACACATGTGCAAATATGCACACACACATGCACAGAATTCCTTGGCAAAGGATGGGAGACATTTTGGTTTAAAATATTTAAGGAAAGCTCTTTCCAATAATTAACTGATTACAAAGCTAAATGAACAAAAACTTCAGTATCCATATATGACAGAGAGCATAGACGTAATAGAATTCACCCATTCAAGTCATTAAACAAACAGCAACAATAAATTGTAACAACCAAAAACTCTGGGAAGCGTAAAAACGCTTGGATTTTAGTTACTACATTATGTAATTTAAAATATCCACTTTTTGGGTGCCTGGGTGGCTCAGTTGGTTGAGCGGCTGCCTTCGGCTCAGGTCATGATCCTGGAGTCCCTGGATCGAGTCCCGCATCGGGCTCCCTGCTTGGCAGGGAGCCTGCTTCTGCCTCTGACCCTCCCCCCCTCATGTGCTCTCTCTCTCTCATTCTCTCTGTCTCAAATAAATAAATAAATAAAATCTTTAAAAAAAAAAAATAAATAAATAAAATAAAATATCCACTTTTTAGCAAAAAAAAAAAAAAAGGGTGAGACACCAAGAAACAAGACATTCTGACCCAAAAATAGAAAAAAAAAAATTAGTCGATAGGAACTGTCCCTGAGAAGGCCCAGATGTCAGACTTACTATAGAAAAACAGTAAATAAGCTACTTCAAGTATGTTCAAAGAACTAATGGGAACTAAAGGGATCTTCTAAAGAATTAAATGGAAGTCTGAGGAAAAATATGTAAGCAAATAGAGAATATCAATAAAGAGAAGGAAATCATAAAAAAAAGAATCAGAGAAATTCTGGAGTTGAAATGTACAATAATTAAAATGAAAAAAATTTACTAGAGTAGCACTATAAAGATTTAAACTGACAGAAGAATCAGTGAACTTGAATATAGGTCAATTGAGATTATCTAGTCTTGAACAATAAAGAAAAATAAACAGAGTCTCAGACCTGTGGGATACCATCAAGCGCACCAACATAGGTATAATAAAAAATCCAGAAAGGAGAGAAAAGAACAGAAAGAATATTTGAATACTGTCCTAAAATTTCCCAAATTAATTTTAAAAATCAATGTAAAATTCAAAGATTCTCAAGGAAATCCCTGTAGACTTAAGTGAAGTAGATCTACACTAGACACATCTTATTCAAACTGTCACAGACCAAAAAAAAAAAAGAAAAGAAAAAAGAATGTTGAAAGCATCAAGAGAAAAATGACTCATTATATCTAACAGATCTTCAAATAAATTAATATTTAATTTCTTCTCAAAATTCATGGAGACCAGAGGGCAGTGGAAAAGCATATACAAAGTTCTAAAAGAAAATGTCTGTCAATAATGATTTCCATATCCAGGACAACAATGAATGAAAGAGAAATTAGGAAGATTCCTAGATAAACAAAAACAGAGAAATTGTCACCAGCTGGTCTGTTCTACCAAAAGTACTAAAAGAAATATTTCAGGCTAAATTAAAAGGACACTATATTGTAATTTGAATCCACAAGAAGTAGAAAGCTCTGGTAATGTTAACTACATTTGTAAATAAAAAGGGTGGGTGGTATAAGTGTACTTTGTTTGTAACTCTTTTTTTTCTCCTACATGATATAAACATAGCTGCATAAAACAATAACTATAAAAATGTGTTGATGAGCTTTTAATTTGTAAAGATGCAACTTGTTTGACAATAAAGCAGAAAACATGGGAATAGAGTTACATTGCAGCCAATTTTGCATACTACTGGAATTTAGTTGCTGTTAAATTTAACTAAATTGTATTAAGTTTAAATATTAATTGTAACCCCAGGGCAATCAAAAAGAAAAAAATATTTAAAAATATAGTACATTGGGCGTCTGGGTGGCTCAGTTGTTAAGTGTCTGCCTTCAGCTCAGGTCATGATCCCAGAGTCCTGGGATCGAGCCCCGCATCGGGCTCCCTGCTCGGCAGGAAGCCTGCTTCTCCCTCTCCCACTCCTCTTCTTGTGTTCCCTCTCTCGCTGCCTCTCTCTCTGTCAAATAAATAAAATCTTTAAAAATAAATAAATAAAATAAAAATATAGTACATTAAACAACAAGGGAATTCAAATGGTATACCAGAAATATATGTATGTAAAAAAAAAAAAAAAAGAATAAAGGAACAGAGGAACAATAAAGCCATTAAGACTTATAGAGAACAAAAATCAAAATGACAAATGTAAATCATATCTTATTAGTAATTGCATTAAATATAAATGGTTTAAAAACTCCAGTGGAAAGACAGAAATTGACAATAGATTTAAAAAATGACTCAACTATATTATATTTACAAGAGACACATTTTATATTCAAAGATACAAATAGATTGAAAATAAAAGGATGGAAAATTGTTAACCATAAAATAGCAAACAAAGAAATGCAGTTGCTATATTAATGCCAGAAAAAATAGATTTTAAGACAAACATTGTTACCAGATATAAAGAAGGAATTCCATAGTATTAAGGTATCAATCCAACAGGTAGACATAGCAATTCATAATCATTTATGCACATAACAACAGGGTCCCAAAATACATGAAGCGTAAATGGACAGAATTGAAGAGAAAAATAAACAATTCAAAAATAATGGAGGCATCAATACTGTACTTTCCGTGGATAAAAACAACTAGGCAGAAGATCAGTAAGGAAATAAAGGACTTACAGTATAAACCCCTAGACATAGCAAATACCTATAGAAAACTTCACTCAATGACAACAGAGTTTATTTTCTTCTCAAGTGTACATGAACTTTTTTTCTAGGGTGGATCATATGTTAGGCTATAAAACAGCCTCCACAGACTTAAAAATTATTGAAATCATAAAAATTGTACATACCACAATGGAATTAGGATAGAAGTGGAAAAGAGAAGAAAATTTAGGAAATTCACAAATATGTGCAAATTAAGCAACAAAATATTTTTTTAAAATTTTTTATTTGAGAGAGAGAGAGCAAGAGCAGCATGGAGGGGCAGAGGGAGAGGGAGAAGCAGACTCCTTGCTAAGCAGGGAGCCAGACACCAGGCTCAATCCCAGGACCCTGGGATCAGGACCTGAACCAAAGGCAGATGTGTAACAAACTGAGCCACCCAGGCACCCCTAACAGAAATTTTTTAAAAAGACAAAACCACACAATCATTTCAATAGATGCAGAAAAAGCATTTGACAAGATCTAAAACCCTTTCATAAAACGATGCAAGACAAAGCAACAACAAAAAAATAAGCATCCAACATGCTATGGCAAGTTCAGAGCCAACATCATATTTAATGGTTAAGGCTGAAACCTATTACATAGTCAAATTCTCCAATTGTGCTGTTCTGCACCACTATTGGACTGTGTGTGGGGATTTCCAATCCTATGCCACAGGGAGTGTGTCTATTGCTTCTTGTTATGGAAGTTTTTAGGACTAAGAAACTTACATCCTGAAGATGATTTTTTCCCTTCTAACAGTTAAAAAATCAGACCTAACTTAAAATCAGGTTGTGAGGTTACACCTTTAACATGAATACAAAAGTAATCTCCAAAATATTCCCAGTATGATCCTAAATGCAGAATTAAATTTGGATTAGCTGAGCTAGTGCTACCTATCTTGGACAGTCACAAAATTTAAACCTAAAATTTTGCTAGAACTCCACGTGTTCTGTAGAGCACACAGGAGTCAACTGCCTCGCATGTTAACTGTTGAATACAATTCTTTCTTTATTGTATTAAAGACCTGTTATTGCAAAGGTAATTGCCATGATGGTCAAAATTATTATCCTTTCTCCATACCTGCTTAGCAAAACCTTGTCTTCTATAGTCTAAAATTAAGCAGATTCAGCTTGTAACTATAGTTGGCCATTGAACAGCATGGGTTTGAACTATTCCTGTCCACTTATACCAGGATTTTTTCAATAAATACGGAACAGTACTATAAATGTATTTCTTCTCCTTGAGATGTTCTTAAGAACATTTTCTTTTCTCTAGCTTACTTTGTTGTAAGAATACAGCATATAATACATATAACATACAAAATATGTGTTAATTGCTTATTCATGTTATTGGGAAGACTTCTGGTCAACAGTAGGCTATTAGGTAATTTGGGGGAGGTCAAAAGTTATATGTGAATTTCACACTACATAGGAGGTTGGTACCTCTAATCCCCATGTTGTTCAAGAGTGAACTACATTAAAACCCAAATTATGCCTTTTCTCTAAACTACAGTACATAATTAAGGTAGTTAGACCTCTTCATAGTCAGCTTATGTTGAGGCCACATTTCATACCAGACTTTAGTTAAGGCCCCCACAGCATTTACTTTTGCTGGGCCCCACCTCTGAAGAGAACCCCAGCCTTTGATTTTGCTGAGGTCCCTGTGTCTTTGCTTACGTCCTGTAGTTTTACTAAGGACTGTGCACAATTTGTATAAGACTTAGGGCTGACTTTTACGAGTCAGCTTTACAGAAATGATTACTTGACATTTGACAAAGTTGTTATATGCTACAATGATTGACCAAGATAAAACCCCTAGGACTCAGAAAGTATCTTATGCTCACCTATCTCTACCCCTCCACATATGTTGCCTTCCTTCTAATTTTTCAAGCAGATCTACTTTTTTCTGTTTCTCAACCTGTATGACAGGGAAAAATAATCTTAGTTTTCCAGCTCCAAATTCCTGGGGTGAATGGAAGAGTTATGAGAACACTGGTATTTTCCCCTAGACCAGACTATGATCTGGAGACAGGGTTATCTTATGTGAGTGCCAGGAAATGGCTACCTTAAAAAAAAACATTTAAGGAAGTCATTTTGCAATATTTGCAAGTTTTGAATCATTACATTATATAACTGAAACTAATATCATGTTATGGGTCAATTGTACCACAATTTAAAAAAATCATCATTTCCCAGAAAATATCTTAGAAAGCTTAGTATTCAACTAAACATGAGTTTACTACAATCACCAAAGGCTTTGTAACAGGGTCTATGAATGGAAAACCTACTTAAGAATCTATGATAACTCCTTGGCTGGTGTGTCAAACAGATGAGACCTCAGTGAAAACTCTAGGAAATTAGTGGCAGCATTTGCAGGGAAAAAAAAAATATGGTGAGACCCAGGGGTATTTTGCCTCCTTTCTAGATGCCATATGAAGATAAGAAGGGAACACACTCTCTGGAAGATGTTTCTAGCTTAGCTAGTCAGACACTGAAATTTGTATACAATTTGTCTTCATTGGACAACAATAACCTGAATTAGCAAGCTACAATTACCTTGATGTATGCTGTAGAAGTCTACTGCAACATTCAAACAGCATGATTGATATGACTGCAATATGCATCTTCTGCTAATTGAATTGGAATACTCCATGTCCAATATATCAAATAGTGCACAGATTGCAGGAAAAGTATGCCTCATGCAACAGGCATGCAAAATGTCAGAAAACCCACTCCCTAGGAGATGTGAATTTTTAAAAAAAGGAAATTTCAAATGTTTCATGTATACTTTTCATAAATTTTTGAGGAAAATGTCCTATCACTTATATTTGTTTCCTCATAGCAGCTAAGGCAATAGAGAGGTCTTAATATGTAATAAATATTTACTCATTGGTTGAAACCTAAGAATTGTTCAGCAACTACAAATCCTTTTTGCTAGATTTAAGGCCCCACCTTCCTTAGTATGTTAGGAAAGATACATGCACTAAGATTCTTGACACATATAGTCATCTCAATCTGGAAATAGGAAATTTTTAGATGCTGTTTTAGTTTTCTAGGACTGCTATAACAAAATGCCACAAACTGAATGACTTAAAACAACAGAAATTTATTCTCTCAAAGTTCTAGAGACTGGAAGTTCAATATCAAGGTGTTGGGGTGCCTGGGTGGCTCAGTTGGTTAAGCTTCTGACTTCGGATCAGGTCATGATTCAGGGTGGTGGGATCGAGCCCTGCATAGGGCTCCATACTCAGTGGGGAATCTGCTTGTCCCTCTCCCTTTGCCCCTAACCACTCCCCACTTGTGCGCGCACTCTCCATCTCAAATAAATAAATAAAATCTTAAAAAAAAAAAAAACAAAACATATCAAGGTGTTTGCAGGACCATGCTCCTTTTGAAGACTCTGGGGGAGGATCCTTCCTTGTCTCTTCCACTCTCTGGTAGTCCCAAGCATTCCTTGGTTTCTGCAAGCATAACTTCAATCTCTGCCTCTGTCTTCACATAGTTGTCTTTCCTCTATCTCTCTGTGTGTTCAGATGGCATTCCAACTCTATCTGTCTCTGCCTTCTCTTCTTACAAGAACATTTTGCATTAGGGCCCACTCTAGTGGAATACAACCTTATCTTAATTGATTACATCAGCAAAGACCCCATTTCCAAATAAGGTCACATTCATAGGTACTGGGGGTTAAGACTTCAGCATATCTTTTTGAAGGACATGATTCAACACACATCAGATGTTTCCTTTATATACAAAATTCTCAAGTGAGACACTTATATTCTTAAATCCATGACATTAGGAACTGGAGCATTTGATCTGCTGCTTGCTGCTTTTGAACAGGAAGGCTTTAGGTATGTAGTCAGATTTCACATTCCTTTCAAAGGAACAAGACTAAAAATCTTTATTTGCTTCAGTACAAATAGATATTCTTACTTCAATGTTTTTAAGCTGAGGAATTAATACTGTTTATGGAGGTAACAATGAAAGATAGAAGCAATCGACTAATAGCCCCCCACTGCAATGAAAACTAGAGCAAGTGCCAGTATTTTGGCATACTCAAAACTTACTGATTCAAAGAATACTGCATTAAAAAAGATTTAATGGGCCATGAGAACATAAAAGTAATGTATTGTTTTATAATCCATTTGAGCATTCTTAGAAGAAAAGCTCTTCATGCTTGGTGAGTAGTTTATGGGTCTTAGAGGCCCCTATAAATGTTTGTGTTGATTTCTGTACTTTTGGAGGCAGTTGCTTTCATTAGAAAGGAGTTTGGTTTTTGGGTACAGATACTATGATTTGAAATCAGTTTTTCTTCTCATTTTAAAATGTACTTCTACACATCACAGCCAAAAAAAATTTCTTAAGAAATATTATCATATAAAAATTGCTGCAATGCTACATGTGTTCATTCATTCAGTAAGTATTTATAGAATGCCTACATGTGCCCAGTTTTTGCTAAAAAATAAGTGTGGCCATATATTTAGACATGCTGCAGTAAAATGAATATTTAACTGTATCTTAAAAATCTTACTTCAAGTATTGTATTTCTATTGGGAACCTGAGTTTTTGAGTAACAGAGACCAAAATGAAAGTCTTTGCTCTGCCACTTGCTGGTTTCCTAAAATTACTTGAACTACCTTTGCACTTTGGTCAGTGACAGGTCAACTTGAAAAATGTAAATGATTGCTTCTTCCTTAGTTGATAGTGTTACCGTCAAATAATATTCACATGTAAAAGCACTTGGCAAAAAAAACCTGGTGCATTTCATATTTATTAATTGTTAACTGGTATTGTCAATTGTTATTAGTAGTAATTATTTTAATGTTCAAAAAAATCACAGAAGTCCAAAATCAAAGTGTTACCAGGGCCATGTTTCCTCTGAGGACTCTAAGGAAGAATTCTTTCTTGCCTCTTCTAGCTTATGCTGGTTGCTGGCCATTCTTTGAGTTCCTTGACTATAGGCACATCACTCCAATCCAACCTCTGCCTCTGTCTTCAGTTGGCCTTCTCCCGTGAACATCTGTGTTTCTGTGCTCAAATCTCCCTCTTACAAGAACATCAGTTACATTGGATTTGGGCTTTCCCCAATCCAGCATAACCTTATGTAATTACATTTGCAAAATCTTAATTCCAAATAAGGTCACATTCATAGGTTCTGGGTGGACATGAATTTTAGGGGGACACTAGAATCTTCTGTGAAGAAGAGACATCTGAGCAGCGCCACTGAAGTGACTTAAGGCTTATGGAAAAGAGGGGCATCTGGGTGGCTCAATCAGTTAAGCGTCTGCCTTTGGCTTAGGTCATGATTTCAGGGTCCTGGGATCGAACCCATGGGTTCTTTGCCTGGTGAGGAGACTGCTTCTGCCTCTCCCTCTGCCTGCTGTTCCCCCCTGCTTGTGCTCTCTCTCTCTCTGTCAAATAAAATCTTAAAAAAAAAAAAAAAAGACTTATGGAAAAGAATTTATGTGCCTCTGACCAAATTTTAATTTTTTCCTTTTCTCCTGTACTAGGTTGACCTCTGCCATTCCTTTGTAGAGTGACCTGGAAGAGCAGAGTATCAGAGGATCTCAGACTAGGTAAATACCTGATCTGATACACTAAAGAGAAACCATACAGTTCAAATAAAAGGTATGGAATTAGAGGCAGATTAAATACAAAACATTTAGGAATATGCTCCTCATCCCTCCTTCACCCAGTAATAACTACTCCTGTGATATCTGTAATTATAACCTTAAAAGTCTGGATTAAGCCTGTGATAGCACCCTCTTCTCTATAAAATGGGAAATAGTAGAACATAATGGTTTTAGGCAGTGGTTTCCAAAGTTGGTATTTCAAAAGAAAATATTTTCAAAGTCTGTGAGATACTTATATTTATACAATTTTTGATGCTTTTATGGTTTCCATTAGGGTAATAGTACATATATAAATTGAAAATAGATGAAATTATGATAGGTATATATATATCCACATTTTGGGTGTGAGAGCTAATTCTTTTATTAATAGAAGTGTATGTTAAATATATGGAAACTACGGGTTTAGAACATGGCTTTGTATTTATACATTTATTTATACAGCATTTATTTATTTATATATAATATATTCCTGTATTCGTGTAATTATTCAAGTATTCATCAACTACTTTATCGAATACATCTGTGCAACATCATAGTCTAAGTGTAGGGACATAGTATGAACAGAATAATGTACTTCCTGTCAAGGAGTTTTCATTTTAATGAGCAAGAAAGCCAAGAAACAAATATCTCTCTAGCATTACAGAAGATAATAAATTCTGAGAATCAAAATGAGCCAGGGAACCCAAAAAAACATGATTCATTAAATTTTAAAAATCTATAATTTGGGCTTTAATAAAATTATTTTTTTTTTCTTCTGTGAAAGATACTGTTAAAAGAGTGTAAAGACAAAAAGAACCAGAATGGGAGAAAATATTTACAAAACACATGATAAAGCAGTTGCACAAAAGTCCTCTTAAAACTCAACAATAGGGCACCTGGGTGGCTCAGTTGGTTGAGCGACTGCCTTCGGCTCAGGTCATGATCCTGGAGTCCCAGGATCGAGTCCCGCATCGGGCTCCCTGGTCAGCAGGGAGTCTGCTTCTCCCTCTGACCCTCCCCCCTCTCATGTGCTCTCTCTCTCTCTCTCATTCTCTCTGTCTCAAATAAATAAATAAAATCTTAAAAAAAAAAAAAAACCTCAACAATAAGGGGTGCCTGGGTGGCTCAGTCAGTTAAGCGGCTGCCTTCAGCTCAGGTCATGATCCCAGGGTCCTGGGTTCGAGCCCCGCATCGGGCTCCCTGCTCAGCGGGAAGCCTGCTTCTCCCTCTGCCTGCCACTTCCCCTGTTTGTGCTCTCTCTCTCTCTCTGTCAAATAAATAAATAAAACATAAAAAAAAAAAAAAAAAAAAACTCAACAATGAGAGGGGTACCTGGGTGGCTCAGGTGATTAAGTGGCTGGCTTTTTTTTTTTTTTTTTTAATGTATGTGTTTATTTTGGAAACAGAGAATGCACTTGAGAGGGGAGTAGGGGGAAGAGAGAGACTCTCAAGCAGACTCCCCTTGAAGCCTGATGGGCAGGGGGCTGCTAATCCCAGGATCCTGAGCAGTGGACTCTTGATTTCAGCTCAGGTCATGATCTCAGTGTCCTAGGATGGAGCCCTGCATTGGGCTCTGCACTTAGTGGGGAGTCTGCTTCAGGATTCTCTTTCTCCCTCTGCCCCTCCCCTTGTTTGCTTGCTCTTTGTCTCTAAAATAAATAAATAAATCTTAAAAAAATTCAATAATGAGAAAACAAACCAATTAAAAAGTGAAGCAAAACATCTGAAAGACCTCAATTAAGATGTATGTATGACAAATAATCATGTGAAAAGATGCTTGACATCACTTGACATTAGAAAATTGTTAATTCAAACAAGAACAAGATACCACTACACACTTATTAGAATGACTCAGATAAAAAAATATATATATGACATATACATATATTATCTATCATTTATCTATCATCTATCTATCTATCTATCTATCTATCTATCATTTATTATCTATCAAGAGATTTGACAAGCGGCATTAAAATATGGCAGGTTAGGAAACTCCAGGCCCTCATTCCTCCACTGAGACACCAAATTAATAATGAAATAAGGACCAAAATAGCTTTGTGAGAACACTAGAAACCAGTTAAGAAGCTGCAGCAACCAAGCAAATGCCTAATACAGAAAAAACTGTAACTTATAGAAGAAAACTAACTTGTTATTAAAAAATATAACACATATAAACAAAAGAAAAAAACTACACCCCAAACAGTAGGATGTTCTGTGGCATTTTGCTCCCTTCTGCCCCTTCGCCTACATGGAGGAGAGCACCATGATTAGAAGGAAGCTTTTCAGCTTGCAAGAGTAGGTTAGGATGACTAGATGAGACTATAGTCATAATGGGAGATTATTGGTGCTCAGATTTAACACATTTAGCTACTGTTAAGGGGCAATTATTAAGATCTATAATAGGAACATAGATGTCAGTGGCTAAGGTGGTGTGAAGGACAAGATCATTAGCGATGAGGAATTTAAGGAACACAAAAGGATCATCTTCATGAATATGGGTTTGATGTCCAGTTCTGTCAATTACTAGCTATGTAGTCATGGATAAGGTACTCACTCTCTTTAATCTTCACCTTTATTATTTATAAAATGAAGATAATGATAATTACCTGATTCATTTTAAGAGTTAAGGAATAACGACCATGGTGACGATTAGTAAAATTTATTGAACACTTATTTTGTTGAGAGCAATTTACATGTAATGAATTAATTTAATGAAATTGTATATCACTAAAGCTGGTGATATTTTCCCATCATATATATACTTGAAAAAGATGATCATATTAATAAGCTTATGCAAACAACAAAAAAACTTGTTAAACTAACTTGGTGTCTAAGAAGCCATTTCCCACTTCCGTCCCACTGCTCTTCAAGCTGTCCCAATCCTGCTCCTGTTTGAATCCACATTCCTACAAATTTCTGGTTTGTTTCCTCTGGAAATGGCTCAAAATGCAGAATATGCTTTTATTCAGAATCCCTTGTGTTAATACTCAGCATAGTTTCCTCATGACCATGGAATGGCTCCCAGAGTGGATATTCCCCTGAGATTGTTGGGCCACACAGTAACCCCTGTTCGTGTGGGTTACAAAGTCACCTGCATAATTAGTAGGGCCCAGTGCAAAATTTAAATGTTCAAAATGGAAAAAAAACAAAACAAAGCAAAACAAAATACCACCATTAAAGATACAAAAATATAATATTTTTCCTTTTCTTGTGACCTCTCTCTAATTACTGTATTTTCTATATGTTATTTAACGTCATTGTAAGTAAAAAATAAGTAAACTATTAGCATGAATTTTATTATTCACCTTTATACTGGAGATTGCCAGTCTTAAGTACAAATATATAAGAAATTTTAATTCATATTTGGAAACACCAATATTGTACAATTAGACATAGTAGCTCTAACATATACAGGTATTTTGTTCTTACCAGAACCATGG
The DNA here is from genome assembly GCF_011800145.1 of Mirounga leonina. Classification (NCBI taxonomy): domain Eukaryota; kingdom Metazoa; phylum Chordata; class Mammalia; order Carnivora; family Phocidae; genus Mirounga; species Mirounga leonina. The sequence goes on along the minus strand of NW_023270418.1, from coordinate 17,415,533 downwards.
AAACACTACACAACAGTAACTTGAATTTTTTCATTTCATTTCTTGATATTCATACATTCCAGCAACACACTTAACCTTTGCCCTACCGATGAGTAAGGAAGACTGAGAGGAAAAGTAAGTATGAGTTGCTCTGCTTTTCTTTAGTATTTTCATTCTCAGTGCATATAATTGGCTAATACAGAAATATAACACAAATATGAAAGACTGTGATAGAATCCTTTGCTGTTTGTGTCTCTCAAAGCTATTGTTTTCTTACTACATTTGAAATGGAAAGTATGCCTCCTCTTGGGGAAATCAGCTTCCTTATTGATAGATGCAAACACACCTTGTACTCATTTTAAGTCTTGAACCCCCCACACATTGTGAGTCCATCTGATTTTTATGCTCATGGGGCAGTGTGAACGTTATATGGGAAAGGGGTGGCAGGAATACACAGGAAAAGGAGGTAGGCATGCATTGCATGGATCTCTTCTGCTCACTTGCATGCCCTCTGCCCCATCTGCACACAAAATGCAGGTTGAAAGGTACAAGAAGAATATGATGAGGCAGCAGATTCTTAAGCCAAGTATAGGGCTCTTCTGAATGCAGGGCTTTAAGAGCCACATAGACATGTGCCAATGAAGCTGGCCCTCCATCAATGCCTTACTTGCTATCAAAACTTATGCCATACATTTAAAAATGATACCAGTTTTTATGGTAGGTGAAGGATGTGTTTGAATAGAAGGAAAGAAATGTCAGTTTCTTGACATTTCCTTCATTTTCTTTCTCATTCTCTTCTCTATTCTCTTGTCTTTCCACACACTTTACATGAGGCCTTTCTTCCCACCTAACTTCCTACTTAACTTAGTAAAAAGTCTGAGTTCAGTGAATCTTAACAGTGAACACTTACTTCAAAATTGCAGAGGTGTTTAAGATTTCTCACTCACATAATAAATTCAAAGGAAAGATATGTATCAAATTAACGGACAGTAATGCTGTAATTGTTCAAAACTCCGATTCAGTAGACAGAGGTCTGACACTTATTAGCTGTATGGTTTTTCGGTAAATTCCTTAATCTCTCAAAGCCTCAGTTTTGTCAATAAAATAGGTAGGATAATGTAAAATGTTAGCAATAATCCTTGCTGAATCTTCAAAATATTTAAAACAGTTCCAATGCCAACAGTTGTTGTTAATAATATTTTATCTCCTTTCCTTAAAAAGTCTCCCTTATCTTAGTTGTCTGAAATTTATAAGGACCTTCAACTAGCCACTGAAATTCATAGTTCTGTGGGGGTCACAAGCTGAGGAATATAAGGACAACAATCTAAAAGACAATATTCCCTTTCAACGTATTTGTGTCATTGTATTGCCATAAAAGAAAATTAAATAAATGAAACAGACTGGGATTCTTAAGTAGTCTTTCCACATATGTAAATGCAATAGGCAGATAATGACTCCTCCACAAAGATGTCCACCTCCCAATCCCCAGAATCTGTGAGTGTATTCATTTATAGGACAGAGGGACATCGCATATGTGGTTAAATTGAGGCTCTTGAGATGGGAAATTATCCTGGATTGTCCAGGTGGGCCTAATGTAATCACATAAGGGAAAGAGAGAGGCAGGGAAGTTGGGGGGGGGGTGGAATATGATGACAGAGGAGGGTCAGAGAGAGATTTAAGAAGCCACACTGCTGGCTTTGAAGATAAAGGAGGGGATCACAAGCCAAGGCCTCTAGAACCTATAGCAAGGAGGGAAATGAATTCTCTCCTAGAGCCTCCAAAAGGGACCCGGGCTGCAACACCTTGATTTTAGCCTAGTGAAACCCAAATCATTTCTGACCTCCATGACTGTAAGATTATTTCTTTCAAAGAAAGATTTACTGTAACGCTGAAAATGATCTTATTGACACAGTGATTAGAGAAGTACTACTTATTCATTTATTTATTATTCAAGAATAGTTGATACACAATGTTACCTTAGCCTCAGGTGTACAACACAGTGATTCGACAAGTTTATACGTTATGTTATGCTCACCACAAGTGTAGCTACCATCTGTCACCGTACGACACTTTTATAATACCAGTGACTATATCTGAGAAATACTTTCTTAAACTTTAAATTCTAGTGACTTACTTTTTACATTTTTCTAGTGAAAATTGTCTGCAAATTAAATGGTGGTAATTTCTCTGAAGTAAAGGACGCTGTACTTTTCAGCTAAGATTATGAATTTCACAGTGTGGAGGGAGAGAAACAGTTCTCAAAGTTTTAATTTTGTTTTAACACAATTATATGCCAATTTTCCTAGTTATAATTTAGCCATAAAGACTATTTTTTTTCTGTGTTCAATTATATTCTATCTTTTAAGGTAATATACACAGCATTTGCAGAACTACGACACTGAGAAGGCAATTAAAATTTTTTTTAAAATTGTAAAATATCCACTTAAATCATTTTCCTTGCTTGACAAGCACCTGTTCAAGGAACGAGCAGCTCCAAACTAATATAGAACATGTGGAAAAGATATATCCATTTGCATGTGAAATCCTAACATCCTTATTTTAGTTGTTTTAATAGTAATATTCTGTTTCTTTTTCATTTTTCTTATATCAAAAACCAAGTTTCTCAACTGAAAATAATGTGTCTTTCAGATAGTGGTATTTATTTTTAATACAGCATTTCATCTCCTTCAAGATGTAATTAAATGACATTCAACCAAACACTTTCATTCTGCTGGATTCTCATTTTAAGAGTAAAGTAGAAATTTACTGTGTTCTTGATCTGTGGCCCTTGCTTTGGAACATGCCAAAAATAAAACTGCCCTATAATAAGTTCATCTGATATTTTAGAAAACAAACTCCATGCCTTTTAGTGGGTTCAAAATACACTTAACTTCTATAAAATTTTGCTCAAAGGAAGGGTCTTTCTGGTATTTCTTCAAACAATCCATTCTCAGATCTAAGGATATTTCTAGCTAGATGATCTCATTAGAGAACATAATAGGCTCACCAACAAATAAAATGAATTTCAATATCTTTAGGATTCATTGAATAAAGGAAAACTTGGACTCGAGGCGCAGAGAGTTGCTTCATGTTCATAATCTTATGTTCTGATTAATCAACACTCATCAATAAAGAAAAAGAAGAAAAAAAACTTTGCAGATGGGAGGACAGTAGTTAAATTCAGTATGAAATACACAAGAGAACCAATTGAGTCACTGTTACCTTCAAAGGTTTATATCTGGATGTCCAAGAAAGTCACTTTTATATTCTAGAAGTATTCTTCTCTCTAAATAATTTTTTTGTTTACAATTAGCTATTTTCTTGACAAATCTTCATTTTTCTCTTTTTTTAATGAAGCACCATACAAACAATTTTTGTATAAGATCCACTTCACTTTCTTTAACATAGCCTTTGACATGACCATAATAAAAGAAAAATATGATGAAGATCAAAAGATGCCATTTGTTTTACTTAGCATTAGACTTCATTTGATTTAGTACCACACAAGATGAACATAAATGAGTAAAAGAGGAATTTTTTAGTGATTTTTTTAAGAGGATAAATCTTTAGAAAGTAACATGCTAGGGATACTAGAAACCATAGGATAAAACAATTTTAAAAAGAGATTAAGAGTCTAAAAAGATAAATGATGGAGAAAAATGTTCTGCAAATTGGTTCTATCAAAGATGAAAAATGGAAATCCATTTATTTAGGGCTTCTTGGAATTGCATTACTGGAGTGAAAACATAATACATGCCTCAATTTCCTTTATCTCCTTTAGTAAAAGTCAACATACAGATAAATGTAAAATCTGAGAAAGGTTTTGGAGATGAAAAGCATGATTGTAATGTGTTGTTATTTAGAAAGAAATAAAAATAACTGGAAATTCAAGTCCTGTTGTCTTCCATTATAAAAATTTCTATAATTTAAGAGCAAAATCCTCTACTGGAAAAATAAATTAATTCAATTGATCATTACATTAATACAAGCAGTTTAAATAAAAACTTTGAAAAGTAATGATAACAAAATTCTTCTTAAATATTTAGAGTAGATTATACAAGTCTCTGACTTGTAATTGATTATTGATAAGTTATCTAAACATGAAGCAAAGCTTTCAAATAGTAATCTCAACAGTTTACATGGTAATATTTTTAAGTGTTAGTTCTTTAGTTAATTTATTAATTTCCTCATTTTGTCTACAATAGTACAAGTATATAATATCAAAACAAATATGTATTGATATCAATTAGTGCCAGAAACCATATTTACAGTTGACATGTACTTTTTTATGATGAAAATAATGATGGTCCTTTATTAATGTTATTTTAATTAAAGATTATCAAAAGTTATATAAAATATTTAACTGAAGTTTTAATATTTTCCTCTACATTCTGTTGCTAACAGAACTTCCTGTTGTTAACTGAATTATATCAATTATGATACAGTATAAAATACTTTTTTAAAGATTTATTTATTTATTTTAGAGAGAGCTAGCGAGCACAGGGAGGAGCAGAGGGAGAGGGAGAAACTTTAGCAGACTCCTCACTGAGCTCAAGCCCAATGTGGGGCTTGATCTCACGTCCCTGAGATCATGACCTGAATGGAAGCCAAGAGTTGCATGCTTAACAGAATACAAATTGCACCAGCCAGAGGCCCCATAAAATAATTTTTTAAATTACTGTTTTCCTTACTAGATATTGAAGATCATGTGGTCAGGGATTATGCCTCTTTTTTTTTTTTTTTTTTTTAATATCCACAGCACCAACATCATGCATGAGATACAGTGGGTGCTCAAGATGTGTGTTTTTCAAAAATAAATGAATAAGTCATTAAGTGGATAAACTTATATTATTTAAATATTGATTAAATTAATTCATTTGACTAGTTTTATACCGAGATTATTGCCATTAAGTAAAATTTTGCCTGTTTTCTCATTTTAAAAATCACTGTAATTTTCAAACATCTATTAGTCAATATAAAAAGAAAGACCAAAAAATTAAGTAATGATAAAGGATCTACCCACAATAAAGTTTTGGTCTTTTTGACACACAATGTATGGACAGCAAGATCATGCGCATGAATAGCAAGTTAATAAGATTAATAAATGTAAAGGAATTAGAGAAAGTAATTAGAGAATTAGGAAACAGGTTAAAAAGATATTTAAGAAAGATGGAGCATGGACTGAAATTTCAAGAATTTATTGGGTATGGAAGAAGGGAGGATATTTCAAACTTGAAGACATATAACAGTAAAAATGAAGAGGAAGAGATAAATTTGAGAAATTATCAAAAAGATGATTTGATGAGATTAACTGAGTAACAAGGGAAGGAAAAAGAATGAGAAGACAATTGAGTCAATGAATTGTGATTTGGAAGAACAAAAATTGTATGGCCATTAGCAGAAGTGGAAAAGTGGAGAATGATTTCATGAGAAGAAACCATTAGACATATTTCATTGTTGTGCAAGAAATAGATTCTCAACAATATACCGAACACAATTAGATCATTGCCTTGATCAGAGTCAGAAATTTAGGTGTGGTATCCATTCTTCAGGGGTGCTGATGGAAGCAAGAAAATGTTAATTTTCAAAAAGAGGAATAAATGATTATGTCATGGGTCTCAGAAATCTGTCCATTCAATTGGAGGGAAAATGGAAGACAAAGGAAAAGGACAGGTAGTATTATGAGGCAGAAGGAAGAGAGAAACATAGCAACCTGACTGTTAATGCCATATCAGGGTAGAGGAGTATGCATGAGGAAGACAAAGAAGAGTTACAGTTAAAACAAAATATTACATTAAGTTCAGCCTCTATCAACCAAATCCAAGGACATTCTGATCCCAATCCTCTCTCTGATCTTCATGTTCCATTCAGTGTATTGATTTTGTTTGGAAATGGTCACCAATTTTCCTCTTGTATGCAACTTTTCCTCTTGCATAATAGTTCTTGTCTCACCTTGTACTCCAAATCCAATGTGTTGACTTCTGAGAGCAGATGCTGATACTGTCCTACCTCTCAGACAACAGTGGAGTAGTCTATACCATGGGTTCCCATATCCCTTGTATAATATTCTTTTTTGTATGAGCTAGCTAAAATCACCATGCTGAACTGGGGATAAATTTCTCTGCAACTATATTTGACTTTACAATTTGGTCTCTTAGTATTGTTGTTCTGCACCCCAAGCATTTTCTTTTTTCTTTTGCCTTTTAATGTATTAATTCCATAGTATTGTATGAAAACCATAGAGCTTTTAACTCAACACTGAATTTATTACATGTGTTTCTAGGAATCTATCTTTTATACACATTTGGAGTAGGAGACTATTTGAATAGCATCTAGCATATTAAATTCAATGTGATTTCTATATCTGGACCTCCCTGTGTACTCTGTCTTGCTATTTCTTTGCCAGCCTTGGAACTAGCTACAAGCATTACTTCTTCTCCAGTGGTTTCATGTGTTAACTTGGACTCATTATCTTTCTGATAGGATGAAGAAGGATATTTTCTATGGGCTTTCAGGGAAGCCATTTATGACACTCTTGTCAGAATAATTAATTTGATGTATAAAAAAGTCAGATGTGAGAAGTAAGGGTGAAAAATTTGGTAAGGAAATAGAGCTGGTAGTGTAGACTGTTTGAATGAAAAACTAAAAAGATAGGTCTATAAACAAAGTCCAGTTGCTGTTGTTTAGTTTAGGTTCTTATAGTTGCAATTTTTTTAAAAAAAGATATGATTTTTCTAGCAAATAAATAAAAGAATAAAATGGTCACATAGGGACATTTTATTTACCCAAAAGGGAGGAATACAGAGGGGTCATAGGACAATACCAACACAATGGAAAAGAAAATAATCTAAATACTTTCTCTAATTCTCTTACCTACCTTTCTACTGAGAAAAGACAAATAAGAATTGTGAAAATTCTCACATTTAATGTGAATTTATTATAAGCCAACTCGTGTTCTGAGCACCACCCTATCTGAACTCATTTAATACCTGAATAAACTGAGGAGTTAGTATTGCTAACATCGACATGGAAGATGGGAAATGGAGGTGCAGGAAGCTTAAGAGATTTGTCTAAGTGCACCAGCTAGTAAGTGGCAGTATGGTAACTATAATACCAAGCAGTCTAATTCCAGCACCCATGTTACAAACTGTGTTTTAAAAATTGAAATGGAGAGCATTAAGAACATAAAGAAGAGGAAATATTATATGTAAGGCAGCATCTTTAGGAGACTCAGATTTATTGTGTACATTGAACTTAGATCAAATGAATCTTCAGGTACCATTAGAAGTAAAAAGCAGATAATCTTTAATAGAATCATGGAAGTGAAAATGAGGGTTAATAGGGGAGCATTAAAACATTCATTTGTTCATTCAACATTTCTTTTTTAGTATCCATTATAGTGAAATCTTATCCTTTGCATTGGAAATACAGCAGTAAAAAGGAAAGTGTTCCTCACTCCCAGAGTTTATATGTAGGTGGAGAAGTCAAATACAAATAACAAAATTAATAAAAGTGCTAATTATGGAAAATGATAAGCACTGGCATGGCGGTACCACAGCATGCTAGGATGTTGATAACTGGAGGAGGAGCTATGCTGTAGATAAAAAATGACAGAGGACAGAACTTGGGTTTGAACTGCAGAATGTGGAATACACAATTGGGATGATAGAACAGAGGTGATGGAAGATCACTTGGGGTAGGGATCCTAATACAGAGCGATGGAGAGAGACTCACATGTTTCTCCCAACATAATGAGGTTGAGAACTTGAATGGGAAGTTCTAGCCCTTCTTGCAGGGAATGTCTCCTGTCCTCCTTTCTTCCCTCCTGCAGGCGAAGGCAAAGGCCAGGACCTGTATTTCCCTCACCCTGCCTTCCTTTTCTTTCCTCACATTCTCTCATTCTATTGGGCCACAAGGTATATGGAGTGGGCTCAGTGACTGTGGGCCTCTCCCCAGTGACTCCTACCTCATGAAACCCTGGGTAGCTGGTTTCTGCTTCTCTTTCAAGAAAACTTGTGCTAAAGTTGCTGATAGAAGCAATTAAATAGTTACAAACAAAAAAAAATTTTTTTGACCTAAAAGAGACCTGATTTGGGGATGATCCAGGACATAAGCTACTTTGAATAAAGTAGGAAATAGGGCTATCAGTTGAGAATCTGGTGACAGATGAATATAAAGAATGCTGTAATAGACATCACAGTGACTGACCCAGTTATATCTAGAAATCAATACAAGATTTGTCTAGCAAAGATGAGGGTGGACCAAAAACAAAGTTTATTTGTCAATTATTAATGGTTAGGGTTAACAATATCTAACTTGCAAATCTCAAGAAATGAAAGTCACATATGAACTCAGCACTGAGATATAAACTGCAATGGAATTTTGGATAAAAACCAATATAGTCAGGGCCCCTGGGTGGCTCAGTCGTTGGGCGTCTGCCTTCGGCTCAGGTCATGATCCCAGAGTCCTGGGATCAAGCCCCACATCAGGCTCCCTGCTCGGTGGGAGGCCTGCTTCTCCCTCTCCCACTCCCCCTGCTTGTGTTCCCTCTCTCACTGTGTCTCTCTCCATCAAATAAATAAATAAAATCTTAAAAAAAAAAAAACTAATATAGTCGTTACACATAACAGGGAAAATTTGATCATATCCATAGGAAGTGAATAATGCTTTGGAGATGCAAGGTTTTGATAGGAGAAAGAAGGAAACAAAATGGTCTTTTTGGCAACATATTTCTTAGTATGCTTTTATATATCATAATGAGTTTGGAGATTTATACTTTTGAAAACATTGAAACATTATTTATATCCATCAACAGAAATAACTAGAAATGTTAGATAAATTCAGTTCAAAGTTTAGAGAACTTCAAGTGCTCCTTTCACTGTTGGATATCACTCACCCCAAATGACAGTAAACAGCATTTCATTCTAGCATGGGATTATGCTATGATCAACACTGAAATTAATCAAACTACCTTGATTAATCAAATTATATGTTATCATCCTGATTGCAATCACATATCAAAGAGTCACTTTGCACAGTAATTTGTATAAAACATAATCAGCATCAATGAACCCAAACCTGGAGGTCATGCACCTAAAAAAGAGCTGGTTCATTATTTCCCATTACCTTCAATCTCCCTCTCCTCATCAGAAAGCAAGCAAGCAAGAAAGAGAATACCCAGGAGCATGGACAGAAATAATTTCAAGATTTCTAATTGTGCTTTACCCCACAATGGAACCCATATAAACACTTTATTAAACCAAATAGATGGTAATTGTACTGAACAATGTATGCTTATTCAATTCATCATCTGATGATTTTGTCACTTTAAACCATTTACAAGAACAAAGTTGTTTTTATCATGATTTTTGAGTGGTTCTAATTTTATACTGTTCATATCTCATTAAAACAGGTTAAATAAAATAAATAATCTTATGTATTTGAAATAATTGAAATTAAAAGGTCCCTTTCAGCCTGAAGATTTCATTAAAGAATAGTCCAAGACAGCTAAAATCTTCCTAGTGTTGATCACATAGGGTTGTTCAAGGATATCAAAGAGCACCCTTTTACTTAATTCACTTTACTTATTCCCCTGAGTTAAATTAGTTTTTCTAAGAATCCATCTTATTTTGATGAAAGCAATATGGTGCAGTGAAAGGTGTTCTTTGCCAGCTAGAAAGAACTGAAATCAAGCTCAAGCCCTGCAATCAACTAGCTCTATAACCCTTTTCAAGTATATGTTATCTCTTTGACCTTCATCTTAGTTATAGACAAAGTGTAATATTTTACTCCATTATCCTTAAAGAACCTTTAGCTTACAATATGAAAATGCAAGATAATGACTTGTCTTAATACCAAAGCTATTTAAAATCAAATATATGAATATATATATAAGAATATATTTCTTTGAAGACCCTTCTACCCTTACATCATCTCTGTTAACATTTTGACATTTTGGTTTTTTTCTTTCAAGACTTTAATCTGGCATGGGCTGTTGTCTCCCCCCATTACATGCATCCCTGCAGAAATTTGAGAAGTGAAACAGAATTACAGATTCCAGGATTGAATAGATTGAACAAATTGTAGTCTATCTGGAATCTGATGTGTGTGTTGGGTGGGTGGGGGCAGGTGGGTGGTACCTACCACTCAGAGCAGGTGGAGCTGGAGGGAAAAGAGATGAATTGAAAGAAAATTGGAATGTTTTGCTCTTGCCTCTGCTTCTTTGGAAAGGTCATTGCATGCTTTTTCATTAGGGATATCACCAGCAACAGCTCAGTTGCTTTCCTGGCAATGGCAAAATGTTATCAGGGCAACACAAAAGGCGTGCTAGGGGAGGAGTTGAAGGAGACTGTTGTGGGCTGACTGGTCTCCCCAAGACAGACATTTCACCATCTCAGTCTCTGAGACCTAGGGATTGATAGAGATTGACCCGGGGAGGTTACCTCCTCCAAATGGTGCTTCCCTTTGAGAGAGAGAGAGAGAGAGAGAGAGAGAGAGAGAGAGAGTGTGTGTGTGTGTGTGTGTGTGTAGGGTAAGCCCTGTGGAAAGATTTACCTGGTATTGTAAATCCAGGTAAATCTTTTTTTCCTCTTTACATAGAATAAGAGCTGTATCTTAAACTCAATTATGTGCTTTATAAAAACGGTAAAGAATAATATACTTTCTTGTTTCTGGGATGCTGACTTGTACAGACACAAAAGCTAAAGTTACTGTTAAGGAATGGTTATTCACTTATTTTCTATTTATTAGGTATCTACTATAGACCAGTCAATAAGTTAGATATATACAAATATAAGAAAAGAAGGAGTTTCCAACCTAGAAGAACTCACAACACTTAGGCAGTATAAACGCAGTACCATGTGTTCTGCTATAGCGCAGAGAAGCAAAATTACTACGGAGTCCATAAAATAAAGCAATTAAGTCTGTGTAAGGAAGTCAGAAAAGATTTACTGAAAAGAGGACATATTCTCTGATTGGTAAGCCTGATGGGGGGGGCAGGTTGGTTTGAAGCAAAGTTATGAAAACAGAAAAAGAATGGTGTATGTGTTACCTAAGGCACTGATACCAAGTTACCTATTGCCGGTGCATGAGAGCAACAGGAGGAAAATAGCAAGGGTGAAGCTGCAGAGGTATAGAAAAACATGTAGAATTTGTTTTAAAGGACTTCAGATGTAATACTGAGGAGTGTGATAGTGATCTTATAAAAAAATGTGTACATCTTGGGGTGCCTGAGTGGCTCAGTCAGTTAAGCACCTGACTCTTGATTTCGGCTCAGGTCATGATCTCAGAGAACAAGACCCTCATTGAGCCTCGTTTCAGACTCTGTGCTCAGTGCGGAGTTTGCTTGACATTCTCTCTCTCTCTGCCTCTGCCCCTCCCCCAACCCCTGTAGTCTTTCTCTCTCTCTTAAAAAATAAAAATAAAAAAAGATGTGTACATCTAAATATTTAGGTGTAATTCCTAAATATGATTATATTTGTCTTTTAGAAAAATTACCTTGGATGATGGAGAGACTAAAACAGGGAGGATGTTGGAGAATTTTTTAAAAAGGAGGAGTTACAGTGATCTATACAAGAGATGATGAGGTATTGGACAATGATTGAAATGATGCACAAAGATAAGATGGATATAAGTTGCATGCACGATTAGAGGTAGGAGCTGAGGAAGAGTGCTGTGTTAAATATGGACCTCCTTCATCTAACACAATTCTTAGCACAGAATAGACTGTCAATAAATGTTGTAGGAAGAATGAGTTGGGATTTCCAAATGGAAGAAGAAAATTTCTTTCAATTCTTCCTCATTCCTCTACCTCCCCATCCTTTGCCACCCTAAATATAAAAGATTTCTGTCTACTCTTCTTCAGCTTTCATTTCCTATTAACATATTGTTGTTTCTCTCTTTCCTGCTCTTACCAGCATTTTGCTCCTGACTCTGTACAATACATATGGGTCACAATCACAGGCAAAACTCTATAAAAGGAGACTTCAGAAACACTCCTTGGGAATTATAGAATGTGCTTAATGTAGTCTTTCCATAATGGATGGGATGAGGGCAAGGATCTGAGTCAACTCCCTCTATTTCACTGGGGAAAGATACCCACTGATTTTATACATGAAACTCCCCACCATACATTTTCTACTTGTTGGAAATGTATCTTGAGGGTTGATATGCAATAGATTTTTATAGCTGTAGATAGCTCACATGTTGGTAATGTTGATTTCAAAGCTGTTAATTGAACTGGTGTAGTTAGGGGAGAAAGAATGACATTGAAGTAATACATTTAGTAAGCAAGGGAAATGATTAGAGCTAACAGCAAAATTTAAAAAATGTAACACAATCAATGGCTATCAAAAATATCACAAATCATGAGATAGTTAAACTAAAGCAAAAATTCTCATATAGAATTTCAAAAACATCATTTAGATTTTATTGACTTAAATTATTTATGCTTCTGGGTTACTTTTTGAACACATTCAATACATATTTGAAAATGCATTTAAAAGTAATATAAGTGAAAGCAGAAAATAAGCCACAGTTTTATGAATTCTTCTGTAATAAAATATTTTTAACTTCCATTTCACAACTCTTATAACTTCCCAATTAACCTTTAAACAAAATAGTTATTATACCCTTTTATTATTTAACCAGGTGGAAAGGCTAGATTTTACTCCTCTACATATTTTCAGTAAATTCCTACATATCTCCACAACACTATTTCTTTGATTTTTCAAATAATCTTGAAACATCCCTGAACTTATGCATGTTACCATTTTCCAAGTCATGAAACAAAGACATCAAAACAATAATGGCAACCTAAAAAGTGAAACATGAAATGTAATTTGGTCTGTCACTGTTCTCTGACAGAACATCTTAGATTGACCGAATATATTTAGAATGTCTTTAGAAGGAATATTCTCTAACTGAAAACGGGACACCTTGACAAAAAAAAAAAAAAAAAAAAAAAAGTAAGAATGCAAAAAATAATAGTCAAGGTTAGTTCTACATAGTTTTGAGTAGTGACTTACCATGTGTCCTGAATTTGAAAGGAGAGAAGGTAAGGGATATAACATATATTCTATGTCCTCTTAGAGACTGCTGTAGGAACAAACAAAACAACCCAAAATTCAGTATGTGTAATCCTGATCCCCTGATCCTCTGATTCATACTGATACTCCAACGTCCTCACCTGTGAAATGGAATTAATAACTATCTTATTTGCCTGTTGTATAAAATGAGAACAGTCAAGGTGCACATTCTTCCAAACTGTAATGAGGTATATAAATGAAATTTATTATTGTAAATTTAACATTTATTCTTACAGAGTTTAGGAAAACTTTAAGTAATCCTTCAAGGTGTCTTTCTTACATTCTTACCTTAAACTTTCCACTCTGAGGTCCTATTCTTAGAGTGTACACATAGAAAGAGCTCGGATAGCTCTAACAACCTCCCTGAAAGTGCTTGCTGCCCAAGCAAAAAATTGTTTTCAGCTCTCTCAGCCCCAACACAGATGTTCCATCACTTTCCCTGACCCTCCCTGCTGACTTTTACAGTAATTATAGAATGTTTCTTTGGTGCCGATAAGATATTTTATTTATTTATTTTCCTAATTTTCAAGAGCATATCTTGAAACCTTACACAATTTCTATAGCTCAACATGTTTTTAGAAATGGATGGGGTTGCTTGCATATATCAACGCTCCAATCTCCAGGGTCATCTCAAAATGTGTCACTGAGGGGAATCGTTTTTGCCTTCCTCTCCTCATTCTTTTCTCCCCTGAGAAAAACTACATTGCCAAGAATTTGCAAATTCTTCAGTATATCCCCCTTCTATGAAAAGGGTATGTTTTCCTCTAGGAATTAGTGAATGAATACCATATTTTCCCATTGTTATCCTTTCCTCCAGTCAGGACGAAAATCAAAACAAGCCTCTTGGGTTGTGTTATAGTTTTCTAGCTTCCCACCCAATAAACCCATTAATAATAAGTAACTTCTGCTGGACTCACAGGTGAACTAAGACCATAGTTACTGGCATTTGCTGTCCCCTAGGCAATTATTTCCATAACTGCAGAGATATCTGAACTGTGTGCTACCTTGGGAAGACAGGCTATGGGGAACTGAAACCAGCAAAACATTTAAGCAGTCAGTGCAACAGAAGCTACCAAACCTTAAATTCTCATTCCTCTAGAGAAGCACTGTTCAAACTATGTGGGAAAGAACCATTTAAAAAACTACTGTACCTTTAATGGACCAAAAAATTGTCCACCAACACATGAGTACCACATATGCCTCACCAGGTAAGTTTGACAACAACTGAATTACTCTATATTCTGTTCAACAGTAAGAATCCTCTGATGATACACTTAGAAATTGAAACAATGACAGATTGTTATAAATTTTTCTGTAAGCATTTTTTCAATTTCTGTACTTTCATGCATCCACCAGCAATATACACTTCACTGATGGGGTTCAGGGCAGGCCGCCCCAGAATGTGCCATTTTAGCATGTGGATTATTTCCAGCTGAAGATGGTTAAGGTCCAAGGAATTTAGGAAGAGTTTTTTTAATCTCCCTCTTAACTGCCAAAAAGAACTTAGGGAGACTACCAGGAAGAAAGCTACTACCAAGGACAACTTTTTATTTTATTTTATTTTATTATTTTATTTTATTTTTTATTTTATTTATTTTATTTTATTTTATTTTTTACATAGGAAAGACTTCTCACAGCATGTTAACATTTGTTTACCAAATATTTGCTCCTCCCAAGAATTGTCTTCTTCCCCTTTGAAGCCCAAGATCACTCCCCTTTCTCTTTAGCTCAGGGTGGCTTGTGAACCTCAATTGCCTGCCTGTGGGGGAGACTCATATCTTTGGGATTCCCTTATGCCTGAAATTAAATGTATTTTTTCCTCCTGTTAATCTACTTTGTGTCAATTTTATTATTAGGCCAGCCAAAGAACCTAGAAGAAGGGAAAAGTTTTCCTCCCCTCCATCACAAAGAGAAGCCATGCTAAGGACACACTTGAATCAGTGTTAAAGAGGAGTGATTAGAAATATTCTTGAGAGCAGTAAAAATCAGTCTCATATCCATTAGAATAATAGTTAATGCATAAACATCCAATAAAGGAGTCTTTTTGGTGTTGTAATAGATAGAAGAAGCCAGATGCTACTGCCATTTCCCAGGTTTCCGTTTTTGGCTCCATACAAACTAAGAGTTAAGTTTTCCAGGTGAGTGAAACAGATAAACCACCATAATGGCCACACTTGCAACACTGAGAGTAATCTCAGCAAAATGTTTATGACAAAGGGTCATGGAGGAAAAATCCACAGAGGATTATGGGCTCCCCTGTGTTACTCAACAGTCTTTTACCATCACCTAACCTCTCTGGACTACACTTCCTCATTTGTAAAATAAGCTGAAATCACATTGTCTGTTTCTCAAGTCCCTTTCATGTCTGAAATTATAGATTTGTGCTCCCTTTAAAATGTACAGTCTCCCAAGCTTCAATTATAAGAACGGTCCCATGTCAAAATGAATGAATCACCATTTGTACATTCTTTACTGGAATTTTCCAGAATAACCTACCACTTTTTTAAAGATTTTATTCATTTATTCATGAGAGAGAGAAAGAGAAGCAGAGGGAGAAGCAGGCTCCCAAGGAGCAGGGAGCCCGATGCAGGACTTGATCCCAGGACCCTGGGACCATGACCCGAGCCGAAGGCAGACACTTAACCATCTGAGCCACCCAGGCGCCCAGAATAACCTACCATTGATGAAAGCATTACTAAAGGCACTAAGATAAAGTAGAATATACTGTCCATTCTTGTAACCACTTACTAGAATGTTAGTTTCTTGATTAGGATTGTGAATCATATTTGAGTTGCTTAAATTCAAATAGATGGGATACAACACTCTTCAAAAGTTAGAAATTTGCTCTTAATATGTTTAAGTCTTGATCTGATTTCATGTTTCACTAGATAATTACAGTACAATAAATGAGGCTTTGGAAACAGTAAACTTCTTTTATTCTAATGGCTTGCATGAAAAGGGATCAGTTCTATAACACGCCTTTATAAAGAAAGACTAAATGAGACAAGGGGAAAAATCCAGTTGAAAATAACTCAGAAAGTTTTTGAAGAATGAAGATACTAATATAAATTGCTGTCAAAACATGGAGAGAAAATAAAGACTTCCTGTGAACACTAAAACCATTAGGGACTCAGGCATTTTATGTTGAGCCAAGACCAAGTGAAGGAGAAAATACTTTGAAAGAGCTTTTGGAAATTGTCCAAAAAGAACTGGAAGAGAATTTTGTGCCTGTCCACAAAATGTGATGGAGTAGAAAAACAGAGATGGAAAAATTCAATGGGAGTGTGGAAAGATTATTTCCCAAGCATTTTATTGGCATAAAAGAATATGTCCAACAGAGTCATAATGATCTAATGAATACACTTCAAGCTGAGTTTCAACCCAAGAATATTAGATCCATGCAGTTCTAGAAATAGATGATTCTAAACACTCTGAGGGAATGGGGTATAAAATGCCTTACATGTATCCTGAACAGCATGATCATCTGAAATCTCATCCACTCCCATTGTGTATTTTTCCATTGGTCTGCTCAACAGTTTAAGCTGTAGACAGTTCCAGTAGAGCAGCCTATTAATAAGTGAATGAAGTTTTATAGTGCCAACAATATGGACCAACAGTCTCAGAGACATCTAAGGAAATAATGGAATGGCTCAGTTTGCTTACTGAAAAACTGTTACATATATTATGGACTATGTGAATCATATAATTAACCCTTAAAATTTCTCAGATAAAGAAACACTGTCAAAGAGTTCTTTGAATAAGCCATTTAGATGTTATAATTGAATTTCCAACAAAACACATTTTTGTATGAGATCATAAAATGATATATACCTATTAAGGGGCACCTGGGTGGCTCAGTTGGTTAAGCGACTGCCTTCGGCTCAAGTCATGACCCTGGAGTCTCAGGATCGAGTCCCACATCGGGCTCCCTGCTCAGGAGGGAGTCTGCTTCTCCCTTTGACCCTCCCCCACCTCATGCTCTCTCTCTCTCTCATTCTCTTTCTCAAATAAATAAATAAATAAAAATAAAATGACACATACAAGCATGGTTCTTACTAATTTAGATACATACTTTATATGATTTATTTCAATAAATTGTAACTTACATGATATAAATAGGTTTATGAATCACTTATTGATTTAAGCCCTGGGGAGTTTGTTATATCTATTCCTTTTTCACTTATTGATATGTCAACTTTCCATTTTTCTCTTGCCCTTTTTCTTTATTGAATTCATTGTGCTTAAAAGTACTAGAAAAACCTTCTTACCTATTCAAGACCTAAAGTAGATTAAAATTTAAAGTTATAGTAAATCCAAGTTCAAATTTAATTTACTATGTAAATATATATATATATGTTCTTCATACTCATCTGTGCCCCCTTGTTATTTTGCAAGTGAGCGCCCCATACCCCAAGATTACAGTTTTTTTCAGCTCTGACAATGCACACCAATCAAGCCTACAAACTTGCTCTTTCTTCAGAAATTAAACTAAGACAACTCCGTGTTACTCAGAATTCTGTAGCCTTTGCATTGTATACAAAAATGAACATGCAGTAGGTTAAATGGTAAATCTTTCTCAGGAAATATTACACATGTTTAACTTTATTGAACTTAAAAGACAAATGAATAAAAATCTGGCATCTAGAGAGGGAACACAGGCAAGCAACTTTTCTCAATTTCTAATTGCTAAATAGGAAGGATAGTTAAAATGTTATTTCTTGAGGATTTTTTTTGTGTGTAATAAGCCCTATTTGGAACTTTAATATTATTTTTTCTTATAATCATCAAAATCAACCTATAAGATAGACATGAATATTCATTATTTAAAATAAATGACAAAGCTGAAATTTAAACCCTTATTTGACTTGTCATTAAAACAATACTGCTTTTACCAATATATGACACCAATCTCTCAAAAATCTGTGTTAGGAAAAAAAAAATCTGTGTTAAGCATATTTCAAAGTGTCTTATGCATAGTGTACCATGTTAATATGCTTACAGTTATGATTTGAAAAATCATCTTAAGTGTACTGAACATCAGAAAATATTTGAGAGCAGAAATCATTACATTTATATATCTTTATAGGTTCTAGTGGAACTAATTCTTAACTGATATGTTTATACTTTGTGAAAAAATTGTTATAGTAGTCAGGAAATCTTACTTCCGTTGTTTTGCCTCCCATAACCCCAACATGACACACATATTTGGCAACTGCCCATCTGAATGTCCTGAATGTTTACCTACCTGTTTCTTTCCTATTTTTTAAATGGATGTATAGTAGTTCCCACCTTTCAACCTTATCCACAGGGGTTATGTTCTCAGATCTTCTAGTGGATGCCTGAAACTATAGGTAGTACTGAATTTTATACATACTATGTTTTCTTTTCTTATGCAAACATACCTATGACAAAGTTTAATTTATAATTTAGGCACAGTAAAAGATCAACAACAACAATAATAAAATAGAAAAATCATAACCATATATGATAATAAAAGTTATGTGAATGTGGTCTCTCTCTCTCACTCTCTCTCTCTCAATATCTTACTGTACTGTACTAACTCTTCTTCTTGTGATGATGTGAGTTGATAAAATGCCTAAGTCATGAGATGAAGTGAGGGGAATGACATGGGTGTTGTGATGCAGTGTTAGGCTAGCCTTGACCTTCTGATGATTTGTTAAAAAGGGGATCATCTACTTCTGGATCACAGTTGGCCTCTGGTAACTAAAACTGTGGAAAGCAAGATCATGGGTAAGGGGGGGACGACTGTTTATCAAAAAGAGATAATAAAGAGGATTCTCTGCAGAGAGTTAGAGACAAGATATTTGACTGTCCTACATTCTCTTTCATTTTAGTGAAGCCTAAGATATAACATGCCTTATTTGAATACAGCCTTTGACACCAATTAAGGTGGTAAGAGCAGCAGCAAATCCTAATCTTTCCTTTTGACTTAACCACCTCGTTTTCATTGAGAGGTCGGAGAAACAATTACCTCACATACTCATATTGACAAATATGTAAATGTCCATTCTGAGTGACAGTTCTCCCAGATCTGTAGAAATTCTAAAATGGTCACACAAATAGATTGGTAGAATTTGTTCAGGATAGGATCTAGATCTGCATATATATCATTAGCAAGATTTGCATCGGTTGGGAACCCTTATGGTAATCTTCAGTGATCCCTGCTTCCTAGTATTCATATACATTTGTAATGCCCTTCCCTTGCCTGTACTTAGTTAGTCCTATCTGATAATTAGACCAGGGAAGAAGTGATGGGATGCCTCTGCTGATATTCAGTTATATATAAAAAAAAATAATGGCTTTCTTCTTGAACACTCTGTCTTTCTTTGATTATTCAGGGGAAGCTAGCTGTCATGTCACAAGGCAGCCCTGTGCAGAGGTCCACATGAATGAGTTTGGAAGCAGATCTTCTGAAGACTGCCAATAGCCTAATGGGAGAGTTGGAGATAGATCCTTCAGACCCAGTTGTGTCTTGAGGTGACTGTACCTCAGCCAACAGCTTGCTTGCATCCATAGCAGAGAGCTTGAGTCACAGACACTCAGAAAACTGCACCCAGATTCTTTTTTTTTTTTTTTTAAGATTTTATTTATCTATTTGAGAGAGAGAGAATGAGAGACAGAGAGCACGAGAGGGAAGAAGGTCAGAAGGAGAAGCAGACTCCCTGCCGAGCAGGGAGCCAGACGCGGGACTCGATCCCGGGACTCCAGGATCATGACCTGAGCCGAAGGCAGTCGCTTAACCAACTACGCCACCCAGGCGCCCCCCTGCACCCAGATTTTTAACCACAGAAACCGTGAGATAATAAATATTTGCTATTTTTAGCTACTAAATATGGGAGTAATTTGTTACACAGAAATAGATAACTAATATAGATTTTAGTTCCAGGAGAGGGGTGTCAGTATAACAAATATCTTAAAATGTGAAAATAACTTTGGAACCAGGAAGTAGAAAGATGTGGAGAGCATTTCAGCTAACTTGCTAACTAAAGCTACGACTGCATTAAGCAGATTTTTAGTAGAAATCTGCACTTTGAAGATGCTGAATGTAAAGGTTCTAAAGCAAGCAAGAAGTAGGTGATTGTTATATAAAGACAGAAATTTAGCAACAATATCACCTGCAGTTATGTGGAGGGTAGAGAATATGCCTAAAGAGGGTGATTTAATTAAGGAGACTTCTAAGCGAAGTATTGAAGGTGCCACCATATTTCTTTTAGCTGCTATAGTAAAATGCAAGAAAAATAGATAAATGGAAAAAAGGACCATTAAGCAAGAAGGAGCCAAGATTTGATGGTTTTATAAATCCTCAATCTTTCCAGATGGCCAGCAATACTAAAATTAGGAAATAGCTTTTAAGCAGACATAAAATCCAGTCCACTGCCAGGAAAACTTGGTCAAAAGATAAAGCCAAGGGTATTACTGTAAGTGTTTTATAATACTTCAGAAAGATCAAAGGTGGTGCCTCTGTATATTCAGTCACACAAAAGGCCCTTCAAAAAGATTAAAGGTATGCCTCCAGGATCTTCTTGTCAAACAACTGAGAATTAGAAAGCATAAGGACATTGTTCCTGGGCTCTCTCAGGAGGATCCCCAAATAGATCAGTGCTTCCTTCCCAGAGATTTATGGGTATGGCTTTGTCTAAGGCAGAAACATCACCTGCGTTGACTAAGGAGCATGGAGGTGATACCCATTGAGAAGAGGCCTTTGATCCCAGAATACCACTGGCAGAATTGAGGCTGACAAATTTGCTGGGCTGCAAACATGTGTTACTTTGTATGAAAAAGGAAAGCTGATTCTGAGGTAAAAATGAAGACCAGAGAAGGGAAAGCCAAGAGCCATGAAGTATTGTTCTCAGTCATTAATAATTAATCAACAAAGTTCCATGATCACCAAACTGGATTTCAGAACTGCTATGGATCAGTGACCCCACTTTATCTCACTATTAACATATCTTTTTATTTTCTATATTCTGATGCTTTGACATCTGGGGCCTTTCTGAGCCTGAAGGACTGTCCCTCAGGGTTAGCCATTTCCTAGACATAATAAACAACTTGCCCCTGAATGCACCTTTCAAATGCAAAGGAAACAATGCTGAGCTCATACAGCAAACACTTTGATTACAGGGCTCTTATACTCTGGGCCACCATGCCTTTGCCCTAATCACCCCAGGGCCAGTTACCATACAACTAGGAACAGCCCATACAACTCAGAATCTGCTAAAATTCTTCAAACTAGCCACTAAGCCTACATACCCTACCTCACTTCTTTCTTCCTACAGAAGCCACAAAAAGGCTTTAGCTCACCAATTCCTTTGTCCCCTCTGCCTCTTGACTGACTCCAGGTGTTTCCTGGTAAGATGCATTGTGCCTCCTGTTTAAAGGGAACTCTGAATATAAACTTTTTTCTTCATGACACTCATTTCCATATTTGAGTGTCTCACTATACCTGGTTAAAACAAATCCTGGGTATCCTTAAAATAGTATCCTTTTACCCTTTTTGAACAGGAATATCTATAGCAGTTTTCCTATGCTATCTGGCCATTGGAGATTAGGTGCTTATGAAGTAAATAATTGTCTATTTATTATCCCAGATCCACAATTCAAGTGAGTTTGCACATGAGGAGCTGTGCTTAAAGAACTATAGATAAGGAGTCTCATCCACACCTAACCCTAATTTGGAAGATGACATTGTAGGTTTTGAGCTGTAACAGTATGAGACTTTGGGGAACTTAGGAGATAAGTATATGTTGCATGTGGGCTGGACATGAATTATTGGGGGTTAGCGGGCAGATTGTAGTAGGCAGTCTATAATTAATCTTGAATGATCTCCACTTCCTTGTATTTATGTGCATATGTAATTCCCTTCCCTTGAACATAGGTTGGACTTACTGACTTGTTTCTAGTGAATATAATATGGGAGATGAGATAGTATGCTACTTCTGAGGTTAGGCTATAAAAGACTGTGACTTCCTTGTTGGCCACCCTAATCTTGTTCTTTCCTGGATCACTGGCTCTGCAGGAAACTTGCTGCCATATTGTGAGACAGCCCATGGAAACATGAAGTTAATGAGTTTGGAAGCAGATCTTCTGATGTTTGCCAACAGACACGTGAAGGAGCCTGGAAGTATATTTTTTATTGCCAGTTAAGTCTTGAGATGACTAACGTCCACGCCAATAAATTGACCATAATTTAATGAGAGAATTAAGTAAGAAACACTCAGTGAAGAACAGCTAGACTCCAGGCCACAGAAACTGTGAGATAATAAAGTTTGGTGTTTTAAGCCAATAAAGGTTGGGGTATTGCTTTTTTATGGCACCATCGATGAGTAACAAGTGAAAAAATTAAAATATTTTTTAAACAGGAGGGAAAAAAAGCTAACAGAAAGGGAAGTCTTTTAATATTATTTTGAAATTACTTTTTAAAATATGTCATAACTTCTCAATTTATGTGTAGTCCCCAGGCATTGTTAATGCCCATGAATGCTAATTAACACTGAACTGCTTACTACAATGTTTTTCTAGCAGGCAGCCTCAAAATGTCCCATTATCATGATTAAATATTTATTGAACTTGAAGTGTGTCCTCAACACTGTAAAGAAGGTACAGGAAAAGTTTCTACTTCAAAGACATTTTTACGCTCAGAAGTACATCAAGGCAAGATTATGTACCCGAGATTTTTTTTTCCCTCAACTTCTATTACACTCCATCTTGTATTTATTTATGAATTTTCTTATTAAATAAATAAATATAAATTTAAAACAGTGTCTATGGGAAAAATTTTTCTTGAGAGAAATTTGACCATGGCCACCAATTACATAAAATCTGCCCTTATCCTTTGACCTTTATAGAAATTTGCTTTAATACTTTAAAAAGATCAATCATTAAATGTACAATCTCTATATTTAGGGTTTTCAACAACAGTACAATTGTTTGGGTTGGATTATACCTTGTTGTGGGGTCTCCCATACTTCATAGGATGTTCAGCAGCAGCCCTGGTTTTTATCCTTGGGATACTAATCCAGTCATCCACCAAACCCCAACAGTTGCACAAACAACGTCTCTAAATATTGTCAGATGTCCCCTGGCAAGGCAAAGTCCTCCAAACTACATTTAAAACCACTGCTTTATATATACAAAAATAGAGAATGATGGGGGACATTATAGTACATTATGTATTATTTTCATGAAGGATATTTCATTTTATAGAAAACTGTGAGCAACAGGAATAACAAATAACTCTATGGGACAGGCAGCTAAAGTAAGTGAATGGAAATCACCAGTGGGGACTGTGCTAAATTAGGGAACTCATGACATATGTTCCAACTAGAAGGGGCTGCTGTCCCTACATTATTGTCAAGTATTCCAAGACTCAAATTCAGATCCAATGCTGCTAATTCCTTTTTTCAGGAAAAAACATACATCTGAAACTCTATTTTTTTAAATGCTGAGAATTTATTTTTTAAAATACTTTGCTAACCAATCTTTTTTGTCTTGCACCCTCTGTTACACTATTGTTATAAAATAAATACAAAATTTCTCATAAATTTATAATTTTTACCTGAGTTATATAAAATACATAAAGGATTGTTAAGGATATCAAAGTGTTTATCATGTTTTCCCGTGGGTGGTTGTTATTTTCATAACAGGAGTAATAATTGCTAACATAGTTCTTATATTGGTAATTGAGCCTTTATGACAATTTCATGGAGAGAACACACAAGTAACAGCACAGATGACAGAGAAGTTGGGTGTTTAGGAAGCAGCGATAGGCCAAAGAGAGGAATCTGTCAGGTTCCACAAAAGCCTAAACTATGTTGGCACCATGGTTACATCCCTGACCAGGGATGTAACGACTGCCCACCACTCATCTCTCTCT
Organism: Mirounga leonina; assembly: GCF_011800145.1. Taxonomy (NCBI): domain Eukaryota; kingdom Metazoa; phylum Chordata; class Mammalia; order Carnivora; family Phocidae; genus Mirounga; species Mirounga leonina. The sequence continues at coordinate 17,391,575 of NW_023270418.1, read as the reverse complement.
TACAGCCAAATATAAGCAGAGATGCTTTTGTGTCCGAGTTTGAGAGAAGAAAATGACTCCAAGGATGAAGAAGCTCCAACAGGAAACATGAGAACCAGCCCACATGACATGCCCCAAATAAAATCCTTACTTCATGTAACACAGATCAAAGCAGTATCTGCAACTCTAGTACGTTCTGCTTGTGCTAACATTTTAACTTCCTAGGAAATGGAGCCAGAAAGGAGAGGGAGAAAAATCACCCAGAGGAATCAATACTCCAGAAGATGGAGGCAAAAATATCCATGTAGAACTCAGGATAAAAATAAAAGACCCCAGGAGGCCAGGGAGAATGCTCTTGACAAAGACGTGCCACTTTATATGGGTGTTTTGACCATCCTAAAGGAATCCATGTGATTCACAGAGCAGGTCCCTCCTTCATGAAGGTGCTGCTTCATGACGTGATTTAGGCAGCACATATTGGAATGAAAAGAAAATGTTCTTGTTGACATACAAAGCAGGCAGCATTGTAAGTCCTGAATGGTCCATCTATTTTTTTTTTTGAAGATTTTATTTATTTATTTATTTGAGAGAGAGAGAGAAACAGCATGAGAGAGGATAGGGTCAGAGGGAGAAGCAGGCTCCCCGTCGAGCTGGGAGCCCGATGTGGGACGATCCCAGGACTCCGGGATCATGACCTGAGCCAAAGGCAGTCGCTTAACCAACTGAGCCACCCAGGTGCCCGGTCCATCTATTTTAATATGCAAACATAACTGTTCCACTTTTTTTTTTCCTTTGTTGAAGTAGTTGATAGTTACAGGTTAATTTTTCCTTAATCTGGAAGGAAAACAAACAGTAACACTTTTATTAATTTGGATTTGGAGTTGAATGGGCCATTGATCTATTGCTGAAGAATAAAAATGAAGTGGGTTTTCTGAGGAGGTCAGAAAGAGACCTGAAGAAGAGAGAAGAAAGGCTCGCCCAACTTGAAGAGGACAATTGAAGATCTGAAGCATCAGAAGTGGTGAAGAGAGAATAGGGTGGGCACAAAGACTGGTTAGCTGGCTGCCTTTCAATGAGAGGTGAGCCTCCTGGAAAGAATGGCCGGTCTCAGTAAGAGAGGACCAGAAGCAGCCATATAAAAAATTATTTTGTTCAATGAGTGCCAAGAACCAGCACCAAAGTGCTAACTTAAACTGACCCTTCTCATGGGACAATGTATGCCTTAGTGGTAACTTGTGTGGACATATTTTAACTTGCCAGAGCCTCTCCCCATTTCATTTTATGAAAGATCTCCAAAACTATAGTGCAACCTTAGGGAAAGGTTAAGATTTTAGTCAGTGTGCTGAGTTGTGGAGCTAGACATTGCTTTACAATGCATAAAGAAATAGCCTATTTCTTGCCCAAGTTTGTGTATTGACACTTATTTGTCTACTCTGTGTCTAGCCACACTGTTCTATATGTTCCACATTTTCTAGTATGTACATATATTGTTTTGGAGAATCTAAAAAAAAAAAAAAAACACACTTCTAAGAAAAATATCCAAATGTGTACAAATGACATGTGATGCCTTGTGTTTTTTTGTTTGTTTGTTTGTTTTTAATTAAAACAATCTATTACCGATGGGAATTTTAGAATATCAACATGTAGTGAAGTTGATGATATGGAGGCCAATGTCTATTTTCTCATTGATCCATGGCGGTCTGTAGACCTCACAGAAAATAAAATAATGGCTAATAAATCCTGCTTTGAAATAGAGAAGGTTTAAAATAATGAAAAAATCTATTTCTCATTTTATAATATACAGACTGTCTCACTTAATTGTATTCTGCTCTAGAGTTTTGACATGGGCATTACTTTTCCCTTGGCATTAATATTAGTGGATTATTCTGCAAGAAATTCCCTTTGAGGGACTATCCAGCACTGCAGTTTTGAGAGGCTAACATTTGGCAAACAGTAGAAATCAGAGATATTTCAAATAAAAATGAGAAACAAGAAAGAAATGCACTATGCCTTATTTATATGGAAAATAAATGCTTTAATAGCAAACATCGCAGAGTTCATGATTTACATCTATCTGCTCTTTAGAATGCATTCAGCTCCTCTTTTCTCTTTCTCAGTAAGGGCACCTGAGATCTGCCCTACACTGTCTAACAGTAAGACAAAGAATCCCTGACCACCCTCTGATATTTCTACATGCACCTTGTTCTAAATAGATTTGAAATAATTCCCTATTTCTGAATTGCTCCATCCCCTCCTCCCCAACTCCAATTGAAGATTAGTTAAAACAGGCTTCATTATGAACTAGAGTAAATGCAGCTCAGTGTACATACTTTGGGATTAGAAATTAAATCTAGTATTTCTTGTTACAAATATACACAGAGACATGTTCATTTACATATAGCCATGCATAGATAACTGTGTGTGTATAGCATGTTTGTGTGTCAAATACTACATGATCAATTCTTTCAATTCCTATTTCTGGCTTACTCATTAATTCCCTGTATCATCCTCCCCTACTTTCACATATAGGAAGAAATATTTACCTATATTTTTTAGACAAACTTAATAGGAAAAAATCCAGAATATTCATATTTGTCTACATTATCTTCATTCAGCTTACACACTGTATTAAAGGCCAACTTTATGCCAATCCTCATTGCTCTGAAAGCATTAACATAAGGAACTGTCATCAGCTAATAATATTACATCACAAATTATGTTTATTCATTTAACAAACATGTATTGTTAAATTGCTATCCTGGATCCTGATACAAACCCGACTGATACTGTCTTTGCCTTGGAAACATGCACAGTCATGGAAGGGAAGGGGTCAGTTGTATAAATCAGTGACTATGATAAAAATTATATGATATGCATTTATACAAAGAGCCACAGAGAGTAAACTCTGCAAAGGAAAGTCAAAGGGAAAATTCTATTAGACTTTCTTTCTCTATCCACTAGCATAATATGTTATTGAATTTGTTAGAGGGAAACATGTTTTCCCTTTAGGATGATGTGGGTCCTAACTAGATTGAAGGAGCTAAGAGAATAGGATAAGAGTCCAGCCTCTTTTCTCAAAAACTGATGAAATCACTAAATCTCACAATGATAAGCATGATTTACTTTTTCTCAAGTGAAATAGGAGACATAGGAAAAGATATTTTTATTGTGTGTTCAGTAAGATGGTATGCCTCTTTTTGTGTTAGTCTTATCAGAGCTGTCATTTTGTCTATATCACCCAATTTAGAGTTCCTCAGTGTGACCCTGCTTGTCTATACTCCATATTGAGCAATGAAAAATTGCATGCTGACCATAACCACATTTCCAGTTGTGAACTGTCCTGTCCACTCCTTTCCAGCTGAACCACTGCGAACATTGAGAGAGGGACAGGATGCATGAGCTCATGAGGACAATGTACTAGTCAACGATGGATCATTCTGTGATCTTAATTGTGTTTGGTTCTGGAGAAAAACATACAGTTCGTCACTATCGACTATATTTCTTGTCTTGAGCCAGCGGTTTCTGAAGATATTTTAAGGTATAAGAATTTGTAGTAGGCATCTCCTAGTGACGAACAAAAGATTACCTGGAATGCGCTACCACCAGATTTGCCTGATTGCTTCATCTCGACACTTAGATTTCAGCTTAAATATTACTTTCTCCCCCAGGCTTTCCTTAACCATCCCATCAAAAGTATTCCCTCTAAATGCTAATCATTTCTCTTCTCTCTTTTTTTTTTTTAATTTTTATCTGAGTATAGTTGACACACAATGTTACATTAGTTTCAGGTATACAACATAGTGATTCAACAACTATATGTTAGGCTATGATCACCACAAGGGTAGCTGCCATCGGTCACCATACAATGCTATTACAATACCACTGGCTATATTCCCTATGCTCTCCCTTTTATTCTCATGCCTTATTCACTTCACTTCATAACTGGAAGCCCGTATCTCACACTCCCCTTCAACAGTTTTGCCCATCCCCCCACCCCTCTGTCCTCTGGCCACCACTAGTTTGTTCTCTTTATTTATAGGTGTGATTCTGCTTTTTGTTTGTTTTTCATTCTTTTGTGGTTTTTTTTTTTTGGTGCCTCACATAAGTGAAGTGCTAATTATTCTTTATCATATTGCTTTATATTATTTTCTCATAACATTTATTATCTGTACTCTTGGGAATCTTGTACAGAATACCATGTATTGAGAATATGGAATAAAATATGACTTGGCATATAATATTAGTGAAATATTTGTGTTAAATTGATATTGAACAGAACCTGCCTTAATCCAAGCAAACTCATCTCAATTCAACTATAGTGATGCACATTTATTTATTATATATATTGACATTCCACTGTATGTATTTCAACATATATATTGAAAAGTCCACTTTTCACCTCAAAAGTGAATAATGCTAATAAAAGACGTTAGGAAACTAATGCCTGGGCCCATAGCAACAGACACTCTGAGGTTTGGTAATATTGGCTGTATTTGCTTTTTTTATTCTGTGATTTGTTTTTTTTAAGATTTTATTTATTATTTGACAGAGAGAGACACAGCGAGAGAGGGAACACAAGCAGGAGTGGGAGAGGGAGAAGCAGGTTTCCCGCTAAGCAGGGAGCCTGACGCGATGCTCGATCCCAGGACTCTGGGATCATGACCCGAGCCGAAGGCAGCCGCTTAACAACTGAGTCACCCAGGCGCCCCTACTCTGTGATTTTTATAGCTATTACTTTTTGGCTAGCATAAACTTAGTGTCTTTAAAAAATATGTATTTTGGCTCACAGCTCTGTAGGTCAGAAGTCTAGTGGGCTTGACTGGGTTCAGTGCTTAGTCTCAGGCTCAAATCAAGGTGTTGGCCAAATTGACTTCTCATCTGGAGGCTCTGGGGAAAAATCTGCTCCTAAGCTCATTCTTGATGTTGGAAGAATTTGGTGCCTTGCAGTAATAGGACCGAGAGCTCCATTTAATTACTGACTGTTGGCCAGGGGTTGCTCTCAGTTCCTAGAAGCCACCCTCATCCCCTCTTACAGGACCCCCTGACATCAGCCAGCAATGACATACTGAACTCTCATGCACTAAATCTCCAACTTCTTCTTTTTTTTTTTTTTTTTTAAGATTTTATTTATTTATTTGACAGAGAGAGTCACAGCGAGAGAGGGAACACAAGCAGGGGGAATGTCAGAGGGAGAAGCAGGCTCCCCGCCGAGCAGGGAGCCCCACGCGGGGCTCGATCCCAGAACCCTGGGATCATGACCTGAGCCGAAGGCAGACGCTTAACGACTGAGTCACCCAGGCGTCCCAATCTCCAACTTCTTATTCTGCTTCTACATCCCAGAGAAAACTCCCAGCTTTCTTTCTTTTTTATTTTTTCTTAAGTTTTGATTCAAATTCCAGTTAGTTGACATATAGTGTAATATTATTTTCAGGTGTATAATATAGTCATTCCACACTTGCATAGAACACCCAGTGCTCTTCACAATAAGTGCCCTCCTTAATCCCCATCATCTATGCGACCCATCCTCCCACCCACCTCCCTTCTGGTCACCATCAGTTTGTTCTCTGTAGTTAAGAGGCCATTTCTTGATTTGCCTCTCTCTCTTTTTTTCCTCTTTTCTTTGTTTTGTTTCTTAAATTCCACATAAGAGTGAAATCATATGGCATTTGTCTTTCTCCGACTGATTTCTCTTGCTTAATAGAATACTTACTCTCTAGAAGCATCCATGTCATTATTGCAAATAGCAAGATCTCAATCTTTTTTATAGCTGAATACTATTCCACGCACACAAAGAGATATATATATATCTTCATATATATATATATATACTATATATACTATACTATATATTATATATCTCACATACTATATACTATACTATATATGCTATATATACTATACTATATATACTATACTATATATTATATATATCTCACATACTATGTATACTATACTATATATTATATATATCTCACATACTATATATACTATACTATATATATACTATATATACTATACCATATATATCTATATATATCTCACATCTTTTTTTCTTCTCAGATCTAGGGTTAGGGTTATGGCCAGGGTTAGGGTTAGGGTTAGGATTAGGCCCGGGATGATAGTATATGCCTGGTATCTTGCAGTTCAGAGACTTCTCCACAGGGTTAGGTTTAGGTTTAGTGTCAGGGTTAGGGGAAAAACCCCTGCTTACTAAAAGACTTGGGGTTAGGTTAGGTTCACCTGGATAATCGTTAACTGTGTCTTATAACATAATCTAATCATAGAAATAATTATTTCGCCTGGGTGGCTCAGTCGGTTAAGCGACTGCCTTCAGCTCAGGTCATGATCCTGGAGTCCCGGGATCGAGTCCCGCATCGGGCTCCCTGCTCAGCGGGGGGTCTCCTTCTCCCTTGACCCTCCTCCCTCTCATGCTCTCTGTCTCTCATTCTCTGTCTCTCAAATAAATAAATAAAATCTTTAAAAAATAAAAAAAGAAAGAAAGAAAATCCATCATATTGGTGTGAAATGGACAGCAGGGGCAAAGAATCTTGGGAGCTATTTTAGAATCCTAAATACCATGTAGGCCAGTACAGGCCACGTCATCAAAACTAATATTTAGAAAACAGTTTGAAATTTCAAAAATATTCTACTTTATCTTCATGGAAAATATCAAGATTTTATTGGACTTTGCTGTACTCATTTGTAGTTGTGTGTGTCTGTGTGTGTCTGTGTCTGTATGTGTTGGTTTGCTTTGCTTTTGTTTTTACTTGTTCTGCCTTTGCTTTGGGTATTTGCCTATTTTTTAAATTACATATGGAGGACATAAGTAATACTGTAATTTCTGAGACTGTCACAGGGCCAGTAACTAAGCTATTTATTCACAACATCACAAAATATATTATGTAACATTTTCTTTCTTTTTTCACTTATGCACAAAATTAAATAAAGTTGTTGATATGTTCTGCTCTAGGAGGCACACTTTGTAAGGTCAAAATATTGAATACACTATAAAATTGATAAGTTATAGAGTTTATAGATGTTGAAAAGCATTTTAAATGCTCCCAACTCCCTATGGAAGAATGATTTCAATTTCCTCCAATGTCCTATACTGCAAGGAATTTAGAAACATTTGCCAAATGTATTAAGCAATAACAATTCACCAGCCATGACTTTAGAGTAGACTGATTTGATTTCTTTCACTCTAAGTTGAAAGCAGACACTGATAGGGAATTTGCTTAATTTAAAATACCTATAAATACCTTTTGTAGGTTATGTAACATGATTTAATTCTACCTATTTTTCTAATAATAACCTGACACCAATAACCAAAGGCTTGGATGAAAACACCCATAAATTATTATTTGTGTATAGAGCAAGATAGAACGAGACTAAACATGATATCCTAAAATTTATGTTTATTCATAAACAGAGTCACAAAATAGATGCAGGAGGTTGCACCTGTTTAAGGCACATACTCTCCCAGATTGCAATTAACTGAGTTTCATCATCTCCTCTAGATGAGATTTCTGCAGTGGGATGGAGTTAATTAAGTGCATTCTATGAAAATAATTAGTGTTTGTGGAATACGTAAATGGAACTGCTGTGGTAGGTGTACCTGAAGATATTATATGGGGATTATTACATAGTCCTTCAGATTTCAGACATTACCAAGAGTAACAAGAATAAAACATTCACAGGCATGCATGCAAAAATCTCTCTATATAGGCACAATATTATCAAATTATCCAAGTTGATTAAAGATTCGGAGGCAAAGTAAAGGTGCAATATTCAAGTGACTTCATGTTTCTACAAGTAAAATTGAAAATAAAATAGCTTTTTCCTAAGTTACCTGAAATGTCAAGTAAAAGTGGCTTGCAAATTAAATTAACTAGAAAATTGCCTCCGTCTTTCAGCAGATACAATCTTATAGTCCTCCTGGAATGATTATAAAATAAAAAATGGTCTTATTATCATCTCCCACTTTATTGTATTGCAACCAATAGGAAACTGGATTAGTTCCTAATAGATAAAATGGTTGTAATGGGTCAAAGGGAAATTTCTGGATGGAACCAAATACAAAATTTCTGATACATATATAATAGTCCCTTGAAGCTAACAGTCAACTTACTCCCAACATACTTTAATAGTATATGTCAATCTTATTGTAACTTACATAAAACGTGATTATTAATTGCAGCAAATCATAGAAAATCAAATTCAAAGAAATCAGACCTAACTTAGTGGAGGCTGTCCTAACACAGAATCTCTCTCTCACTTTTTTTTTTTTTATTTCAAAAATAAATTTTATGATTTTTTTTTTGAAGCTCTTTTTTTGATGTTATTTAAATTCAAGTTAGTTAACATATACTGTATCATTAATTTCGGGGTAGAATTTAATGATTCATCAGTTGCATGCAACACTCAGTGCTCATTACATCAAGTGCCCTCCTTAATGCCCAACACCCTCTTTCCCCTCCCTCCCACCCCTCTCCCCTCCAGTAACCCTCAAGTTGTTCTCTATAGTTAAGAGTCTCCTATGGTTTGCCTCCCTCTCTGTCTTTATCTTATTTTATTCTTCCTTCCTTTCCCCTATGTTTATCAGTTTTGTTTCTTAAATTCCACTTATGAGTGAAATCATATGGCATTTTTCTTTCTCTGACTGACTTATTTCACTTAGTATAATACCCTCTAGTTCCATCCATATCATTGCAAATGGCAAGATTTCATTCTTTTAGAATCTCTTCTTTAGTCATCACTATTCTTTCCATTGTTGGACAGGTGGATTTGTGGTGTACAAGTCATGTTTGTAAATTTAACACAACAGTGAATAAGCCTTGGTCTCCCTTCTACATGATAGAGTTTCAAGTCTTTGGAGGTAGCTAACATATATTTGTATGTTAAAGCAAAACTTATCACAGTACTTTATGTATTTCTTATGTAATATAGTTGCTAGATATTTCACTTGAACTGCTTCTCTCTGACTCCACACTAACTTGCATCTGCTCCTCTTAGAATATGCAACCGACGTTACTAAAACTTACCCTCCTGAGCATTAAAGACAGAAATCTGGATGGACATGGTCTATTGATACTAGCAAATTATATGAATTTTCAAGGTCATACTGAAGATTATTTATTTGGCCAGTACATACAATAAATGGTACTTTGCTTTAGCTTGACTTCCTGGCCCTTTATGAATCCATTTTATTCTACTAGGAATTTCATGTCAGAATATAAACTCTCTATTTTCCTAACTGCATAATTAACATTCAACAAGGCTTCTAATCAAAGCATCCCTTTCTCATTAGTATAGTTCTGACAGTTTCATCATCAAGTGGCAAGTGTTCCAGCAAATTGTGTTGATATCCTATCAGATATGTCAAGAACTTGATCTTCCTTTCCATTAAGTCAGATTAGGGACAGGAACCAATTTCCATTATGAAAATCTGACTGAAAACAAATGAGCTTTTCCAACAAATTCTTCTAATAGAAAATGGATTAAGCTCACACTCTCCTTCCTATATATTCTACATGCACCAAGTATTTTGGAAATACTAATTGAATAACTTAATATTGATAAATTGGTGTGAAAGCTGAAGGAAAAAAGTCCTTAAAATCAATTAGCTATTTGATTATAGTCAAGCTTGAAAGATTGCAAAGAAAAACAAATTGAATCTTGGAATTTATCCATGACTATGAATGGCATGATTGTTTTAGTAGTTATGGCTATTTTAGGATGGATTTTATTTATTATTTCATTTATTACATTACATTTGTTACATGTATTTCGAGATTACATAATTTCATATTTATCTCTGTTTTTTATCATAAGCATATAAGACTAATAACATTCAATCCCAATCATTAGCCAATAAAGTTGTACTATTAATTATATTTATATTTACATATAAATATCTGAATTAATTATATTTATATTTAAATATTTTCATAAGAGATTTCATAATGATTTTCTTTTTGTTTCACTGTCATTTTTGATTCTACATCTTTACTGATGATTAATTTTCAATATCATGCTTGATCTTCAGTCTTGTTTCTAACATTTGCACTGTATAGAAAGGGAGTATATAAATAACTTTGGAGAGAAAAAAAACGCTTCCATTTGCATCTAGGTTTCTGCACAGTAAAATATTTTACACTAAGAATATCCCTGTTGTAGCATGCATCTAGGCATCAATAGGCCAAGATGAAGCTGATGAAAATGTAAGATATCCCAAATTGAGGGCACCTTAAGAGTTACTGTGTTTGTATTCTAAAAAGTTCACAAAGCTATGTTTTCTGATAACTTTATCTAGAACTGTGAATGAAAATGGAAATAAGATCATTAAAAATTTAAGGGTCTGGGGAGCTCCTGACCTTTAGAGAGGTCAATGGCAGTCATGTGGATCAGCTCACCATTGGACAATGCGCAAGGAGGCCTCTTGAAAAGTTCAGGTACGATTTTTTACTAGTGTAGAATTTCTGAACTGATCTTAAAATGTTAAGAATGACTGTTGCAAACACTTTGAGCATAAATTTGGCATTTGCTCTATGAGTTCCTTGACAGAGTCTTTCCCCTTTTCAACTTTCTAGTTTCAACCCATAAGCAGTGGCTCTATACTTTTTCAAGCTTTTATAAAAATTTTCAAAAATACGGTAAAAAAATAGTACATTAATATACCCACAATTTCCACCATCTAGATTCAACAATATTGCATATCATTCTATAGTTTTTTCCATTGTATGCATATTGCACACACACACGTGTGTGTGTGTGTGTGTGTATTTTGCTGAGCCACTTCAAAGTAAGTTGTGGACACAGTACTTCTTTCCTAAGTACTTCAGTATGTGTCTTTGAAAAATAAGAATGTTCTCTCACCTAAATAAAATAATGTTATCACATGGAGAATATTAGCAATAATTCCCTAATGGCTTCTGTTGCAGAATTGAAATATTTAAATATTCCAAATTATATCTCAAGTGTCTTTTATACAACTTTTCCATCATTTCCCAATCAAGATACTCAAAATAATTTATTGGTTTCTTACTCTAGAATAGTTCCTACTTTTAAAATTGACATTGACTTGTTCAGGGACAATATTAATTGTTTTGTAGAATGTCCCATATTTTGTAACTGTCTCATTAGTTTTGAAGATGTTGTTTGACTTGTTCTTTCTTCTGTATTTTCTCTACACTAAAGGCTAGATTTAAAATTGCATCATAATTTTAATGTAGCAAGACCTCAATACATGCCCCAATTAACTGATCAGTCAAAGTGCTTGAGAAATTAATGAACACAAAACATATAGCATACTTTTAGGCCAAAGTGATGGATGTGTTAATGTGTTTTTTAAATACTCAATTAAGTTTAATAAAAGCAAATCAAATTTAAAATTTCACTTTCTGCTTAGCATTAAAAATTGAGTTTTAAATATAGCATTGCTTCTCATAATAATATTATATATTTAATTTTTTTAAAAATTCTCTAAATATATGATTAGATATACATCAGTTTTCTGATAACTATATCTGATAAATATCTGATAAATGTGATAGCTGTTTGTTTCATCATTTTATTTTTTCTATTCTGCCTTATATTATTTTGTCCTGGCTTATTTTTGGTATTTCACCAATAAGGAGTCCTATAATATAAACTGTAGCAAAATTATCCCTCTATTCACTGCTTGGTAACATTTTTATTTGTAAAGGCATATGAGCTTTTTCAAAATATCACCTATTAAGACTGTGTCCTGATGAACTAATCATTCTGTATGATTTCCAGACATGTCTATCTTTGAGATATGAAAAGCAACGATATACATGGACAGTTACTGTAAAAATTTTGCCAATTATGCAAAAATCAAAATTCGCAAACAATAGGGTAATCACCACGTGATGAGAATATAGACAAAAACTCAAAATGGTAGTGAAAAGGACACATGAATGCATTACCCAGATGGAATATAGGGAAACCCTTTTTCCTAGGAGCAGAGGGTCTGTAGACAAAAACATTATGGATAAAATGAGTTTTATTTTGTTCTCATCTATTTGTTTCTTCCCATTCTAGAAAGCATTTTGTGGAAAACCCATTACTATAAAGCAACCATAGACCTCTTCATTGTTTTTTAACATAGTAATCACTTAGTAAATATGAGGCACCAAAGTAGATTGACAAAGTTCAATTACATAAATAATTTTTCTACATTAAAATAAAGGAAAAAATAAAATGACATATGGGACCAGGAGTCCTATGCCATTCTCCCAACTTCAGAAAAAAATTTATTTTCTCTACCTGATTGCATAACCAAACCTAAAAACTCAGTAAGTCTATGAAATACACACTCACATAACTTATGTTTTGCATTTGTTTATTTTGAAAATGATATTCATTTGTAATTTTCTCATTATTTTAAAATGGGATTTATGACATCTTTCTATAACCAATGGGAATATACAGAAGAAAACAGAAGCTGATGAACCAATCTATGGTCTGCTGCTTTACACTCAACTGCACTCCTTGGCAATTTGGATGAGTTTTCAGTGGACTAACATATTTTTACCATTTCAATTTCCTGCTACAAGAAAGCACATTTGTTCTTCTAAAAGTAACACTCAGTCTCTGCTACTTAACAGTGGCCTTGTTTAGACAAAATATGACTTCAGTATCTCCTAGAAAATAAAGTTAAAAGAAATCAAGATTCAACTACCCAAATATCTGCTCCATTTAACTGTCCAAATATCTAAGATTGTATATATAATATCAGTGTATGGTTTTAAAGAGTAATTCAATAATTTATCTAAGAGCTATTGGTTCTGTGTTATATTGGTCAATTGAGACAGAGATATCAATGTCACGTTTACTGCCTAAAGAGAGAAACCTTCTTGTACTTGAATTCATGAAAACGTGGATATTCTCACAAAAAGGTCAGAAGATGTATTAGTTACGGCAACTCAGACACATCCAACAATCTCTGTAGATTTAATGCAATAGGTGTTCATCTCCCCTTTTACACAACTCCCAGATGTTGGCATATGCCAGATGATATTCCACGTCATTCAAGAATCCAGGCACCTCCCATAATCGGGCTCTGCTATTTTCAGCAGTTAGTTTCTAGGCAGCAATGAAAAGGGAGAGGGTAGGTGAAGGGAAGTTGATCTACTTCTTAATTATGCCAGTCCAGGAAGCACACACACACATCATGTTAGCTCACAATGTTTGGGAAAATAAATTGGTTCAAAGCCATCCTCTAAGTGTACTAAATGTAGCCTCAGCCTGGGTAGCTGTTCTCAGAAATACGTGTATGAAAAAGTAAGGAAACATGAATCTTTGATAGGCAGGTACTAGTCTCTGCTGCAGGTGGAAATTTGAAGAGATTCATAAAGTGTCAATCTACTGAAATAACAGGGTCTCCTCCACTACCACCACCATGAAATAAATACTCACTCCTGAAAATATGTTCGCCTTCATGTCTTATCAATTTCCCATGTACAGTTTTCTACTTACATTCTATTGGTAAAATTTCACAAGAATAACTTTAAATTTATTCAGTAAATATATCATTATTATTAAGTAAGGAAGATTTATTAGCTTGCTTCTAAAATGCCAGGCATTGCACATAAAAATTCATTTATGCTATTTCATTAAATCTTCACAATAACCTTAAAAAGTAGGTGTGACATTTCTCTTTGCAAATAGCACAACTAAGGCTAGAGAATTGAGTAATGTATAGAATTGTTGAATCACTATATTGTACACCTGAAATTAATGTAACAATGTATGTGAATTATACTGGAATAAAAATTAAAAAACTTCATAAAAAAGCACTAAGGCTAAATATTAGGCAAATTGTCCAAGGCTGAAGTAGAGAACGTGAAAATCGGACCGCAGTGAAGAAAGAGGAATGAAGCATCAGGAGCTACTGAGTATGAGCTGTCTTGTGAATTATTGAGATTTACTAAGTTACAGAGACAAAGGACATGACCACTGTAGAGGCAGGGTGAAGGAATAGTTTTTAATATAGGAAAGTTAATCATTATCTAATACAATGATTAGCAGAAGGCAGAAAGGCACATGGAGAGGGAGAATTTTCAGGAACATGACAGAGGGAAGAAGAAACGTTGAGCATGTTTTTATGAGACTGGGAGGGGATTGGAATCAACCCACAAGTGGAGAATCCAACTTGGCCAGGGAGAGAGAAACCACTCTGCTTAAAATGAAGAGGAAGGAGGGAAGTGTGGGTATTAGGGTAAAGGAAGTGATGTGTTTGGGGCAAGGAAGCCTGAAAGTTAAGGGATTTTACACTTGACTGAGTCTTAAAGCTTGCCTTCAGCGTATGCTTTAACATTTGCTGGATTTACTGCCTGTGTTATCTGGTTGGTTGTTGAACATGCCCTGTAAGATCCTGCCATGCCCTACTCACCTGTTTCATTCACATTCTTTGCTCACATATTTGTAACTACCAATGATTGTGAATATTAAACAAGGGGACACAACTTAAAATGGAATGCTTTAATATGTTTCAGGTTTAAACATTAAATTGAGATATAATTCCTCTTAACAATTACCAAAGGAGGAGGTTCCTATCCTAGGAAGACAGCATAATTATTAAATATTTTATTGATTTTTTTCATTCAAAATGGTCCTTTTTAATTGTGTTGAAGTCTTTATATTTTAGTTTCATTGAAATGTTTAGTTTCCTCACTAGTAGAGTCTCTCCTGAAAGAAAACCAAACCATGAATAAATTATTCTGTAGGTCATGAACAATATCTTTGTTAATTAAAAAAAAAGTTATGGGGTGCCTGGGTGCCTCAGTCATTAAGTGTCTGCCTTTGGCTCAGGTCATGATCCTGGGGTCCTAGGATTGAGTCCCTGCTTAGCGGGAAGCCTGCTTCTTCCTCTCCCACTCCCCTTGCTTGTACTCCCTCTCTCGCTGTCTGTCAAATAAATAAATAAAATCTTTAAAAAATAAATAATTATAGGTAACACTTATTTGTAATAGGCATTTTTATTAGTACATTACATATGGCAATTCACTTA
Source organism: Mirounga leonina (assembly GCF_011800145.1). NCBI lineage: Eukaryota > Metazoa > Chordata > Mammalia > Carnivora > Phocidae > Mirounga > Mirounga leonina. Next base: position 17,376,562 of record NW_023270418.1, on the reverse strand, counting down.
ATTTTTATAATTGGCCTATGAAATAAATGCTAATATATTTTTTTTTTCTATTTTGCAGATGAAGAAACTGAGGTAGAGAAAATATAATCAATGGCCTTGAAGTCTGCCTTTCCTCACATTAGATTAACTCCAGACTTGTGTCATGTAATGAATCAATACTTTTTCTTTGAATAAGTTAGCTTGGGTTACATTCTGTAATTTCCATTTTTTTAAGATTTTATTTATTTGAAAGAGAGAGAGCATGAGCAGGGGAAGGGGGGAAAGGGAGGGAGAAGCAGGCTCCCCACTGAGCAGGGAGCCCTTCACAGTGCTCAATCCCAGGACCCCGGTATCATGACCTGAGGTGAAGGCAGACACTTAACCGACTGAGCCACCAAGGTGCCCTGTAATTTCCAATTTTAAAAATGTTGATGGAGTTATCTTTCAGTAATACAGATCACTAGATATTCACTGTCCATTCTCTCACTGTTATACAGGCTTCAAGGGAATATGCAAATAATCCCCTGTGGTATGATCTTTTCCTCCCTCATTTGCTTAAATCCCACATAGCAAGAGGATTCTTCAGCACTCTGGGCTTAGTGTTATTTCCCCTGGACAGCTTTATAGTAGTCAAACTGTTATACCTATATCTTGCTGCTCTGACTTCCATCAATACCAAAAATCGCTGATTAATAACTAATTACACTCCAGCTCCCCAACACCAGTATATAACCTCTTCTCTGAACTCCCATTGCTTTTACAAAAAAATTCAACTTTCTTTATAATACCTACTCATGAGGGGGAGAAAGAAAAATAAAAAATCTGGCCTTGGCAATTAATATATCAGCACTGATGGAACTTACATTCTAGTGAGTTTACATTCTGGTTGGCTTATTTTACTATATGCAAATTTGAACATGAGAGGGCATTTTTAGAGCCCCTGTATTATAGTAGTGTAATATATGATGAGCCAATTATATATGGATCACATAATTTATTTTCAGCATTTTATGACTAAATTTTAAAAATTAAGATTCTTTCAAAGAAATCAAATGTGGCCTATTGGAAAGAGGGGAGAACAGAGAGGACTGGGTAACTGAGGCTAGTTCTGGCTTGACTTAAAACCAATTTGATGGAGAAAGAACTTAAATAGACCTTTCTCCAAAGACATACCAATGGACACCAGGTTTATGAAAAGGTGCTCAACATCACTAAGCATCAGTGAAACACAGATCAAAACCACACTGAAATATCAACTCACACCTATTAGGATTAGGATGACTCTTACTAAAAAAAGGTAAGAAATTTTGGCATGGGTGTGGAAAAAAAGGAATCCTTATATACTGTTGATGGGAGTGTAGAATGGCTGTAAAATGCTGCAGCCAGTATGGAAAACAGCATGGAGTTTCCTCAAAAAATTAAAAGTAGAACTATCATATGATCCAGTAATCCTATTTCTGGATATATATCTGAAAGAATTGAAATCTAGATCTCAAAGAGATATCTGTACCAACATGTTCATTGTAGCAGTTTTCACAAAAGCCAAGGTATGGCAACAACACAAATGTCAATTGACAGATGAATGGATAAAGAAAATGTAATATACATACAATCAGTTATTATTCTGCTTTAAAAAAAGGAAATCCTGCCGTTTGTGACATGGTTGAACCCTGAAGATACTACATTATGCTAAGTTAAATAATCTAGTCACAGAAGGACAAATACTGCATGATTACACTTATATGAGGTCTCTAAAATAGTCAAACTCATAGAAGCAGAGAATCCAACAGAGGTTAGCAGGGGCTGAAGACCACAGGAAATGGGAAACTTGCTCAATGGGTGCAAAGTTTCTGTTGCAAAAGATAAGTAAGTTCTAGAGATCTGCCGTACCACATAGTACCTATAGTTAACAATACAACATGTGCATGTTAATCTGTGTCTAGAGTCTTGTACAGTATTGGTGAAAATGGAAATTAGTTCAGCTACTATGGTTAAGAGTATGGAGGTTCTTCAACAAAATTAAAAATAGAACTACCATTTGATCCAGCAATCCCACTTCTAAGTATATCTCCAGAGGAAATCAAATCACCATATTTAAGAGATATCTGCACCCCCATGCTCATTGCAGCATTATTTACAATAGCCAAGGCATGGAAACAACCTAAGTGTCCATTAAAGGATGAGTGTATAGCAAAAATATTATATATATAATATATGTAAATATTATATATCATAGATATGAGTATTATTCAGTCATAAAAAGAAGAAAATTCTGCCTTTTGCAACATCACAGATGGACATTGAGGATATTATGGAAAGTAAAATAAGTCAGACATGGAAAGACAAATACACTTTTGTCACTCATATGTGGAATCTAAAAAAACTGAGCTCATAGAAATAGAGTAGAATGGTGGTTGCCAGGGGCTAGGGGCTGGGAGAAATTGGGAGATGATGGTCAAAGGATACCAACTTTCAGCTATAAGATTAATAAATTCTGGGGATGTAATATATAGTAAGATGACTATAATTAACAATACTGTATTATATACTTGAAAGTAGTTAAGAGAGTTCATCTTAAGTGTTATCATTAGAAATAGGAAGGATAATTATGTGGGGGAATGGAGGTATTAACTAATCTTACCGTGGTCATCATTTTGAATGTATTCATGTATCTCGTCATCATGTTGTACAACTATACTTACATATTATGTTAATAATATCTCCATCAAGCTGGAAAAAATATTTAAAGGATATATCTCATGTTAAGCGTTCTTGCCACCAAACACACACACACACACACACGTACACACACATACATACACACACATGAAAGAACACAAGGAAATTTTTGAAGGTTTAGTACATTAATTGTGGTGATTGTATAATTGGTGTTTACGTGTGTCTAAACTCATCAAGATGTATACAGTTCACCCTTTAACAATGCAGGAGTTAGGGGTGCAGGCTCTCCATGCAGTCAAAAATCTACGTATAACTTTTGACTCCCCCAAAACTTAACTAATAATACCTATTGACCTGAAGCCTTACTGATAGCATAAATAGTTGATTAATACATATTTTGCATGTCATATGTAGTATATACTGTGTTCTTACAATAAAGAAAGCTACAGAAAATAACATGTTATAAGAAAATAATAAGGAAAATATATTTACAGTACTGTACTGTATTTGTTTTAAAAAGCCATATATATTGGACCCATGCATTTGAAACTTGTGTTGTTCAAGGGTCAATTGTATATTAAATGTGTGCATTTTCTCTTTCAATAATATATCAATAGGGCTTTAAATACTGAGTTGAGTCTCTTTAGAGTTAAGGTGATCATGTAATGTCCAGTTTTGTTCTACATGGTTTCTCTCAGTTTTGTTTTGTTTTGTTTTTAATTTTCACAGTATTTGCTAGAATATGTATGATTCCTTTTGGCAATTTGGCTCTTCCTTCAAAACACTGGGCAATTCCAGCATTATAAGAACTTAGCGTTAGCAGCAAGAACAACTGGGAACCAAAACTTTTGGACTCTAATCACTCATACTGTAACCCTAAGAGAGGCATCCTACAATTCTGTTTGTCATCATGTGCCAGGCCTCCAAAACAGCCAAGTCTTGTCATTCAGATGCTCTCAGCTGCGATGAATTGTGACAGTTTATGCAATCTATTATATGTTAGTGAGCATCTGTTTTCACCATGTTCTACATAATTAGGCTTTCTGCCACTTTTAGGTTTTAGGTTTATTAACAACTTTCAAATCTAGTAAAGTGATATGCTCTACATTGAATGATTTTCTTCACCACATAACAGAAATGGAATCAAAGTTCAAGGCAGCAATAATATCCCAGGGTCTATTATCCCTATGCTAAGAAAGTCAAGTGTTTATAGACTTTCATTTTGGGGATGTATAAATTGAGATTTCACATTTTTCAGAATTCTCAGAATCAGAGTTTTCATGTAGAATCTATGTTTTCTATTAAAAATCAAGATTAAATTTTAACTTTTATCAAAAATACTGGATTTCAGGGGCACCTGGGTGGCTCAGTTGGTTAAGCAACTGCCTTCGGCTTAGGTCATGATCCCAGGGTTCTGGGATTGAGCCCCGCATATGGCTTCTTGCTCAGTGGGGAGCCTTCTCCCTCTCCCTCTACCTGCTACTCCACCTGCTTGTGCTCTCTCTCTCTGTCAAATAAATAAATAAAATTCTTTTAAAAATACTGGATTTCATTTATTAAAGGAGTGTTTGATGTTATTCTGCCACATGCAAGCTATCCTTAGCTTCCAGATAAAGTAGTGCATGAGACAAGCAAGATTTGTAGTGAAAGATATGTCCACAATAAACAGGGAGGATACGAATTTCACATAGTGACATGTGAAATGAAACAAAATTGATTCTGTGTGTTTTGGGAGGTTACTTTAGAAAAGTAACCAGAAAAGAATTCTCTGAAGTATTAACATTTGGGGGAAAAAAACAGCCAGGAAGGGTGCCTGGGTGGCTCAGTTGGTTGGGCGACTGTCTTCGGCTCAGGTCATGATCCTGGAGTGTCTGGATCGAGTCCCGCATTGGGTTCCCTGCTCGGCGGGGAGTCTGCTTCTCCCTCTGACCCTCCCCCCTTTCATGTGCTCTCTCTCTCGTTCTCTCTCTCTCAAATAAATAAATGAAATCTTAAAAAAAAAAAAAAAAACAGCCAGGGAATAGCTGGGAGAAAAGCATTCTTTTTAGGTGGGAATAGAAAGGGCAAAAATGAGAATAAGATGTATGTACATGTTCAAGAAACAGAAAGAACACCAGTGCGACTGGTCTGATTGTTGTTGAGAGGCTGACAGAATGTGGTCAAGTGCGGGGGCAAGACTTATTCCCTATTAAGTCTTTTGTTGGCTTTGATAAGAAGTTTTTAATTATATCTTAAGTTCATTAAGAAGCTATTAGAGAACTGTAATCTGAAGCATCTGGTGACTTATTTATTTATAAAGTTAACTATTACATGAAGGCAAGGGAAAGCTAAGGAAGAGCAGTCAAGAGTCTGTTGTAGGATAGGAGATGATAGCAACCCACAATGACTGTGGAAAGGAACTATGAAATACAGAATGTATCAGGAAGTAGAACCAACAACTTACTAATGGATTGAATTTGGTAGGGGAGGGGAAATGAAAAATTAAAGGGGATCCTTGGATTTTTGGTTTGAACAAGTGGGTGGGCATAGGTCATCTTTGCTGTGATGGAGAAGTCAAGGGAAAAAAAGGTTTAAAAGTGAATACAAAAAAAAAAAGTGAATACATAAATGAATGGGTTAGCCTGGTGATGGTAAGGAGGGCACGTAATGCATGGAGCACTGGTTGTTATATGAAAACAATGAATCATGGAACACTACATCAAAAACTAATGATGTAATGTATGGTGACTAACAACATAATAAAATTAAATTAAATTAAAAATAAATAAATAAATAAATAAATGGAGCCACTCTTGTTTTATATATCTTAGCAAAATCAATTCAATATGTAGTCCTCCCAACTTCCATTTGAGGGTAACTAAATTTAAACCGTACCGACTGCCATAGGTTTATGAACTTAATTATGTTTTTGGTCTAGAATAATAAGAAAATTAGTTAATACATTTGGCACAGTTTCATAGTAAAGATAACCTCTCTCAGGTGACACATCACCCTGTTAGGAGCTATTGATTTTCTCTGTTCTATGTTAACAGAGACATAGGAGCTGGCATTATTTCTAAAATTAAATATTGAAAACTTCGCATTTCAAAGAGGATAATTTCCTACTTAAGGATAATAATAAAATGTTCCCAACTATTTCAATGCACTTTAACTGAAGAGAAGTAATTATCATTGATAGATCAAAATAAATCTGTTTCTTTTATCTTATAAATTTATAGATACCTTTGCAAAATCTTCAACCTCATAGAAATCTCACCTTCACCTTGTTTTAAAATTATAGAACTAAACATCCGCATAACAAGAGTATAAGGTAAGCAGCATAATAATAATAGTAATATAAGCTTCAGGGACTAGGGATTGCCACATTCTTTCTTGAGAAAACAGAAGCCCTTATGACTGAAAAAACAGTTGGCACATAAGATGTTTATGAGAAGCAGAATAGAGTTTGGCCAATCTTCAAATAATCAGAGCTAACTTCAAGTAGGAGGCATAATTTGGGGAATTGTTTGCATCTTAGAAGAAAGCTAACTTGTTGAGTTCTAGGAGAAAAGATAGAAGAATATGTGATTAATATATCACTAATATAGGTATTTGGTTAAAAGAGAAGGATGGGTTTGGATATGAGGGTAAGGAAGAATCTAGGCAACAGAAATTATATTTCGTGTGTGTGAATTACCAAGGTTTCTAAATTTGGGAGCAGGATGGCTACTAAAGATAGAAATTCAGCACAGGGAGAAGACCAAATCAAAAAAACTTAGTTTTATGCACTGAGCAACAAGTCTAAGAAACTATTACTATTGAAGCAACAGTCAGAGTTATCAAATAAATTAGGTATTGGAAGGGCATTTCTACCAAGTCACTTGCATTGGTATAGAGAATGCTGATTAAAAGGAAAAAAAAAAAAAAGAGAAGTTATTTTCATAAAGTTGAATCATAATACAGTATGTACCAGAGTAGGAACAACCTGGAATACTCCAGGCAGAGGGATCTGAAATGACAGAATCAGAGGAGCATGAAACTGAATGTGATTGCAGGAAACTATAAGCTTTATAAGAATCTACTTGAATATTTAAATCAAGACATGAATTGGCAAGAGAAAAGTTTAGAGAAGTAGGAAGGGAACAGTTCATAGAAGTGTCTTAAAACCATAACAATAATAGATAGCATTTATTTTATGTAAATTATTTTCTAAAAAGTTTAGCAAGTTTAAATCTATTAGCTTGTTAATCTTAACACCCTAGTGTCTATAGCTGTTGGATACACTCTGTGTGTGTGTGTGTGTGTGTATGGTAAAATTATTTGTTAGTTATGCTGTTGAAATCTTCTGTATCTTGGGTAGGTTTCTTATTCTTAGTCAGTTATAGATTTACAGTTATATTCATTGCTTGTACTATCAATTATAGAGATAAATATGAAAAATCACTCATTATGAATATATTTTGTCAATTTAAAAATATATTCATTCTCTTTAAAAATAATCAGATAATATATCATCAGATGAATACACATTTTAAAATTATAATATATTCTTAGTAAATGTGAACTTATCATTATACAGTGACCCTTTTTATTTATAATAATTCTATGAATATTATTTTAACTTTAATAAAACAATTCCAAAATTATTTTGTTTATCATTTCCTGGGTTAAGTTGTAACTTTATTTAACTTAAAATGTGTGTGCATGTTTTATCTTTGTCTCTTGAAAATAGCATATAGTTAAAATTTGCTTTGTGAAAACCTTTGTACATTTTTTTAAAAGATTTATTTATTTATTTGACAGAGAGAGAGAGAGCACAAGCAAGAGGAGTGGGAGAGGGAGAAGCAGCTCACCACTGAGCAGGGAAACTGATCCCAGAACCCTGAGATCATGACCTGAGCCAAACGCAGACTTTTAACAAACTGAGCTACCTAGGCACCCTAATCTTTCTTTGTACTTTAATCAGAGAATTTAATCTGTTTACAGTTAATACAATTATTCATATACTTTTGATAACTATCATCATATATTGTGCTTTTTTATATGTCTTGCATGTTCTATATTTCTTTTTCTCTCCATTTTGCCTTCTTTTGGGTTGATTAAATATTTTTAAAATTCATTTTCTTCCTACCTACAGGATAAAATATATTTATTCCATTTCTATTGGTTATCTGAGAAATTACAATGTACATGCTCCCTTATCAAAACGTAAATGTAATCAATCATTTTATCCTCTCTCTATACTGAAGAAGTACTACAGATTCCACCATGAACTCCCCTCCTTATACATAACTGTAGTTGTGTGTTTTAATTATTATTTTACTTTTTACCATATGGGAAATTATTATTGTGATTTTATACAATTAATATTCATTTAAATTTTCCTTCATGGTTACTACATTTTTTTGCCGGGCTTTATGGAAATTAGTTTAAAGTTCTATCACAGACCTGTACCTCTGAAACAAATAATACATTATATGTTAAAAAAAGAAGAAGATAGTAGGAAGGATAAAATGAAGGAGACGGAAATCAGAGGGGGAAACGAACCATGACAGACTATGGACTCTGAGAAACAAACTGAGGGTTCTAGAGGGGAGGGGGGTGGGGGAATGGGTTAGCCTGGTGATGGGTATTAAGGAGGGCACGTACTGCATGGAGGACTGCGTGTTATGCACAAACAATGATTCATGGAACACTACATCAAAAACTAATGATGTAATGTATGGTGATTAACATAACATAATAAAATTTTAAAAAAATAATGAAAATACAAATTGTGCAAACATAAAAAAATAAAAATAAACAAAAAATAAACTATCTATTATACCATTTACTTTTATTTTTAAAAGATTTTTATTTATTTATTTGACAGAGAGAGAGAGAGAGAGAGAGAGAGAGGGAACACAAGCAGGGGGAGTGGGAGAGGGAGAAGCAGGCTTCCCACTGAGCAGGTAGACCAATGTGGGACTCGATCCCAGGACCCTGGGATCATGACCTTAGCTGAAGGCAGATGCTTAACAACTGAGCCACCCAGGCACCCCATATACCATCTACTTTAATTCTGGTATTAGACTTAACTTTCAGACTCAGAGGAAAAAAACTTGCTCACTGAAATGTGTGCTTTTCCACACTACCGTCTGTATCTGAGTTGTTACAGAATGGTGTTCATTTAATGTCCAGTGTGCTAGTCATTGTGGAAAAGCACAACGAAATTAGAGTCTCGACATGTGAGGAGTTAATTAATTAGTTCATGATTTGAAAAGTCAACTGTATTAATAATTTTGGCTTCCATTGCATTGCAGAATCTCAAAAGTCACAAATGTCACTAAGAATAAAGAAAACAAAAATTAAAGACAATTTGCTGAGGATGGTTAAAAGCTAATTTTTCATTATATTTTGAAAGAAAATTATGCCACGTATGTGGCAGTTAAAGGAAATATTACAGCGAGCTCTGGAATCTTTAAAAATAAAAAAAAAAGAAGAAAAGAAGTGCAGATCATGTGGGTGCTGAGTCCCTTTCAAAAGCTAATAGGTCATGCTATTTCTATTTCCCTTTGCCAAACATTACCTTAATGAAAATGATAATTGTAATTCATTACATTTGTAGAGCTCTTTTGTATACCTCATCTCCTTCCAACCACAAAACAGCCTTTTGAGGAATATATCAGAGCCCCAATTATAGATGAGAAAACAGTCATTCTGAAACAAATCTAGAGCCAAAATGGTACTTAAATTCAGGTTTTCTCTCTCCTTCATCAGTGCTTTTTCTACTACATCAAGCCACCTGAAAATTGGGTCTTTAAGATATTCAGAGAGGAAGAAAATCCTATGTGGTAAGGCTTATTATTTTGGAATGATCTAGAAGAATGTCAGTAATTAAAAATAAAAATCTCTTGTTCTGTATAACTTATATATGCTTAACCAAATAGTGAGAGTTTTAAGACCCCACTGAGGTATTCTGTGAAATGAAAAAGATATGTTTAAAGCACTAAAAATTACTGAACTTCCATCTTTATAAGTAAATCTAGCCTGAATTCTTAGTATAATAAAATTCAGGAAAAGAATAAACTTCTTAGTGATTCCTAGCTATCGGGCTATTGTCAGAATTAGATTTGTTGTCAGCTGAACACTTTATTTAGAATTATGTATATACAAACAAATGAATTTTATGTAGAATTGTGTGTGTATGTGTGCATGCGTGTATGAATTGAGTGCTAACATAGATCTGTTTGGTGCTGTTGTGTGGCGAATTTGGTTTTTAATAGGATATTTTGGCTCTTTAAAAAAAGAGTGATCAATAGACTCCTACGATACATTATTTCAACTTCTTAGATCATTGCATTTTGGGCAGGTAAGGAAAGTGAACTGGAAAGAAAAGCAAGAATTGTAAATTATACCAATCCAAACATAATGCTTTAGATTCTTATGTAACACCTTCATACATGCCATCTCATTCAACTTTCCCTATCCCCAACAAATCTAAAAGATTAGTAGAATAGATTCACTAACCACCACATTTTACAGACAAGAACTCAAAGTACAGAGTTTAGATATATTTTTAAAAAATTCCCAGAGATGTTAAAGGTCAAAATATGTGTTTGTGTATCTCAATTTATATAAAAACGAAAGGATATCAGGTCAAATATATTCAAAAGCAAAGTCACAGGGAAACTGATGGCTTGCCACTGATAGTTTCAATGGAAAAAAATTCACATAATGTTCTAGGTAATCATTTAGTAATACAGGTTTGCTTTTTTAAAAGATTTTATTTATTTATTTGTCAAAATGAATGAGAGACAGAGAGAGAGAGAGAGCACAAGCAGGGGTAGTGGCAGGCAAAGGGAGAAGCAGGCTCCCGCCGAGCAAGGAGCTGGATACGGGACTCAATCCCAGGACCCTGGGATCATGACCTGAGCCAAAGGCAGACGCTTAACCACTAAGCCACCCAGGCATCACATAGGTTTGCTTTTTGTAACTTTTTTTTGTTTGTTTGCTTTTTTGTTTTTTTGTATTCTAGGATGGTAAAGAATTTCAAGTTAGGTCTGCAAAGGTGATTTGCAAATATTTGTTTTTCTTTTATCAGGCAAGTTGGGTTATGGTTATATCTGCCTTAACATTTTCTCATAATAAAATTTTTATAATTGTGACTCATATCTCATCCATTTTTCGGTATCTAACAAAACTTAAATCTGAACCGAATCAAACAGAAGTGAGTATAACCCTTGATTCAAATTGTTACAAATTGTGAATTATCTTTGGTGATTTACTTGACCTTTATTTCTCTCAAACTGGTACAAGAGTAGTGCCTGATACATGGATTTTTGAAGATTAAATGAGGTGATATATGTGATCACACTTGATACTTTATTTTTTTTTGCACTTGATACTTTCAAGTATCAACTCTCAACTTTATTATTGTTATAATTAAATTATTATCATCAATTCTTCAGTAGAAGTTAAATAGTTTCTGTGCAGTTCTTTAGTTTTTAGGGGATGATGTCAGTCACAATATGAAACTGAGCTTTTTCTTTGAGTTATGACTCTGTCTTTAGATTGCAACATTAAGCAGTTGAACTTCTAATAATCTTCAAGAAAACATTTAAGCAACAATTTCCAAAGCTCAATTTAGCAAACTATATTATGGGTGATTGCTTGAAGGAAGCAGACTCTTAACCTATTTATTCTTTTGGATCAGATTTCATTACATTTCCAAAATACTGAATCCAGAAAAAAAAAATATGACTAGTCTAGATAATCAAGGCATGCAGTCCAATAAAACTTTCTGTAATGAAAGAAGTGTTTTATGCTTGTGTTCAACACAATCACCATTAGCACTTGAAAAGTGGCTCTTCAGACTGAGAAACAGAATTTTCAGTGAATTTTAATTTAAATAGCCACATGTGACTAGTGGCTACCATACTGAAGGGCACACGATGAGAATCTATCCCTAAATCAAGTTGAGTCAAAAATGAACTAATGCTTAGCACCATCACCTCTTGTCACCTAAAGAATGAACTTGAACAAGTTGTGACTTTACATGATTCCAAAAACCTAGTGTCTTTTAACTTACAAACACTCTGATTTAAATTTTATGATTTCTTCTTGCCAAAGCCTGATACCAGCCTCAAAAATAAGACTCTCTTAATGATAGACATAAAAAGTCAGTAATAATACAATTTTCATAGTAGTTGATCCCAAACAGTATTGATATCTTCAGATACAGTTCAGAATGTAAATGCTTAACATTAACATATAACTTATGAGCAGCATGAAACTGAAGAATTTTAAGCAGAGAAGAAACTTAGATAATGCAATCAAACCAATGTAACCTCATAAAGCTTTCCATCTCCCACCAAGCCTCACCAAATTTAGCATGCTTTAAAAAAGCAACATCTTAGCTGTAGAAAATGTTTCAATTTAAGATGACAGAATAATCTTGAATCTCTTTACTATAGAAATTGAATTTTAAGAGTAATGTGGAGATAAAATAGTAAAATTATAAAAGTTACAATTGATTTATTAAAGTAAAACCTAATTAGAGCAAAATGGGAGAAAATATAAAAGATGACATGCATACTTTCAGAAACGGCATATAGGAAAATAAAAATATTATGACTATTATCGAATAGGAACCAGCCTTTAAGACTTTAAGAAAATCATAAGAGAAGGAAAAATAAGGGGCGCCTGGGTGGCTCAGTCGTTAAGCGTCTGCCTTCGGCTCAGGTCATGATCTCAGGGTCCTGGGATCAAGCCCCGCATCGGGCTCCCTGCTCGGCGGGAAGCCTGCTTCTCCCTCTCCTACTCCCCCTGCTTGTGTTCCCTCTCTCGCTATGTCTCTCTCTGTCAAATAAATAAATAAAATCTTTAAAAAATAATAGTAAATACAGAGAAGGAAAAATAAGTTGTGTTGGAGCTGGTTCATTGGGGTATAGTAGAAAGAGCAAATAACATACAGTCAGAAAAAGTAATTGAAGGTTAAGTTAACTTCCATTATGTGCTAGTTGCATAACCATGCACAGCCTTGAATCTGAGTTTATAGGGCCTTAAGAAAATATAACCACTGCTTTCTAACCATAGACTTCTCTATGGAAATACCCTGGGAAGTTAGGGAAGAAGTAAAAAATACTATATCATTTGCTATATATCTATTAGACATGGTGCTGCATTTTATATGCTCTTGTTTACCCTCACAGGCAACCCAAAGAGGTAGCTCTCATTATCAATGTCTCTTTTTAATAACAGCTTTCTTGAGATATAATTCATTTACCATATTTCTAACTATTTAAAGTGTGTAACTCAATGGTTTTAGTATAGTCACAGAGTTGAACCACCATCACCATAATCGATTTAAGAACATTTTTTTTTATTACTCCTCACCCCCAAAACCCATACCCATTAGCAGTCGCTCTGTTTTTTACTCTACTCCCACCTCCAGCCTTAGACAACCATTAATCTATTCTTGTCCCTATAGATCAGCTTATTTTGGACATATCATTTAAATAGAATCATACCATATGCCATCTTTTATGGCTGGCTTATTTCACTTAGCAAGTTTTCAAGGTTCATCCATGTGGTAGCATGTACCAATACTTCAATTATTTTTATTGCTTAATAATGTCCCATTGTATGGATATTCTACATTTTATCTATCCATTCATCCATTGATGGAAATTTATGGGTTTTTTCCACTTTTGGGCTATTATGAATAATGCTTCTATGAACATGTGCTGTGTTTCCCTTTTAAATTCTCATTTTCTTTGGGCAAAGAGAATAATGCTTAAGTAAACATAAATACTAAAGAGGGGAAAAGAAGACCATGCCTTTCCATTCTGAACAACTCCTATCAAAATGTTTTCCGATCTTTGGGAATTTCAACAGTCATCTTTCTGAAAATCAACTTGTCGAGTTGAAAGCTTTTAGGAATAAGAACCAATGTCCTCCCAGCGAATGTGGTAATAGCCTGAGTGGGAGGGAGAGAGCAGAGTGCAAAGCAGGGTAGATAATAGAGACAGGTCCTTGGAGCTACACTCATGAAGGAAGGTGTGAGGTCTCTGTGAGAAACAAGCATTGTCTATTCCAATGCTGGGTTGCTAATTCTCTGCTACAGAACACAGAGCATTGTGTTTCTCATTCCACTCACTGGCAGCAAATTTTGCTCCTTGTCATTTTGGATTGTTATAAAAATGTGATCTTTCCCATGATAAATCTAAGCATGTCAATCATATTTTATTAAACTTAGCAGCAGCAATATCTCCTAGCATTCTATCAGTCCATCTCTATTTAGGATTATTATGTTTTTTAACCATGGGTTTTGAGTGATCAGAAAGCATTAGAGCTCTATATTTGTGTGACACTTCTGGAACCTCATATTTCCAAAATGTAATACGCTGTATCATGTGAAGCAAAGTTAAATAGGGAATGGATTTATTCATGAGGGAAAAGAGGTTGGAGTAACTTGCATAGTTCATGCAATCTAGAGTTAAATAAGGCTAGAAAGGATGCAAATCCACAGTAAAACGCTTATTGATGTTTTTGTGATCAGGTTATGAAGAATATTAGTTTTGCTTTTCAGCATGAAAGATTCACGTGAATTATGGTAAACTCCTCTTGAGATTTTAACTCTTACCTTCCAGACTTTGTATACAGTTCATGTACAATATTTTCTATTGTACACTAACCCCTCTTTCCTTAGTTTTGTTCAGTTATATCTAATAATAATAGTATAATAAATAGTAATCCTAATAAATATTGCACAATTAAGATGTGCCAGGCACTCTACTAATCTCTTTCAATGCAGTGTTACTTAGTATCACAAAGTTCAGTGACTTAATGCTGTTATCCATTTTATAAATGGGATAATTCAAGATTAAATCAGTTAGCAACTTACCCAAGCTAGTAAAGAAAACCATTACAAGATTAGCTCTATTCTAACCAGTTCCTGAGGAAATTCTGTCTGTGGATATGAAGAGTCTTTTAGGAGTTTCCACCTGACAGTAGAAGGGATCTAATGGCACTGCTATTATCAAGAACCAGTATATGTCACATTCTATTATAATTACCTAATTATTTGACTATCTTCCTCCAATAGATACCACACTTAGGGTGGACACATTGTTCAACACTGCATCCTAGAATTGAGCACAGTAATGATGCTCATTAAATATTCACTGACAAAACAAGTTAAAGAGAAGCACTGATGAAGAACATGAGCCAACTCATGTCAATTCAATCACAACCTGTTCTTCCCAAATCATGTTGCTCTTGTCCCTCTAACCAGACCTCTGTATCTCATAAGATCTTGTTTTCCTTTTAGTGCCCAGTTTTCCAACAGGACTGCATTTCTTCCATAAACCCAGGAAACCATAGTAGAACACTGAAATTCTGTGGAACACATTTCAGATCATGTACCCTTTAACCTCAACAATTGGTTGAGATCCTGCTCTAAAGAAAAATTACTTGGAATCAAAAACAGAGACCTTCAAACTTGGGATATAAATGATATTTTGAATCCCTTAACATCATTTATCTTCTATCAAATTGGTAGAAGGCCAAGTTCACTTGATTCATCTAGTAATCTGTGTTTTATTTCTGGTTGCCATACTTTGGTGATTAATTCTATTTCCAGTTCAATTCCTCAGTTCTGATCTTATTCAGTCTCATTTCTACTTTCACTAAAGTTCAAAAATGTGGTCTCAGTACTCATACAGATAAGAGTAATATAAATTTTCAAGTACATTTAATCTCTGTGCTGAAAATAGATCAGTATAAGTTGAAAGGATCTGTCCAAACTTTATTAAGCTTTAGAAACAAAGTGAATTTTAGACTTTTCTTTTATAACACTTCTGTTGAATTTAAAAGTGGTAAGTTCAAAACAGTAAATTTAAAAAGCCTAATGAGTAAATAAGTTCTATTACTAAAATTTAAAAAGTCAACAAAATAATTTGTAAGTCACTTCCCTATTTTTTTCTACTTAATCCTTGGATTTAACTTAATTTTAAATTCCTGAATGAATTTCATAGTATACTTGCAGCACAGGTCCAGTTTGCTGATACAATGAATGAAATGGTGGATCTATTCGCAGTTAAGAATGGTTCTGTGTATGTTATTTAGATTTATTCAGGATACTTAGTAGTAACTGAGCAGAGAGAAAAAGAGAAAATTTCAAAAACTAATGTTTTCCTAAGTGGATTTGCGTACATGCATATATGTGTGTTCGTGTGAGAGAGGGAGACAGACAGAGACAGAGATGGATAGAGACAGACAGATGGACAGACAGAGATGTTTGTATATGAAGAGTAATTCTTGCTGTGAATTAACTGTGGAAATTGAAGGGTAATGTAACATTTTAGAAACATTTTGCTGCCTGTTATTTTAAACTAGTATTTTTGGGAAAATTTGCAACTCCTTTCAGATAAATGAATAGAGATTAAAGTGACTTAGAATCTTCATATTATAATTTATTATTCATTTTAGAATTTATTTTTTCAGGCAGTGACTTTATGTTTTATTATATGAATTATCATAGGAACTAATTTAACTACCATGATAGAGAAACCAGTTCAAAAATTAATGATTTAAGTGTCAGTAAAATATTTAGTTTCATTTCAGAGGTCTTATACCTTTTACTACTCAGCTCAGATCTAAGCTATTATGACACAGAAAATAGATGATAGAACTTACCCTCTTAATCATATATAGGCTAGAATGTGGACTCCATAAGATTAATTAAATATTAATAAGTCTTATGTTGCAGCATCAACATATAAATTCTAAGTACAGTATTATAATAATTGCTATTATTGTTAATTCACACAACTCCTATTTATTAAAAAAAAGATGTGAAATTATTTATGTAAAACAGAAAAAAACCCTCTTTAAAAAAAAAAAAGATTAAAAAGAGAACCAAGTAAGAAATGAACAGCTTATGGGAGAAGAGAATGATTATATTCTGAAATCTATGCTAAAACACATTACTATAACTTAATGAGCTTTCCAATAATCATGTAAAAATATAAAAGAGGAATTATTCAGTTTTTATTTTTTCATTTAATGTAGCATGTTCATTAATTAGGAAGCCACTGTACCATTTTGGATCTTTAAAAAAATTTGTTTATGGTCCAACATTTCAGTTGCTATTGCCATAAAACAAACACCTCTAATCCTAGTGGCTTATTGTTTTAAACAATATGTGTTTATTTAGCTCATGTATCTGGGGCTTTCCTAGAAATAGTTAGATGTAAGCTGGGCTCAGCTGAACAGTGTTGCTGATCTTAGTTGGGTTTGGCTGCCTAACCTAGGGTACATTATCATGTGATGGAAGAGATATAAGAGATGCCTGCATGATTGTCCAGGTGCTTTTCAAGACCGTATTTATACTATGTTTCCTAAAAGCCCATTGACCAAAGCAAATTAGATGGTCGAGCCCTTAGTTGAGGAATGGCAACCTTCCCCCACCTCCTCCCCAAAGTAGGAGAACGCTATACAAAGACACATGGGGAAGGGTACAGATGTCTAATCCTGTTACTGTCAGGGAATGGAGAATTGTAACAGTAATTCTGTCTACCACAGTCTTATCCAGCCATTCACTCAACAGATAATTTTTGAGCAACTTACATGTGACAGGATCTATGTAGAAGCAGGGGATACAGCGGGAAACAAAAATGCAAAATACCTGGCCTCCCAGGAGTAATATTTTAGGGGAGAAAAGCAGAAACTAAAATCTATAAATAAGATACATAATGCACTCATTAGATCATGACAAATACTGTAGCAAACAAGATAAAGCAGGGAAGGGGAATGGGGAGCCTTAGGAGATAGTATTTTATTTTATTTATTATTATTTTTTAAAGATTTCATTTATTTGCAAGAGAGAGAATGAGAGACAGAGAGCATGAGAGGGAGGAGGGTCAGAGGGAGAAGCAGACTCCCTGCCGAGCAGGGAGCCCGATGCGGGACTCGATCCCGGGACTCCAGAATCATGACCTGAGCCGAAGGCAGTCGCTTAACCAACTGAGCCACCCAGGCGCCCAGGAGATAGTATTTTAAATAGGATGATAAGAGAGAGACACAGTGAGGAGGGGACATTTAACTAAAAACCTAAAGGAGGTGAGGGTGCTATCTATACAGATAAATTAGGATTTCAGCTAATCAAGAAAGCAGGAAACGCAAAAACCTAAAACTGAAGCCAGTTAAGTTATGCAAAGAAGGCAATGAGATCGGAGTGATAGGGAAAAAGGCATACTTGGCTTTATAAGCCACTATAAAGAAGGTGACTTTTACACTGAGTGAAAGCAAAGGCAATTACAGATTTTTGTGACATGACCAGATTCAAGTTTTAACAGGCTCATTCTGCCTGTTTTATTGAGAATAGAGTGTAGGCAGGAGGGAGGGGGCAGAGAGACTACTGCAATAATTTAGACAACGTAAGATGGTGACTTGGAGCCTTGGACCAGGGCCATAGTGGAGGAGATGGCAAGAGATTTTTCAAATCTAGACTTACTTTAAGGGAGAATTGTTAGTATTGACTGAAAGATTGGATGACAGAGGAGAGGGGAAGAACTGCCTTCCAAATTTCTGATTTGAGCAACTATGACATAGATGCGACCATTACAGAGATGGAAAGGAAATGGAAACAGCCTTTGGTGATAACCAGGAGCTTGCTTGTGGATGTATATCAAAGCGGAGACATCAAGTAGACAGTCATACATACAAGCCTAAACTTTTGGGGGGAGGTGTGAACTAAAGATATACATAGATGAGTCATCAGCATGAAAGATGTTTAAAACTATAGTCATGTACAGCATGGTTCTCAAACACAAGTATACCAATATAGTATATTAGTTCATCAAATTTAAATAAATACATATTATTTGCCAACTGTTTTTAAGATTCTGCTAGGCTCAGAGTGCCTATACTACCCAGCATACTGTCTTAGGCTTCTTAGACATTGTATAAAGTACTCATAATTTTTTTTAAGCCTCAACAAATAGTTTGGGGTTAAGTGAGGATTTCTGGTAAAACAGTGGAAATAAAGATCAAGTAAGATAAAGCTACAGAAGGCAAATAACTGCAGCTGAGAAAAGATAATGATGAGCTGAGGAATGAATCTTACTGAGCATGGAGATGCCCATGACTTGAGTCTAGAGTCTGCATACAACAGGATCTAAACCCAAGCCAGGCAGGACTGAGGGTGTGCAAATCTGAAAACAAGGGCAAGTAAGCCACAGTGGGAACAGGGATTGATTTGGCAAAGGATTCCAGAAGACACCATTAGAGTCACTTGAGAGACATCTTAAAATCAGTCTCACAGAAACCACTCTATTCTAGTGTCTCATTTAAAGTTCAGTCTCTGAAACACTAGAGATTTCCTCTGATTGGCCTTTCTCTAATTCCAGAGAGCTATGATCTTTCACTTCTATTTAAAAAGCTATAATGCTTTCTCGCTGCCACTTCAACACACAAGTCAGAGTAGCGGGGCCATTAACTTGGTGTGTGTTTTACAGATAAATAAGGATTTTGAACTAATCTGTATACAGGGATATTTGGTCAGGCCTGGAGATTTAATTGAACTTGGTATTCATTTACAATTAGTTTGTTTTGTTTACTTTCTTATACCATTAGCAAATTTATTAAAAAGGAGATACAAATAAACTTTGTGCCAATTACATAAGAAAATAATTGGATTTTATTAATCCAGGAACTCAGGCAATCAGTTAAGGCAAGGGTACTCTGGTCTCAGTCACCTCATTATTCTTCATGCTAATTAATCGCAAATACTAATGGATCGCTTAGAAATGGGATGCTTTATTCCTTTAGACACATATAAAAGCTCTTAAAGTAGCAATGTTTGTGTCTTTGAAAAAAATTCTGTTTTACTGAATGGAGTGTTTGCTTTAAAGTAGAAAATTCCATTCTGAGCTATGATAGTGGGTTCTTTATAAATTCTTGTTAAATTAATAATCTGAATAACCCTTTCAAGTTTAAAACCTAGTAACAATGCTAACTGGATTAGGAACTAAAAAGAGTACAATATATCAAATACAGCCTCAAGCCCCATCTGTTAAACTAATTGCTTCTATGGTAGTAAGTAGGATTTTTAGCTTCCCTGAGCCTCAGTTTCCTCACTGTAAAATGGGTTAGTAATATTAGCATTGACCATGAAGAATGGGAAAATGCAGTAATGGATATAAAATTCATGGTGCATTTTGGATCCTCAATAAATGTTACTTTTTTCTCTTCTTCCCGTCCCTTTCTCTCACAAATTTAGGATGTGTCCCTCCGAGTCATAGTTGGTAAGTAGATTCTTTCTGGATTTTATCTCTTTAAAATAATAATGTTGCTCCAAGCTGGTCCATGCTTCCCAGCCAGTCTGTCTGTGTTAAGCCATATAGGAGTTCATTTGTACTGAGGTAGAAAAGGCATAACCAACCTGCCTGACTTTGCTTGGTAGGCAAAATTTCACTACTCTTATATAATGAGGAGGGTTGATCATGCTTTTTCAAAATCATTTAGCCTACCTTATATAAAATTGGAATAATTATTTCTAAAAATTATTTCTAAAAAAGTTTGTAAAATTATCTGTGTGGTATCTATGAAAGTTCTTATGTCAATTTTGTTATTTTAATTTAATCACTATGTTAATGTTGTTTTTAAAAAATATTAACTTATGTTTGTTTCCAAAATTATGTATTTTAAAAAAACTTTTATAAATGGGTTATGTCCTTTATCAACTTCTGTTTGCTTTTTTATTTTTTTTTATTAGTCTTGTATGTAAGGTGTATTTTTGGTCTTATTATTGTTTTTTTTTTTTTTTAAGATTTTATTTATTTGACAGAGAGAGACACAGCAAGAGAGGGAACACAAGCAGGGAGAGTGGGAGAGGGAGACGCTGGCTTCCCGCCGAGCAGGGAACCCAATGCGGGGCTCAATCCCAGGACCCTGGGACCATGACCTGAGCCGAAGGCAGACGCTTAACCATCTGAGCCACCCAGGCGCCCCTGGTCTTATTAGTTTTAAGCTTTCTTTTTATTACTGGTTTTCAGCAGTTTGATGATAATGTGTCCTATGTAATGTTTTTCTTATGCTAGCAGTTTGGATATAATTTAAGGAAATTTGGAAAACTTTCTGTTATTATTTTCTTATATAGTCTCCACCTTTTGCACCTTCTGGAACAAAATTATTCATCTGTTAGAGTGAAAAATGTTTTACAGCTCATTCTGTTAATTATTTTTAAATATTTTTCTCTGTGTTTTATTTTTTATAATTTTATTATTACTTTCACAGCTTTCAATTTTCTGCTAATTCTCTTTAGCATATTTTTCACTTAAGAGATAAAATCTTTTTATCAGTATAATTTCCAGTTTTGTAGCTCCAACTTTTTCTCTGATGAAGTTCATGCTTTTCTTTCCATCCTTGAGTATATTCTAAGGCTTAAAATAACTATTTTGAAGTTATAGCCTTCTAGTTCCATCATTTTTGTCATTTCTGGTCTGTTTCTATTGATTCATATTTCTCTTGATTATGTATCACATTTCCCTGTCTCTTTGTGTGGCTTGAAATTTTTAGTTGAATGTTGGACATTACAAATTTACATTGTTTATGTTGTTATATTCCTTTAAAGAGTGATGATCTTTGTTCTGACACACAGTTAAGTTACTTGAAAATCATTTGATTACTCTAAGATTTGTATTTAAGCTTTATTATGGTGAGTCCAGAGTAGCTTTCATTCCAATCCTAATATAGGCCCACTAGTAAAGTGAAACTCTTCTGAAAATTATATCCATTAATATATTGGATATTTTATGTATAGTAATACATTTATATATTTATACATATTTAATATATTTTGTTATTTATTTAATCTGGTTGATAGAAATATGAACTGTTTCTCCCCTTTGTGTGAGCCATGGGCATTGTCCAGTCTATTGCTTTCCACTGTTTTTTTAAACTTACTTTGGGGATGTTCCTTTCTTGTATGTGCTGTTCAACACTCAGCCAAAACTTAAAGGTGTTCTTTAAAGATCTGTTGGTCTTTCCCTCTCTCTCTTTCTCTCTCTCTCTCTCAACCTTTTACCTTTCTGTATTTATCTGTATTCAGCATCATGAATTCTAGCCACTTCTCCCTCCCTAAATGCCAACCCTCTGTAAGTCATTGAGACCTGGAGTCTTTGGGGAATCTCACTCCCTGTGCTGTGATCTGGAAACTCATTCTCTGTGGTAAGCTGGAACAATGTCAGGGCTTACCTTAAATGTTTCCCTTATTCCAAGCATCATAGAAATTCAGTGCTTATCATCCAGTGTCTGAAACTAGCTGTTCCATATATTTTATTCCGTTTGCTACATGATTATGGTGAGAGGGAAATGCCTGCAGTATTCAATGTTTCATAGATGAAAATAAAAGTAATTTATTCTACCGATTCTACCACTGCAATTCTACCACACACATTGAAATCTATTTTGCATATTTGCTTCAGATCAGTCTAACGAAGGTATATTTTATACTGAAATGTAAGTCGCATACAGAATAGAACATAAAACATTAGTACAGCTTGATTAACTTTGACAAATTATATTCACCTGTATGTAACCAGAACCTAGATCAAGCAATACTACATTACCCCCTCTATTGCCTTCTGTCAAGATACTCCCTGCTGATGTTAACAACTGACTACTAACAACAGAGATATTTTTACCTGTTTCAAATTTTATATAAATGGAATCCTACATTTCATATTACTTTATACTGGACTTCTTTCATCAAAAATATGTTTGTGGCTCTTCCTGCCTCCAGCCACCCAAGAGAGAGGAGTTGCAATTATGTCCACCCACCTGCAATGGATGGTCCCAAGCACCTGCTCCAGTTTCCTGATCAAGAGGAACAAGCAGACGTATAGCAAAGACCCCAATAACCCAAAGGCACACAACTCTTTTTGCTACAATAGGCTGATCTAGCACAAGGCTGTGGGTGTGGAGCCTGCTGTGGAAGGCAAATGTATAGTGGTGGTCAAGAAACAGAGATCTGGTCTGAGAAAGCCTGCTACCTCTTACAAGCGGACCACCATTAGAAGAACACCCAGGCTACCCTCAGCAGGAACCGGGACATGATCCGCAAGAACAAGGACAGCCCAGATCTGCACATGGCCACTGTTCAGAGAGCCAGGGCTATCCTATCTAGCCAGAAGCCTGTGATGCTGAAGATAAAGCAGCCAGCCCCACCCAGAACTTCTGAATACCTGCTCCCCACCACCAAAGCAATAAAGATGTCAACTACCTAAAAAACAAAACAAAAACAGAAACAAAAAAAGTTTGTAGAATTCATCTATGTTGTGTATAATAATGCATACACTCATTTAATGATATATAATTATAATTATTCCATATTAAATACATTAAAATGTGTAATCATTCTCCTTTGGTAGACATATAGGTTGTTTTGAGTTTGTTTTTTTTTTTAAGATTTTATTTATTTATTTATTTGAGAGAGAGAGAGAGAGTGAGAGAGAGAGCGCAAGAGGGGGTAGGGTTAGAGGGAGAACCAGACTCCCCGCCGAGCCGGGAGCCCAATGTGAGACTCGATCCTGGGACTCCGGGATCATGACCTGAGCCGAAGGCAGTCACTTAACCAACTGAGCCACCCAGGCGCCCTTGAGGTATTTTTTTTTAAACAGTGAGGTTGCTATGACTACTCTTTTTATCTGTTTACAGTGGACATAAGTGCACATTTGCAGACACTTTGTATCTAAGAGTTGAACTATTTGTATATTTCAAATCATTTTTAAATAAATGAAATATTGGAAGTAAAACCATTGCCCTCTTTTTCCTCTAAGTTCCTTTAATGTAGGTACCTATTATCATGATTTGCTGGAAACTCTTTCTGGGTGTATTTTAATATATTGACCTATATGTGCAGTATTTACATGTAATGCCCTATAATATTGTTTAATAACCAGGTGAATGGTATATGATTTTGCTCTCAGTATCATATTTATTCATTCTGTTAAATTTAGGTTGTGCAGTTGTGATTCTGCTGACACCCAACAATAATTTGGGAACATTGCTTTCTTAACTGCTTCTTGGAATAGATTAAGTAAATTCAGAATTATCCATTCATTGAAAAACTTGTAAGCATTCTCTCATGGAATCTTTCAGGAATTTTTTTTTTTTTATTTTGGCAGAGGATGGATTTGAAAGTTTAAATAGTGAGTGAAGGTAATGGGGAATTGTTAAAATATCATTTTTGAATATTCTTGTGGTAATTGGATAGATTTTTCTATATTGGGTCAGCCTCAGCATTTTACCTATTCTGGTATATCAATCTTTAAAGTATTAAAATCTATTAATGTAAACTGAGCAAAGAATTATTCTATAATTCTTATTTTTTATATTTATCTAAGTTTATGTCCCTGATCTCTTTTCTAATGTGAAATTTTGCTTTCTGCCTTTTTCCTTTTTGAAATTAAATATGTGTACATTTATTCAGGCAATGTTGCTCAAAACAGCAGCAGATTGTAAAGAACCCAAATTTTCACAAAAGACAATAGCAAATAAATTATGGTACTTTCACACATTGGAACATGCAGCCACCCACACATCACCACCGCCAAAAAAAAAAAAAAAAAAACCAACAAAAACTGATGTCAATAAGTGAAGGAAAAAAATTGTAGCTGATGTATGCAATATGCTGTGATAAGTATAAGAAAGAGAGTTAAAATTATATACATGAATATATGATACATAAATATTATAGATGTATATATATGCATATATGTATATGTGTATATTATATGCACACACATATACCTCTGGAAAAATTCAAAAGGTAATTAGTTGCCTTCAGACAGAGGAATGGCGGTGCTAAGGGACAGTATGGCCAGGGAGACATTTCACTATCCATCCTTTATATCTTTGGAATTTTGAAGTATGTCAGTTATGTGACTATATTACCTCTCCATCAGAAAGGAAGGAAGGAAGGAAGGAAGGAAGGAAGGAAGGAAGGAAGGAAG